>NC_069507.1:166101291-166701291 GCF_027579735.1 Bombina bombina
GCTAACGTTCACTGCTTCTGTCACAATGTGCATGAATACTTCAACTCCAAGATGGCGGCGCCCAGTGTGAAGATACAGAATTTCACTACCCTGCACTTGTAAAGGGTGACAATAAGAGAAAGGCTTTGAAAACAGCTGCAGGTACACAACACACAAGAAAAAAATACACTACATGGTGATTAGTAACCAAAGTAAAGTTGTGCCCAGCAGTTTAATGTCCCTTTAAAGGGAAATGCTACTCACTAACATTTTCTCTTTTCCAGCTACATGAGAATGTTTTAAAATATATTTCAAAATGTTTTCTTTTTGAAAAAATTAATGTTCTTGAGCTGAATAAACTAACTTTTTTTTTTCAGTGAGACTTGTCCCTTTTAGCCAGTAAGCAGTAGACCCAGGACCCAGTTGTATATAATCGTGCACTTCCTATTAGCATTTACACCTTGAGATTTATTGAAAAAAATGTTTAGTTTTGCCTAATAAAACAACTTTGCGATATATTTCATTATTTATTTTGCCTCAATTTCATGTAAATTTAGCTCTGAAAATAGAGACATTTCTAATTCTCAAAACTTGAAATGCGCCCTATTGACTTCTGAAGAATAACTCTGCTACATATTTGTCCCTAAACTGCAAAACAATGCATTTTATACTAACTTTATGACGGTGACTAGCCTTTGTTATTTGTCGACTAAAGCCCAGATTGACTCCACCAAATAAGGAAAATGGCGAATGGAGTTTGGCTATTGAAAAACAATTGCAGTAAAAAAGAAGTTAACTCCTTAAGGGTTCATCTCGGGTTTTTCTTTGGGGCTTGCATATTTCCAGTGGTCAAGGGGAGGGAGGGTGTAACTACACTATAATAAAAAAAAACAACTTAAAGGAATAGTCTAGTCAAAATTAAACTTTCACGATTCAGATAGAGCATGCAATTTTAAGCAACTTTCTAATTTACTCCGATTATCAATTTTTCTTTGTTCTCTTGGTATCTTTATTTGAATATAAGATTAGGAGCCGGCCCAATTTTGTTTTAGCACCTAGGTAGCACTTGCTGATTGGTGGCTACATTTAGACACCAATTGGCAAGCACTACTCAGGTGCTGAACTAAAAATGAGCTGGCTAATAACCCTATATTCCTGCTATTTCAAATAAATATAGCAAGAGAAAGAAGAAAAAATGATAAGTAAATTAGAAAGTTGCTTAAAATGCTCTATCTGAATCATGAAAGAAAAAATTTGCGTTTAGTGTCCCTTTAAGCCATTATAGTCTCGGAGAGGAGTTTAATTAGTAAACTCACATATAACAGGCAAGTCTTGTTAAAGGGACAGTGTACTGTAAAATAATTTCCCCCCTAATATGTTTCAAATGACTTGTTATACCAGCTGCAGAGTATAAAATGTATGGGAAATTGCTCCTTTAGCATTAT
This sequence comes from Bombina bombina, assembly GCF_027579735.1. Classification (NCBI taxonomy): domain Eukaryota; kingdom Metazoa; phylum Chordata; class Amphibia; order Anura; family Bombinatoridae; genus Bombina; species Bombina bombina. The sequence goes on from NC_069507.1 coordinate 166,102,716, forward strand.
TTTTTATAGAAAATAGTTTTTGCTTTTTGAAACTACAACCCATTAAAATGGGTTGAGCTTGCATGAAGAACATATCTCATTATTGTATTAATCTATATAAACATGAAGGTTTCCTTATCTCTTTCTGGTATAATAATTGGTATTGTGATTTCTTCTAAATATTCTATTATTTATTTATTTTTATTACAGTACTCGAGTACTGAAATTTTCACTATAAGTGGGGCTATAACGGTCAAACTTATAATATAAATATACTCCAGAACCAGATAAAATACAAACAGTTTAATGAAATCTATTGAAAAAATAATAATAATAATAGTCATATTAGGGACGTCTCCCTACGAAAAATAAAAATAAAGTTGCAACTCGCATAAAAGTGGGTAACAATAAAACATTTTGTGCATAATTATCACAAATCCTCTTGCCAGGTCATATTTTAAGTGCTCTGACAAAATGCTGACGGACATTTGGCCGACAGCATTTTGTCAGATGGACATTTGGCTGACGGACAGAATGCAGAAGCATGTTCTGAGTTCGGTCGAGGGCAGATACGCTCTGGAGTGCTCTGTTCTAATCAGAGCCTCGGGTGCCGCAACCGCCTCTGGGAACCTAACCATTGGTCCCAGCCCGCACGTCTTGTAATTCACTGTCTGTGAAATGATTTATCTATCTAATCTATTTATATATCTATCTATTGAATCTATCGAATTTATCTATCAATATATTGCATCTATTTATCTATCTAATCTATCTATCTCGTGGCCGGACTGTTATTTGACAGCTACTTGTGTGTCAGGCTATTATCCATCGGCCAAATGTCCATCGGCTAACAGTCCGGCCACAATATTTTAAGTTCCAAGATGCAAAAGACCTCAAAAGGAAGGGCCTTATACTTCATTCAAATTCAAACATGAAAAAATAAAACCACCTTGTATCAATCTGTATAAGTAGGTAAGGTAGACAGAGAAAAATAACACCTTGTATCAGGGGAGGAAGTTTGCAGAAAAAAAAACAACTTAGACCTAATATTAAAGTTGACAAAAGCATTAAAAAGGCCCGAAACCAGCTTTGCTCACATCTAGTTTAGCTCTAAGAAACTGGGGACGGGGTGAGAGCATCTGGGTGCTTCTGGAGCGTATCTGCCTCTACCAATCCATGTCTATGTCTTTCTAATGCTGGAAGTATCAGCCTATTAGAGATGATTTATTTGTGGATGGTATATTCTGCAAGGGAGCACATTATTTGACAATAAGAACAGTGTTACAGTTCTAATAACCCTTTTGGCAGAATATATTAGCTAAAAGACTTCTATACCATTCATATATGATGTGATTTTTTTATAGAATACTGCATAACCAATATGGGTATTCTTTCATAAATATAAATATACAGTATCTCACAAAAGTGAGTACACCCCTCACATTTTTGTAAATATTTTATTATATCTTTTCATGTGACAACACTGAAGAAATGACACTTTGCTACAATGTAAAGTAGTGAGTGTACAGCCTGTATAACAGTGTAAATTTGCTGTCTCCTCAAAATAACTCAACACACAGCCATTAATGTCTAAACCGTTGGCAACAAAAGTGAGTACACCCCTAAGTGGAAATGGCACATTTAGCCATTTTCCCTCCCCGATTACATGTGACTCGTTAGTGTTATAAGGTCTCAGGTGTGAATAGGGAGCAGGTGTGTTAAATTCGGTGTTATAGCTCTCACACTCTCTCATACTGGTCACTGGAAGTTCAACATGGCACCTCATGGCAAAGAACTCTCTGAGAATCTGAAAAAAAGAATTGTTGTTCTACATAAGGATGGCCTAGGCTATAAGAAGATTGCCAAGACCCTGAAACTAACCTGCTGCACAGTGGGCAAGACCATACAACGGTTTCACAGGACAGGTTCCACTCAGAACAGGCCTCGCCATGGTCGACCAAAGAAGTTGAGAGCATGTGCGTCATATCCAGAGGTTGTCTTTGGGAAATAGATGTAAGAGTGCTTCCAGCATTGCTGCAGAGGTTGAAGGGGTGGGGGGTCAGCCTGTCAGTGCTCAGACTATACGCCTGTTACGGTTGCCTCCAGGCTGGCTGGAAGTTGGACCGTAGAAAAGGATGCTCCTAGCGCTCACCAAAGGAGCAGCAGCACCGTGGACACTATAACTGCTGCGTAGCCACCATCAGTAATGCAGACTATATGAACCACCGCTGCTGGGCTGGTATCTCGCCGTCTGCTCTGCGCCCTGGACCTACGACCAGGCTCCAGTAGGCGAACCTCTTGCTTCTGTAGCAATCCCTGTAGCTAAGGGAGTATGAAAAACATAGCAATCCCTGTAGTGATTATAAGCTGTCCCCTACAAACATGAGTCAAAGCTGCAAGTTAGAGGGTCAAAAATAGGTCTGATGTGCTGGAGCACACAGCCTCCTTTTTATTGAGGTTACATGCAAACAGGACACTCTCAGGGGGAGGCATAAAATCCCCCATCACACATTTGATATTAGATAGAGAGACACTCCCTTTGACAGGCCACAACATTTACTTCAGCAGATAACATTACACACAATAAAACAATGCAGTCCACCTTATCAATACTAGTCTGATTAGACAATGGGAAAGTTGATCACTAAACCTAATTAGAGCTAATCCCAGCAGACTTGTATTTAGAATAGGTTTCTTGAAGCTGAACAAAATTTAACTCTTAATGGCACACAATGAAACTGAACCAAGTGGGAGAAAGCCAGGGACAAGTCATTTCACAGGTCTGGGGACATAGTCTTAAAGGGGCATTGTTCATCAAAGTCACAATATGTCCCCAGATGGTTCTTAAAGGGCCACACACACCCAACAAAAGTCAATATGTCCTCAGGGGCACAATCTTCCAGGGGCCATAGTCATGTGGAAGGAGGCTGGCAAATAGGCTTCTCCAACATCCAGGGAAGCAGGGCAACCTTCCATTTAAAGGGCCAGTCACAAATAGCAGTTTGTAACATATCTCCCCTTTTGGAGGGAGACTAACAAGGCACCTGACCTTCTGTCGGTCAGTGCCTAAGTTAGTCTCGCAACCCACCCACAAATAAACACTAGCAGCAAAGCAGCCCCCCCACAACAAGTAGCACTGGCCTGTAGGTTCCAGGTTATAGGATGAAAGTGTAGCATCCTCTGCCTTCCTGGCGCAGCTGTGCAAATAGCTGATGGTACTTGGGGGGCAGAAGCCAGCGGCACTCTGCCCTGGTGCCAGCGCTTCTGCTGGGGTGAGGGGTTTGCAGGCCAGTCCTGTAACAAGGGGGTCTGTAGGGCAGAGGCCAGCAGCGCTCTGTTCTGATGCCAGCTCTTCTGCTGGGGGAATTGGGGCATAGTCCTGCCCGGTGGCAAAGGGAACGTGGGGGTCAGTGGGGGTTAACATCTCCACTGTTAACCCTGGGCCCAAGTTAGGAGTTAGCTGGGGAGGGGGAGATTGGCTTACCTCCTCCTCCTGATACTCCGGTGGCCATTGGGAAGGGAGGTCGATGCTCTCCGCTTCCTGTGGAACATGCTGCGGCTGGGGAGAGAGACCGGTTGTCTCCTCTCCCTGGAAGGCACACTCCGGCTGGGGAGGGAGGTCGATGCTCTCCCCTCCCTGTAGCTGGGTCTGTCGCTGGGGATCTGGGCCACCTGCCCAGCATCCCTGTAGGGCCGGTAGAGAGACTGCGGTCCCATCTCCACCTGCCTGCTGGGGGTCCTCCCAGGACCAGTCTATGAGGCCTGCTGCCTCTGGTATCTCTGGCTGGGGAAGGGGACTGGTTGTCTCTTCCCTCTGCACAGTATACTGCCGCTGGGGAGGGAGGTCGCTGCTCTCCTCTCCCTGTAACTCTGGCTGCCGCTGGGAAGGGAGGTCGTTGCTCTCCGCTCCCTGTGACTCACTTTCTCGCTGGAGACCAGGTGTCCAGACCCTCAAACTCCACAGTTGGCGCTCAAAGGCTCGTGCCGCTTTGTTCTCCGTATCCAATTCCCGGATGATGCGACTGACTACCTCCTGTGCAGGGTCTGGACCATATCGGACTAGCCGCCTCTTTACCTCTGGAACGAAATCCGCGCCCTCATAGCGACGGATCCGGTTGAGGTGCTCTTCACATGGTTCTGACCAGTATCTTGTCAGCTCCATGCTGCTGTAGGTAGGGACGCTGCGCAGTGGCTAGCGTTGCCCTCAATTACTCTCCTACGATACCAGTGCTGTTGTGGTGCTGCTCCTTGCGCTAGGACGCCAATCCCACCGCTGCCGCCAAATGTTACGGTTGCCTCCAGGCTGGCTGGAAGTTGGACCGTAGAAAAGGATGCTCCTAGCGCTCACCAAAGGAGCAGCAGCACCGTGGACACTATAACTGCTGCGTAGCCACCATCAGTAATGCAGACTATATGAACCACCGCTGCTGGGCTGGTATCTCGCCGTCTGCTCTGCGCCCTGGACCTACGACCAGGCTCCAGTAGGCGAACCTCTTGCTTCTGTAGCAATCCCTGTAGCTAAGGGAGTATGAAAAACATAGCAATCCCTGTAGTGATTATAAGCTGTCCCCTACAAACATGAGTCAAAGCTGCAAGTTAGAGGGTCAAAAATAGGTCTGATGTGCTGGAGCACACAGCCTCCTTTTTATTGAGGTTACATGCAAACAGGACACTCTCAGGGGGAGGCATAAAATCCCCCATCACACATTTGATATTAGATAGAGAGACACTCCCTTTGACAGGCCACAACATTTACTTCAGCAGATAACATTACACACAATAAAACAATGCAGTCCACCTTATCAATACTAGTCTGATTAGACAATGGGAAAGTTGATCACTAAACCTAATTAGAGCTAATCCCAGCAGACTTGTATTTAGAATAGGTTTCTTGAAGCTGAACAAAATTTAACTCTTAATGGCACACAATGAAACTGAACCAAGTGGGAGAAAGCCAGGGACAAGTCATTTCACAGGTCTGGGGACATAGTCTTAAAGGGGCATTGTTCATCAAAGTCACAATATGTCCCCAGATGGTTCTTAAAGGGCCACACACACCCAACAAAAGTCAATATGTCCTCAGGGGCACAATCTTCCAGGGGCCATAGTCATGTGGAAGGAGGCTGGCAAATAGGCTTCTCCAACATCCAGGGAAGCAGGGCAACCTTCCATTTAAAGGGCCAGTCACAAATAGCAGTTTGTAACAACGCCGCACACTGCATCAAATTGATCTGGACAATGTACAAGAAAGTCTGCAAATAATTTGCTGAAGAAAAGCAGACTAAGGACATGGACCATTCCTGTGGTCCGATGAGACCAAGATAAACTTATTCGGTTAAGATGGTGTCAAGCATGTGTGGCGGCAACCAGTTGAGGAGTACAAAGACAAGTGTGTCTTGCCTACAGTCAAGCATGGTGGTGGGAGTGTCATGGTCTGAGCCTGCATGAGTGCTACCTGCACTGGGGAGCTACAGTTCATTGAGGGAAACATGAATGCCAACATGTACTGTGACATACTGAAGAAGAGCATGATCTCCTCCCTTCAGAGACTGGGCCTGCAGGGCAGTATTCCAACATGATAATGGCCCCAAACACACCTCCAAGAAGACCACTGCCTTGCTAAAGAAGCTGAGGGTAAAGGTGATGGACTGGCCAAGCATGTCTCCATACCTAAACCCTATTGAGCATCTGTGGGGCATACTCAAAGGGAAAGGTGGGGGAGCGCAAGGTCTCTAACATCCACCAGCTCTGTGAGGTCGTCATGGTGGAGTGGAAGAGGACTCCAGTGGCAACCTGTGAAGCTCTGGTGTACTCTATGCCCAAGAGAGTTAAGGCAGTGCTGGAAAATAATGGTGGCCACACAAAATATTTACACTTTGGGCCCAATTTGGACATTTCCACTTAGGGGTGTACTCACTTTTGTTGCCCATGGTTTAGACATTAATGACTGTGTGTTGAGTTATTTTGAGGTGACAGCAAATTTACACTATTATACAGGCTGTACACTCACTACTTTACATTGAAGCAAAGTGTAATTTCTTCAGTGTTGTCACATGAAAATACTGTATATAATAATATTTACAAAAATGTGAGGGGTGTACTCACCTTTGTGAGATACTGTATATATATATATATATATATATATATATATATATATATATATATATATATATTTGCATACAGAAAAGAGAAGCGCTCTAACAGGAATGAACAACAGCTCATCAGCTAGTTCTCTGGCGATCTACCACCTGGAGCAGCCTCTTTTAGACCAGTGTGCTTTTCACATTGGAAAACTATCCTGAAGCATATCAGTCTGATCCCGCCAGTTAAGGTCAGTCCAGACCCGAAATACCAGGCAATTCTCCTTTGAAAAAGGAACATGACAACCCCAGAAGATCGTTTTGGCCTCCTATAGCCCTCGTCAGTGAGGTGCAGCCACATTCCTCTAAGCAACACTGGGCAAGGAGTCCATATCTGGTTTCCCCCATCACCCATAGGGAGACTTCCCCAGTGTCATAATTAATTTGCATACAGAAGAGAGAAGCACTCTAACAGGAACGAACAACAGTTCATCAGCTAGTTCTCTGACGATCTACCACCTGGAGCAGTCTCTTTTAGACCAGTGTGCTTTTCACATTGGAAAACTATCCTGAAGCATATCAGTCTGATCCCGCCAGTTAAGGTCAGTCCAGCCCCGAAATACCAGGCTATTCTCCTTTGAACAAGGAACATGACAACCCCAGAAGATCGTTTTGGCCTCCTATAGCCCTCGTCAGTGAGGTGCAGCCACATTTCTCTAAGCAACACTGGGCAAGGAGTCCATATCTGGTTTCCCCCCATCACCCATAGGGAGACTTCCCCAGGGTCATAATTAATTTGCATACAGAAGAGAGAAGCACTCTAACAGGAACAAACAACAGCTCATCAGCTACTTCTCTGGCGATCTACCACCTGGAGCAGCCTCTTTTAGACCAGTGTGCTTACCAAATTGGAAAACTATCCTGAAGCATATCAGTCTGATCCCGCCAGTTAAGGTCAGTCCAGCCCCGAAATACCAGGCAATTCTCTTTCGAACAAGGAACATGACAACCCCAGACGATCATTTCAGCCTCATCAGTGAGGTGCAGCCACATTCCTCTAAGCAACACTGGGAAAGGAGTATATATCTGGTTTCCCCATCACCATAGGGAGACTTCCCCAGGGTCATAATTAATTTGCATACAGAAGAGAGAAGCGCTCTAACTAAAACAAACAACAGCTCATCAGCTAGTTCTCTGGCAATATACCACCTGAAGCAGCCTCTTTTAGACCAGTGTGCTTTTCACATTAGAAAACTATCCTGAAGCATATCAGTCTGATCTTGCCAGTTAAGGTCAGTCCAGCCCTGAAATACCAGGCAATTCTCCTTTGAACAAGGAACATGACAACCCCAGATGACCATTTCGGCCTCCTATGGGCCTCGTCAGTGAGGTGCAGTCACATTCCTCTAAGCAACACTGGGCAAAGAGTCCATATCTGGTTTCCCCATCACCCATAGGGAGACTTCCCCAGGGTCATAATTAATTTGCATACAGAAGAGAGAAGCGCTCTAACAAAAACAAACAACAGCTCATCAGCTACTTCTCTGGCGATCTACCACCTGGAGCAGCCTCTTTTAGACCAGTGTGCTTTTCACATTGGAAAACTATCCTGAAGCATATCAGTCTGATCCTGCCAGTTAAGGTCAGTCCATCCCCGAAATACCAGGCAATTCTCCTTTGAACAAGGAACATGACAACCCCAGACGATCGTTTCGGCCTCCTATGGGCCTCGTCAGTGAGGTGCACCCACATTCCTCTGTTGTTCGTTCCTGTTAGAGCGCTTCTCTCTTCTGTATGCAAATTAATTATGACCCTGGGGAAGTCTCCCTATGGGTGATGGGGGAAACCAGATATGGACTCCTTGCCCAGTGTTGCTTAGAGGAATGTGGCTGCACCTCACTGATGAGGCCCACAGGAGGTCGAAACGATCATCTGGGGTTGTCATGTTCCTTGTTCAAAGGAGGATTGCCTGGTTTTTTGGGGCTGGACTGACATTAACTGGTGGGATCAGACTGATATGCTTCAGGATTGTTTTCCAATGTGAAAAGCACACTAGTCTAAAAGAGGCTGCTCCAGGTGGTAGATCGCCAGAGAACTAGCTGATGAGCTGTTCTCAGTTTCTGTTAGAGCGCTTCTCTCTTCTGTATGCAAATTATTTATGACCCTGTGGAAGTCTCCCTATGGGTGATGGGGGAAACCAGATATGGACTCCTTGCCCAGTGTTGCTTAGAGGAATGTGGCTGCACCTCACCGATGAGGCCCATATAAGGCCGAAACGATCGTCTGGGGTTGTCATGTTCAAAGGAGAATTGCTTGGTATTTCGGGGCTGGACTGACCTTAACTGGCGGGATCAGACTGATATGTTTCAGGATAGTTTTCCAATGTGAAAAGCACACTGGTCTAAAAGAGGCTGCTCCAGGTGGTAGATCGCCAGAGAACTAGCTGATGAGCTGTTGTTCGTTCCTGTTAGAGCGCTTCTCTCTTCTGTATACATATATGTATAAAGAGAGCAAGCAATTAGATATCATTGCAAAGCCTACATTGTACCATCTTAAACCACTGTGGAGATGGTTAGAATTTTTATCCATTATTAAACAGTGCATTGTTTTCAATTATAGATCAGTCCCATCTTACTGGTAGAACTTGACAACTATTGCATCTCAAATTCCGGCTTGCCTAAGCCCACTGATGCCCTGCAGTTTAATGTCAAATAAGAAAAATCAAAACACACCAAGGTCCAGTGAATATAATTGCTACACAACCCTGTGACAAATGGAAAGGCTGTACATAAGGGTGCAGGAACATGCTTGTAAAGAGAGAAGATTTTGTGCATTTTCTTTGCCATGTGTTAGCAAAGCTCCACCCAGCACTGAGAGTAGACTTTGTAAACTTGCTATAAGCCTATAAACACAGTTTGCATGATTAAAACTGTAAAGCAAACTCCAGATTTCTAGAACCCAGCGCCCTCCCTATAACAAATAAAATCAGCATCTCAGACGGACTATGGGTTATAATGTGTATTGCTTGTCCCTTATCAGCACTTGATCCTACAACTCAGTATAAGTACAGTATAAATTAAATCTCAGGAGTTAAGCATTGGAGGATCTAATCATTCAGTCCCCTGCATGCAATAAAAAAGCAGCCCAAGCTGGGGGTGGATCCATCAACATAAAAACATACACTCACCTGCTGGCAGCACTGAGTGCAAGAGCATCCTGCTAGAATAACTTGTTGTACAAAAGTGAGCAACTGGGCAGAGTTTGTTAAATGCACTCCGAGCAACTGCAGCATATCTTTCCTTTTTTTTTCTCCCATTGCTAGAAAAACATAAACAGACTTTTTGTTGTTGTTGTTAAAGTAACGGTAAACTTTACATGTTTTTAAATCAGGTCTGGAATCTAAGCGATATTTACAGAGACTTTAATTGATTAATTCTAATGAAGATGTGATGCCATTTACTTTTCAATCAAGCCCTGCCATTCTAATGCTTCATGCTCCAGCTGAAAGGATTGGGTGCATTATGGGAAATGTAGTTCCAAAACCTCTTTAGGGCCAAGTTTGAGGATATCTGCTTCAAACTGTTAGCTCACCAAAAAAAAGAGTTTTGAAGTGGGAAACCGGAGCGTGGGTATTATAATGGCATTACTAGATTAAAAAGTAAGTTAAAGCGCATCTTCATTAGAAGTGATCAATTAAAATTGCTTAGATTCCAGACCTGATTTTAAAACATTTAATGGTTACCATCACTTTAACAAAGTGATCACAATCTTTCCAAATCAAACACATCCAAGATTGTTAACTCACATGAGATTTGATATCCATTTTCTGACCATGGCACTCGGACCTGCCGATTATGGATGCTGATCACTGAAAGCTCAAATGGGGTAAAGGGGTTAATTGAGTCCGTGTGTGTGTTTTGTAACTGTATAGAGTGGGGTTTTTGATAAGTGCTAAACAATAGTATTACCATTTGTATATAGGTGTGATGGGTAGACTGGGCATGTTTGATCAAAACATTTTTTTTTTAATTTTAAATGTTAAAAAGTTTTTTTGCTTATTTTTCATTTATCAAGAACCCCCCCATTTTCATTTACAATCAAGAAAAACACTGAGAGATTTTATTTCAATAGGGATAAAGTGTCCGCAATTTATCTCATCTTCTAAAACATGATTTTATTAGTTGTCACTCTGTAAATTGTGATGAGGTTTAACATATGTCCAAAAGTTCCAAACCTCACTGTACAGAAAAAGGTTTCTCTTTGTCTAATATCTATTACTGTAAGAAGACACGGTTCTAGAAACTGTAAATAGCATTTTTTCAAAACATTATTTTTGGGACTATTTAATGTTAAAACCAGTGCAAAAGATCTTAGTCACCAATAAACAAGAAGGAATGACAAGCTGTTAAATTCTGATTACAAGTACGTGTTTACTGATAGAAATGCCATTTATAATTACTGTTACTTAGAATCACAAAAATGTGATTGTAAAATTTAAAAAAGCTTAAAGGGATAGTCTAGTCAAAATTAAACTTTCATGATTCAGATAGAGCATGCAATTTTAATCAACTTTCTAATTTACTCCTATTATCAATTTTCTATGTTCTCTTGGTATCTTTATTTGAAAAAGCACAAATGTAAGCTTAGGAGCCAGCCCATTTTTGATTCAGCACCTAGGTAGCGCTTGTTGATTGGTGGCTACATTTATACACCAATCAGCAAGCACTACCCAGGTTCTGAACAAAAAAATAGTCCGGCTCCTAAGTTTAAACTTTTTGCTTTTTCAAATAAAGATACCAAGAGAACAAAGACAATTTGAAAATAGGAGTAAATAAGAAAGTTGCCTAAAATTGCATGTAATGGGAGCTTGAGGGCCTAAAGACCGCTGTTCCATAACCCTGTCCGCCTACTCTAAGCAGGCGGACAGACATCACCAGAATTCAACCCGATCGAGTACGATCAGGTTGATTGACACCCTCCTGCTGGCAGCCGATTGGCCGCGAGTCTGCAGGGGGCGGCGTTGCACCAGCAGCTCACAAGAGCTGCTGGTGCAATGCTGAATATGGAGAGCGTATTGCTCTCCGCATTCAGCGAGGTATGTCGGACCAGGTCCGACATACCTTTGATAAATATCCCCCTCTATCTGAATCATGAAAGTTGAATTTGACTAGATTATCCCTTTAAAGAGCATGATTATAGATGTTACGGTCATGATTTCTGTTTTCTTGTGTTCCTTACACATTAGTTTACGAGATATCACCGATATATATCTATTAAATACATTTATAAATGTCTGTCCTACTTACTACCGAGGGACTATACAATAGTGAGGAATATTGGTTTAATGAATCTAGACCATATATTAATATATACATCTAAAATTTCATCTGTGACTATTTCAGAGTACATTGCACATGTAGAACATAATAGAAATACTTCCGAATTGTCTTGGAATACTGTCAATCAAGTCAAAAAGGCCAGTTATACACATTATCTACACCCTTTTTTGTTGAATTTGATATATAAAGTGCAAAACCAGTGGTCAGGAGGATTGTTATTGCCAATGCCATCGCTATCCATGCATTGTAAGGTGATTTTACTTCTATCTGCTCAGATCTGGTCTGAACTTTCCAATATGGAAATTATGTTATCACTTGTATTGGGATCTCTCAGAACTTGAAAAACAAAGATCGGGATCTGAAAAAACGCAGAAAAATTGGATCCAAAAGCTTGGAATTGAGCCCATAGAATTCCTTAGTGAGAAGATGATATGCTCTAGCAAATTAGAACCAGACCCAGACTGAGCATGAAGCGCACAAGGCATTTGACAATGCCAATTGGAGGCTGGGGCCTGTTGCCTTAGCTCCACCTAATTGCTAGTGTTATTATTTGTTTATGATGCAGGGCCATTGCTGCCTTGCTTTTCAGTGTCTTGCTGTGTCTGTGAACCAGGTTAGGGCCAGTCTTGCCCTGCTCCGGTGCCTGTTATTTTGAGCAACTGTAACTACACAGGCTGATGAGCAATAAGCAGTAATTCTTTATTTAAATGTGAAATTCAATAGCTTCTTTTTTATTATTATTACTTTTCACTTTTTTACTATTTAATGACAACCAATAAAATACAGCGACAGGAATATGTTACAACCTGTAAATGTTTTTGTAAATCAAACTAACACATTATATTTGTCAGTTTTTGGGCATTGCTAAATAACAAGGGGTGGGGTAATAGGCCACTCTGCCTTAAAATTCACCAGGCCTATCTTTGGACCCAGTCCAGCCCTAATTAGACCATGTCATTTTTGCAATACAATGTCTCTTTAAGTTAGCATGTCTAAAACTACGATATTTTCCTGATGACCTAGTTGCTCTTTTATCCAACCACACATATTGGTATTGTTTATGCATTTTTTTTTTCAGTTTAATGCAAATGTTAATAGTTTTATGTCTTGTTTTATGTCTAGTGTTGTCTTGTGGGCTTTTTTCATAGCTTTAGTGAAGATTAACTATGGAAATATGATACTGACATTAATGGTAAAATTAGAGACTTGGAATTTAAATCTAGAAAGATATTTAATATCCACTTGAATATTTCTTAAAAAGTTTGCCTATACATTTAGAAAGCCAAAGATAACAATTTATTTTCCCTCATCACTACTGTTTTATAAAAGAAAGACCACTGGAATGTATTCCACATATTAAATGATGTTTATTGATAAAACACAAGGATAGATCAGCTGCTTGTATTTCAATAAGCCAGCATTTTCCTACCATCACAGAAAATTGTATCTGCAGTTCAATAATATATGTTTTATTTGTTAAACTAGAATATGGCTGTCTGCTCATATTACGGAGCAACCTATATAAACCATCCTTTTTCCGTTTGTTAAGATATTGTTTTCAGTACTCTAATTTCCCCTAATCCCTTGGAAAAATCAAAATAAATCCCACATAATAATAACTTTCATATGCAAGTCTTAGGGTCTGGGATAAGTGATATAATACCACCGGACAAAAGAAACAAATCTCACTGAAGGGACTAGTTTTTGGAGTGGAGTTTGGTACAGTAACATAGTGTATATCCCCTCAGCTCCCCTAGTACACCCTAGTACGGCCACAGATCAGTATAATATGTAATAGAATTATGCTCATGAAATTCATATTAAGGGCTAGATTACAAGTGGAGTGCTAATATATTGTATAAAGTGCCTTTACATTGCCGTCTATGGGAACTGTGTGTTCCCAGTATATATATATATATATATATATATATATATATATATATATATATATATATATATATATATATATACTGTATATATATATATATATATATACTGTATATATATATATATATATATATATATATATATATATATATATATATATATATATATATATATATATACTGTATATATATATATATATATATATATATATATATATACTCACCGGCCACTTTATTAGGTACACCTATTCAATTGCTTGGTAACACAAACTGCTAATCAGCCAATCACATGGCAGCAACTCAATGCATTTAGGCATCTAGATGTGGTGAACATGACTTGCTGAAGTTCAAACCGAGCATCAGAATGGGGAAGAAAGGAGATTTAAGTGACTTTGAAGGTGGCATGGTTGTTGGTGCCAGACGGGCTGGTCTGAGTATTTAAAAAACTCCTGATCTACTGGGATTTTCATGCACAACCATCTCTAGTGTTTACAGAAAATGATCTGAAAAAGAGAAAATATCCAGTGAGCGGCAGTTGTGTGGATGAAAATGCCTTGTTGATGTCATCGGTCAGAGGAGAATGGGCAGACTGGTTCAAGATGATAGTCGGTCAGAGGAGAATGGGCAGATTGGTTCAAGATCATAGAAAAGCAACAGTAACTCAATAAAACACTTGTTACAACCAAGGTATGCAGAATACCATCTCTGAATGCACAACACGTCGAACCTTGAAGCAGATGGGCTACAGCAGCAGAAGACCACACAGAAAACAGAGACTAAAATTTGCACAGGCTCACCAAAATTGGACTATAGAGGATTGGAAAAATTTTGCCTGGTCTGAGGAGTCTCGATTTCAGCTGCAACATTTAGATGGTAGGGTTAGAACTTGGTGTAAACAACATGAATGCATGAAGCCATACTGCCTTGTATTAATGGTTTAGGCAGGTGGTGTAATGATGTGGGGGATATTTTCTTGGCACACTTTGGGTTCCTTAGTACCAATTGAGCATTGTTTAAATGCCACGGCCTACTTGAGTATTGTTGCTGACCATGTCCATTCCTATGACTACAGTGTACCCATCTTTTGATGGCTACTTCCAGCAGTGTAATGCACTATTTCAAAAAGCTCAAATTATCTCAAACTGGCTTCTTGAACATGACAATGAGTTCACTGTACTCCAATGGCCTCTGCAGTCACCAGATGTCAATCCAATAGAGCACATTTGAGATGTGGTGGAACAGGAGATTCGCATCATGGATGTGCAGCCGACAAATCTACAGCAACTGCGTGATGCTATCATGTCAATATAAACCACATTGTCTGAGGAATGTTTCATTCACCTTGTTGATTCTCTGCCAAGAAGAATTAAGGCAGTTCTGAAGGCAAAAGGGGGTCAAACCCGGTACTAGCAAGGTTACCTAATAAAGTGAATATGCTTATATACATATATATGTACATACATTAACACATAAATATACAGTTTCTCACAAAAGTGAGTACACCCCTCACATTTTTGTAAATATTTTATTATATCCTTTCATGTGACAACACTGAAGAAATGATACTTTTCTACAATGTAAAGTAGTGTACAGCCTGTATAACAGTGAAAATTTGCTGTCCCCTCAAAATAACTCAACACACAGCCATTAATGTTTAAACCGTTTGCAACAAAACTGAGTACACGGTGTTGTCACATAAAAAAATATAATCAAATATTTACAAAAATGTGAGGGGTGTACTCACTTTTGTGAGATACTGTATATGTATATAAGCACATATATATATATATATATATATATATATATATATATATATATATATATATATATATATATATATATATATATATATATATATATATATATATATATATAAGCACATATATATATATATATATATTTATTTACAATTTGCTGCCATAGCTTTGCGACTTACCCCCTTTGCTGCGTGATGTTCTGTGACATCATCAGTGCGTGGCTCCCACTTGAGCCTATGGAAGCGAGGTCTCATGGGCGCAATGCTTCCCAGCAAAAGCATTGCTGTCAACTTGTAATACCAGCGCATATTAGCGTGCACTGGTATTACTCAGTGGATCGCTAATATCGCTTTCACAAAAGCAATATTTAGCGCTCCACTTGTAATCTGGCCCTAAATACTAAAAAGATTGTAACCACAACATTACTTAGGACAGTATTGCAAAATGATATTTGGCCAGATTCATAGACACTCATGAGGTTAAAAAGTGGCCTTTTTGTAAAGGTGAGGTCTTGTTCACAATTCATTGGGTATCACTTCATCTATCTTGGTCAGCGGTTCATTAACGGGAGTTCTTGCATCTATAACATCTATAGCTAATGGCAGTAATGCCCATTAATGTATAGTGAGGCACCCAATACATGGTACCTCACATTTGGAATGAGTAAACAATAATTACAACTGTAACACTTAGGAAACACTTGCAAAGCAAATTATGTAAAATACTTGCATGTCTGTTGTGTTACGCTTAAGTAGTCTCACTGGGTAGAACAAAAGGTGCCTCTAGGGGCTGAGCACTGAATTCCTTGGGCATCTTGTAATTACACTGTTTTTACTATCTCTTTAATTCACGTCCATTCATTTATTTGTATAGCATTGCAATATATTTCTGAATGCACAAGATACTTAATACCAGGTTTTCTAAAACAAATACAAAAGCAGTTTTTCTTATTGTATACAGGCAGGCTAACACTTTGCAGTGGTTACCTTACTGGTGGCGGTCACTGATCTGTGGATTGTGTTCCTGTCCAGGCAGCTCACTGCATCAGCCGCTGTGGTTAGGTGTATCCAGAACCGCTCTGTGGAGAACTGGTACAGGCAAGGCAAAGACTGTTCAATTCCCAAAGTATGGGAAAAAAGGGAGGTAACTGACAACTTCCGTAAAAAGAAAACACTTTTATTTCAAAGGTGCTGAGTTAAAAAAGCTGCAACGCGTTTCTCAACCACGCTAAGGTAATTTCTTCAGGCAGGTAAATAAAAAACTGATATAAAACAACAGATTGACAATCCTAAAATACACCTAGTTGATCGATTGTGGGAAATAGTTCTATTTCAAAATGTCCAATCATAAGCATTTAGACCAGATGGTAAATTTTGTCTCATAGTAGATAAGGTTGAAAAAAGACTGAAGTCCATCGAGTTCAACCTATACAAATCTAAAATACTTACAAAAAGCTCCAGTTAAGCTTAAATAACCCCATTAAAATGTGACCCATTTAATACTAGCAATCATATCCATGAATTTTGTTTATATACAGAAATGTATCCAGACTATTTTTAAATGTATCAATGGTATTGGCATTCACTACCTCCTTTGGTAATGAGTTCCACAATTTTATTGCTCTTACAGTGAAAAAACGTTTCCGTTGCAGGAGATTAAATCTCCTTTCCTCCAACCTTAAATTATGACCTCTTGTCAGAAACAATTTTCTTGGAATAAACAGAGCTTCTGCCATCTCTGTATATGGGCCTTGAATATATTTATATAAAGTAATCATGTCACCTCTCAAGCGCCTTTTTTCTAAAGAGAACAGACCCAGTTTGGCTAGCCTCTCCTCATAGGTTAATTTCTCCAATCCCCTTATTAGCTTTGTGGCCCTTCTCTGAACTTTTTCTAGTTCTGCAATATCTTTTTTAGCAATCGGTCCCCAGAACTGCACTCCAAACTCAAGGTGAGGTCTTACCAGGGCTTTATATAATGACAGAATTATGCTTTCCTCCCTTGAATCAATGCCTCTTTTAATACATGCTAGTATCTTATTAGCCTTTGAAGCCGCTGCGCTGCATTGTGCACTCATCTTTAGCTTGTTATCTATTACTACTCCCAAATCCCTTTCCTCCTGTGTTTGGCTAAGTCTTGTCCCATTTAAAAAATACATAGCCTGCTTATTTTTACTTCCAAAATGTAGAACCTTGCATTTTTCCGTATTAAATCTCATTTTCCATTCACTTGCCCATAGTTCTAATTTTAGCAAATCCCTTTGTAAAGAGAGTTCGTCCTGCTCTGACCTAATGACCTTAGAAATGTCGCTATTTAATCCTTGCTCCAAGTCATTTATAAAAAAATTAAAAAGAACAGGGCCCAGTACTGATCCCTGGGGGACGCCACTGATTACCTTTGTCCAATCTGAGTATGATCCATTTACTACTACTCGTTGCTCCCTATCTTTTATCCAGTTATTTATCCATGAGCTGACATTTTCAGCTATTCCCAGTCCCTTAATTTTGTGCATTAATCTATCATGTGGCACTGTATCAAATGCCTTTGCAAAATCTAAGTATATCACATCAACTGATTCCCCTTTATCTATATTTTTACTTACTTCCTCGTAGAATCTAATTAGATTAGTTTGACATGATCTATTTCTCCTAAAGCCATGCTGATTAGAACTCATAATCTTGTTTACACGAATATGCTCATTAATATAATCCCTTATAATCCCTTCAAATATCTTCCCCACTATTGATGTCAGACTAACTGGTCTATAGCTTCCTGGATCATCCCTGCTTCCCTTTTTGAAGAGTGGCACCACATCAGCTTTATGCCAATCCTGGGGTACCATGCCTGAGGATTATGAGTCTTGAAAAATTAAGAGTAAAGGTTTTTCTATAACAGTGCTAAGTTCCCTTAACACCCTTGGGTGTATTCCATCTGGGCCTGGAGTTTTATTTACCTTAATATTTTCCAGTTTTTTCCTGATATCCTCTAAACAAAACCCAGTTAGTGGTATGGACTGGCATGTTCTATTCTGTTCCAAAGTATCATTCAATGGTTCCTCTCTTGTGTATACTGAAGAAAAAAAACTGGTTTAGTACCTCAGCCTTCTCCCTGTCATTATTTATCATGCTACCCTCCACGCATTTTAATGTACCTATATTATCCTTCTTTGATTTTTTTGCTATTTATGTACTTAAAGAACCTTTTAGGGTTAGACTTAGAATCCTTGGCAATTCATTTTTCATTTTCAATTTTGGCTAATTTGATTGCTTTTTTGCATGCTTTGTTACATTCCTTATAAATATTGTATGCTGAGTCTGTACTATTTTCTTTTAATAATTTAAATGCCCTACGTTTTTTCCTAATTTCTCTTAACACATTTTTATTTAGCCATAACGGCTTTGTTTTTTTATTTTTATTTTTATAACCATATGGTATGTGTTGATATGTATATTTATTTTACAAATTTTTAAATATTATCCATTTATCCTCTGTATTTTTATTAGAAAATACATTGTCCCAATTTATATTATTTAATGATTTCCATAAATCGTTGAATTTTGCTTTCTTGAAATTAAAAGTCTTAGTTAAGCCTTTAAAACACTGCATATGAAAAGATATTTCAAATGTGACCATGTTATGATCACTGTTACCCAAATGTTCTTTAACTTCTATGTTTGATATTATATCTGTATTGTTTGATAGCACTAAATCCAATATAGCTTTACTCCTAGTTGGCTCCTCTATTAATTGTGACAAGAAGTTATCCCTGAGAACATTTAAAAATCTATCCCCCCTATAACTTGAAACTAAAACTGAACAAAGTGTCCGCTAGGTTGTTACATATACACATAAAAACACAATGTAGAAAATTTACAAACTAATATACAATGGTAATAATTACACATGTGTTTTTATGATCAATTGATGCTCTGTGATCAGCTCTAGATTCGGAAATTACTAGATCTATAAGAGATCTCTTTCACTTACTAGAAGAGGAGATGAACAAAGAACATCGTCATTGGTGGAATATGTGGAAATTAAACATATTCCAAGAGGACTTCGAATTCTTAAACATTGCTCCTTTAAGGATAATTCTGAGCTTCTCAAAAAGTGGTTTGATGCCCTCAATGAATGTTCTTTTGAGAATGAATGCAATATCAATATTGAGAAAATACAGAAAGATCTATTATGCCATCAACAGAATCCTGGTTGTTTAAAGCTGATATCAGATATAAATGAACGTACAGATAGATACCAAGAAAGTATTGTAGTCACAAAAAACAAGAAATTACAGACATATCGTGAGGACTATGCCAACGATTGTGTATATACGTACAATCGCAAAGAACACACGGTTGAGATACGGTAGCTCCCACTAATCCAACACTAGATCAACACAATGGATGGAAAAAAGTCCAAAACAATAAGAACAATAGACCAAGAGGGCACCATAACATCCAAAACCAATCTTTTCCACATCAAAATAGGTATACAACACGCACAAACAGCAATTCACAAGGATACAATACACCACAGAGGAATGAAAACCATGCTTTTGGGAAAAATCCTTTTAAATCCACAGATTATCATACAGATCAATATCCCAGATCTATGGGAAATCAACAATACACATGTCACTAAAATGGACAGCACACTAACCATGGACACCAATACACACATCACAATAATGGATTTAACGCCAACCAGGGGAACGATTGGAAGGCCAAAAACAATATAATTTACCAAAATATATCCAACACCTCACACATCTTACACACCCAACTTTAATCAACAAACACCAGATCACATTGCTAGTGATTATGAACAATACACACATAACAACAAATACTCGATTTTAGGATCGACCACAAAAGATGATGTATTTGATTCCAATCAAGCATGTACATCTAATTCTTTTTTAGGGGCAAGACCCAAATATGGGTTTAACACCAATACCAGGAAAAATACCCCATTTCACAGAAAACGAGGCTCTAGCGGCAGAGCCCTTGCCGCCAAGAAAGAGAAACTTTCCAAATTAGACAAAGGGTTCTTTAATTTATCATCTTGTGCTCACAATTGAAGAAAAACGAGTATTAAAAAGGGGTCTATCATATTGTCCCCCGAATCCCAATAAGATTTTTGACATCGTAAAATAGTATGTAAATAGTTTTACCTAAAAATAGGCCTTACAAAAATATTTTGCCGCAAAGAAACTTAAACAAAATAAAATAGACAAAGGCAAACAAACAATGACACTATTAAGGCTAGTTGCCTCTTTAGTGTATCAGATAATGGTATAATATACCTAGTGAAATGCTATTCAGGGGGAATGGTGCTTATGCACAGTATCAAAACATGTCAGAAAGCGGAAAAGAGAAAGAATTCCACAAAAAATTATGCATGTCTAGCACTCTAAGCCCAGACTAGTTGGCAGGGATTACCAGGTAAGGTTAAAACATAACTTTTATTGAAATAAAAAAATAAGTTAAAATAGGGTCACAGACAATGTAAAAACACAGGATATTAGCACTGTAATAGTATAGCAAGGAGGTATGGATGGACAATAAATATGGCCTAAAGTCAATGTATTCCTCTATACCTCTGTATGATAATAAAACGCATAAATGATATCCTACACACACATTAGTGTAATAAAGCACTATGATGTGTAGATCAATAACTTATATAAATAGCCAGTATAAAAATAATAATAATACAAATGTCAAATGATACTCAAGACCCTTCCCTGTATAAATAGTGGAGATGAATAAACAGAAAATGGTCCACACTATTAAAGCATATTCCTGATGTGTTGCATAAAGGGTATACTGCATGAACCAGGTTCCTGGCTAATATCGTTCCTCTCAGCAGTTAGCTGTTAATAAAATAGTATGTCATATAATCATGCAATATATGTTGGATTACAACATATATGTATTTTTACATCAGATTATCCTGTTTGATTAAGAGCCATTGGAGTAACGCTAGTAACGATGCTCTCAGAACCAACAACTGTTAGTCTAGTGACATGTAATATTATCGTGTACTGAGTATTATGCTTTAACACATGTATCGATTGGCATTTAATGGCTTTATCAGTTAGAAAATTGCATATATTACACATTTTTAAGCGCTCTCAGAGTCAGCAAATTAAAAAGTGTTACTTGTTACTGATGTTATTCTCAATTATTTAATGTAAATTATCGAGCAAAAATAACTATTGTTATCAGTTTGACTGGGTGTGTCAATTCACATCAGATTGCCCTTTCTATTTGCATGTGGAAGGAGCAACAGTAATATAAATGATCACAGAGCCACCGGCAGTCTGTTAAATAATATTATCCAGTCCTGTGTATTAGGCTTCAACAATTATATCTATTGGCATCAAAATAATTTAGTCAGTGTGAAAATCGTGAAGGTTGCACTGTTGCACGTACTCTCAGAGTCAACAGATAAATAATGGCTACAGAGTAGTTGTTACCCCTCTAATAAAATGTGTGGTTACTAAGTAGCTTGTGGCTAGTATAATTGCAGTAAGGTAATGCTGATTAAGTCACCATCAACTTATTAAGCCAATAGGATTAAATGTATATTGTTAAACATAACTACAGAACAGGTACTAGATCAACGAGTGCAGCAGTGAGATCGCTATCCTAGTTGGCTAGTTATTTTTGTAGTGAAGATACCCACTTCTACTTGGCGTTAGTTCTAAATTAATAAAAGGTATTGTGCTAAAGCAAATGCTTATGTGCGCAACTGTAACAGTTAAGTGTTTAGACAATCTCAGGCTAGGATTGAGATCCACACTTAGACTATATCTGGCAAAACCTAGACACCACAATAGTACATATTAGTCTAAGATATAGATAAGTACATAGTAGTAGGAGCAAGTGTCTCAGATGAGACAGATAATAACACTATAGATGCTAATGTCCTGATATTAAAAGAAAGAGCCCCCTAGTGCTCTGTAAAGTCCCCTGACACATTTCGCCCCTCTGGGCTTTGTCAAAGGGCCTTTAATTATTCATGTGTTTTGTATAGGGTACTAATGTGTTTATATAATTATGTATTATTTTATGTATGCAGAAAACGTATATATTAGATTTTAACATGTATATGTATTTATATCCGGATAATGTTAATTTTTTTATTTTGTGTTTTTACAGTGGGGCATATGTCCCTATTTATAATTAAACAGTGTGGCATAGATTTACCAATGAGTTATCATAACACACAGTAAGGGCGTAACACCACCGCTGCCTAATATACTAAGAAGAGTTCAAGAAACATGAGGACTTAGCAGACACACCGCAACAGCACATGACTAATGGGCGTGCTGTGTTAACATCATGCATAGTCTGATGGGTAAACAGGAAGGGGCGGAGCTTAGACAGCTCTATTTCACAAGGGGATCCTCATACAAACCACATATTACATCCAGCGTCTTGAAGAAGTTTGCTAAGGCCAAACAAAACACGTAGACAGGATGGTCTATCTCTAACTACAAACTCTGCACTTTTAAAAAGAGGATTTTAAAAGGTTTTTACGAACTTTCCAATTTGATATACAGTGACACAAGGGGAGCAGTGGTCACTACCTGCTGGTTCATGTGGAGCTGAACTCTCACAGAGAGTGTGCCAAGGCTTGTAATAAGCCATTCATTTGTTTTATCTTTTGTAAGTGCAATATTATTGTGTGCACTAATAAATGTTACATACATTTTTACCTTGAATCGTGGATGCGCTTTGTGTTCTTATTTTCCAGTATATGTAAAGCCAGAGCACCACTTTGTGCTCAGTGAATGTTGAAGCTGCACCAAAGATTTGTCACGAAGGGAGAAGTTATTCTATCTACAGGAGCTGTGATTCTATGGCCTCTATTTATCATTGGTCTTGCGTACCTGATCTGACAGTGCGGATCAGGTCCGCAAGACCTCGCTAAATGCGGAGAGCAATACGCTTTCCACATTTAACATTGCACCAGCAGGGGGGTGTCAATCAACCCAATCAACCGCCAGCAGGGGGGTGTCAATCAACCCGATCGTACTCGATCGGGTTGATTTCCGGCGATGTCTGTCCGCCTGCTCAGAGCAGGCGGACAGGGTTATGGAGCAGCGGTCTTTAGACTGCTGCTTCATAACTTGTGTTTCTGGCGAGTCTGAAGACTCGCCAGAAACACGGCCCTTCAAGCTCCATATGGAGCTTGATAAATATGGGCCATAATATGTAAAGTATCTACCAATACTCCCAGAGTCATGAATGTGAGTCAAAAAAGTGGGCTTTTATTATCATTATAAGTACAATTGGTTTTAAGATATGTAGTATTAGTATTATTATCGATATTAGTGAAATTGTTGATATTCTAACACTATATCATAGTGACTCAAAACTTTATATAAAAGTGACTCAAAACTTTAAATCTAATCAGTACAACTGCCAAGATACAGTTTTAATTTGGTCTATACCTATTACTTGTGCCTATTTATACAGGCAAGGGACTTGAGTACCATTTGACATTTGTATTCTAGTGTCATATACCCAGCCACTAACCCCAGTATTATTATTTTTTTATACTGGCTATTTATCTAAGTTATTGATCTACACATCATAGTGTTTTATTACACTAATGTGTGAGTAGGAGATAATTTATGTGTTTTATTATCATCCAGAGGTATAGAGGAATACATTGACTTTAGGCCATATCTATTGTCCATCCATACCTCCTTGTTATACTATCACTGTGCTAATATCCAATGTTTTTACATTGAGTGTGACCCTATTTTAACTTATTTTTTATTTCAATAAAAGTTATGTTTTAACCTTATCTGGTAATCTCTGCCAACTAGTCTGGGCTTTGAATACTAGACATGCATCCTTTTTTGTGGAATTCTTTCTCTTTTCCACTTTCTGACAAAATAAAATAGACACTGAGAAATGTCATCTGACACTTACAGATTCTATGCCATCTAACAAAGAAACAGGTTGTATTTTTTCGGGTGCACATGTAGACATTTTAACATCACACATATTTGACGATTACATACACACTTCTGTAAAGAGAAAAACCAATTTCAACCCCAGCAACACATCCAACCATTACATAGAACTTTACCAAAATCTAAGTAATGGAGGATTTAGAGAAAATAAAAAAATCTCTCAAAAAAAGTTACTACATGAGTTTAGGTGAGAAACAAGCTTTACAAAACTTACAGAATAACCCCAATATCATCATTTAGGGTGCTGACAAGGGGGTGGAATTATCATTCAGAATATTCAAGACTATTTGAAAGAAGCAGAATTTTTTTTGGGAGATCATGATTACTATAAAATTTGCTAACAACATACCAAACTGTCATAGATAAGGGTTCCAATTTAGGTATTCTTAACAGAAATGAACGGGACTTCCTTAGGACATCAAATCCCAGCATTGCACATTATTATCACTTACCAAAACTGCATAAAAATATACAAAACCCTCTGGGTCGTGCCATCATTGCGGGAATGGGAAACCTCACATACAACTTGTGCTATTACATAGACCAATTCCTACAAAAATGTGTGACCACATTCCCATCATATATAAAAGACAGTACACATCTTTTGCAACAGATAGAGAACATAAACATTTTAGATAAATTATTGTGGATCACATGTGACGTCAGCTCTTTGTATTCAAACGTTGTGCATGATTTGGGACTCCTAGCTGTTTCACATTTTTTAAAACAAGATCCATATATGCCAGATTTACAAAGATCTTTCATTCTTCAAAGTATCGAATACATTTTGACTCATAATTATTATTATTTTTTTAAGACAAATGTTTTCATGTTTTTTTTTTGAGGAGAAATATATCTACAACATCTAACTGGGGGTAAGCCTGGTCTACTATGGCCGGTACATTGATGATTTAATTTTCATTTGGGATGCGGACATATCAATTGCCAACTCTTTCATTTCTCACATTGATAATAACAATTTAGGTATTTCATTTACTATGAATATACAAGCAACTTTATTGAATTTCTTGATCTCATTTTAAGTTGGGATCCTTCCAATAATATTGAATCATAGACACACTTCAAAGAAGTTGATAGTAACACTTACCTTGAATATTCTAATAACGATCACAAGGGATGGATTAGGAATATCCCTTTTAGCCAATTAAGACGAATAAGAAAAAATTGCACTATTATAGACACCTTTTATAGAACAAAGCAAGATTTTGTATGAAAAATTCCTAGACAAGGGCTATCCTACACATCTATTAGATCAAGCTCTAGAAAAAGCCAAGAATTTAGATAGACCAACTCTTTTCAAAAGAGAAAATAAGACACAGCTAACCATGGAACTCAAACAAGATTCAATGCTCATAACACAATATAATAGTAACCATCAAAAAACGACACACTCAACAAGCATTGACACATCATACAGAGAGATCCCATTTTAAAGAACATTGTGAGTGACAAACCGAGAATTAGACTTTCGGTTCATTTTGGACTGATTCGGATTGTTTATAATTTCATTTTTGGATCGATTCAAATTCGGATACACTCAAATGTATTCGTTTTGGATTAATTCGGATTAATTCGGATTTGAATAAATTCAGATGGATTCAGATGTATTCGGTTCGGATTCGATTCGTAAATTCGGAAGTTCAGTATGTGTTAGGTGGGATGTGCTGTGTATTAGACTAGTATTATGTACTGTAATATTATGTGTAATCTATCTGAATCAACATAAGTGCCCTGTACAGAGCTAGCAGAGTGATATAACCTAATATACTGTACAATACTAGTGTAATTGTGATTAGTCCATGGCCATTAGAATGTAACAAATAAATCCGAACTAATTCGGATTTATTTATTAGTTTCGTTGCTAGGGTAATTTGGAAATTTGAATCGTTCCGAAGCTCCGAATTTGACAAATTCGTCCGAATTTTGATTCAGAAAAAAAACGCACATGTCTACCGAGAATAGTATACAGAAGAACTAGCGTACACAGAGGGTAAGCGCGGTGTAGCAGCGTCCGGAACCGGAAAAATAAAAGTGATCCTCCAATGGAAGTTGCTGGCAGAGTGCCGTAGCCTGCGATTGACTCAAATCGCTGGTAGTTACTGGAACAGGAGAACAAGTGGCAGGCACTTCAAAAACCAAATAAGCGCAGCTAAATTTAGTAAAAATGAAAAAACTTTAATGGAAGAATACATCTAAAATACACGTAAGGCTGAACACTGAGACAGGGGGGGACAAGACAAGCATAGTCTGACGCATTTCGCGCCCTCTAGTGGCGCTTATTCATAGGCTCTATCTTTTCATTCTATCATTCTCCAACACTTCATTTATTTATTTTTTTTTATATTGGTTATTCTAAACATCACGTCACACCGCATTTTAAAGATCAGCACACATACATGCCACAGCAGATCTTATTTTACATATACACCTATTTTTTTATAAAATGTTGGAAAATCTATTCTGAATTTCGTATGCATAGCTGAAGTTTAAATTTATAGTACTTTTAGTTTTCAGTGCACAACCTTATATGCAGACATATATTTATAGCAGCAAGCATTTACAGATCACTCTCTTTGGATTATTTTCTTTTGCAATTGTTATGACCATATAGAACACACTTATATATATATATAGAACATATACCTCTTTACTCTATAGGTGGCGCTCTTTTATTAGCAGATTTTAGGATCTTGCTTTTTTTGTAGCGTGTTTTATTTTTAGGGTTTATTATTATTTTTTACACAATTTTTCTCAAAGATTTGGTATTCACTATATGTATTTATTTTTATGCTAGATAAATTTGGTACAGTAGCATTACAATTTGTTTTATACAAACTGTGCACATTGTTTGATATTCTCTTGAGGTGCCCCCTACAGGATATCCCTAGGTGATTTCTTGTTCTATATTTCTTATTTTATGCAAGCTACTACCACTTCCTACTGAAAGTATACAGCAGGTACAGGTGTGTTAAACATTTTAACCAACTTATACACAATCAAACACTATGCATTATCAATTGCGCAAGATTTATAATTTGGGTCTAAATTACAAATGTGAATTTGTTAACGAAACACGAATATTTGTTTTGTTTTCACAAAATAAATATCTGAATGAATGCACAATGAAATTTAAAGAAAACAAATAAATATTGATGAAATTTTATTTCCTTTAAAGGGACATGAAACTCAAATTCTTTCCTTTCAGAAACAGCATGCAATTTTAAACAACATTCCAATTTACTTCTATTATCTAATTTGTTTAATTCTCTTGATATCCTTTGTTAAAAGCATATCTAAATAGGCTCAGTAGCTGTTGATTGGTGGCTGCACATAGATGCCTCTTGTGATTGACTAAGCCATGTGCATTTCTACTTCTTCAACAAAGGATAATTAAATAATAGTAGTAAATTGGAATATTGTTTAAAATTGTATTCTCTATCTAAATCATGAAAGAAAAATATTGTGTTTCACGTCCCTTTAAGTTACAGAAGGTGCTAAAAATAATTAACTATAGTGTGCTGGGAAGCCACGCTAATCCCGACACTTCTTCATGGAGTCCCATGGATTCTGTGGAATATATACAAATGAGTTAACTTAAAATATCACTTTATTGTAACTTATTGAAATCCATTAAAATATATAGAAATTTAGAGACATGAGATTTATATAGGGGAGTCTGGGTCTCTTCATAGACGACACTGCTTAATAGACCTGGCCACAAATGTATCATCACTGGTACATGATTGCCTAAGGGTAAAGACATGTACCAGTGATTAAACATGACGGTTGGCTACTGTTTGGTATGGTGTGGTTATCTCA
Organism: Bombina bombina; assembly: GCF_027579735.1. NCBI lineage: Eukaryota > Metazoa > Chordata > Amphibia > Anura > Bombinatoridae > Bombina > Bombina bombina. The sequence goes on from NC_069507.1 coordinate 166,130,592, forward strand.
CCAACTTAGTCTGAATATATAACTTTACATGTCAATCGATAATGAACACTGTCATGGTCGAAGACCCATCATTTCTGGAATTGATAGTTTAACTTCAAGGGGCCTATCTATCAAGCTCTGAATGCTCCATAACCCTGTCCTCCTGCTCTGATGAGGCGGACAGGAATCGCCGGAATTCAACCCGATCGAGTACGATAGGGTTGATTGACACCCCCTGCTGGTGGCCGATTGGCCACAAGTCTGCAGGGGGCGGCATTGCACCAGCAGCTCACAAAAGCTGCTGGTGCAATGCTGAATATGGAGAGCGTATTGCTCTCCGCGTTCAGCGATGTCTGTCGGACCTGATCCGCACTGTCAGATCAGGTCCGACAGACATTTGTTGAATAGGCCTCCAAATCTATCTTTGTATGAAGATTTATTTTTGCAAATTTTAGTCCCAAAAACAATATCATATCTCAGACAGTACTGAACTTATAAATATTCTTGAAAAAAATAGAATGGGATCCAAAATGATATCTGATAACTGCAGACTATGGCCTCTAGTTATGAAGCCGTCTACTTTCCTGCATTCGCCGGCCCAATACGCTCACCTAAGCTCGCCTAACATCGCTGCCGCAGACCTGAATACGTTCGCCAAAGTTATCAAGAAAGCTGTCGCGCACCAAGTACGGAACGATGAGCAGCGGACTGTTGTTAACTGACAGTCATCGATCTCGCTGCTCATTGGCTTCTTCGCAGCTTTCTTGCTATACTGTCAGTAAGCACCCACACTAAACTATACTGTTTTACCCCCTAAACCACCGCTCCCGGAGCCCCCTGCACCTAAATAAAGTTATTCCCCCTAAACCGCCGCTCATGGACCCCGCCGCAACTCTAATAAATGTAACTAAATTACAGGGAAAAAAAATACAAGACTTTTAAACTAATTACACCTAATCTAAGCCCCCTAATAAAATAATAAAGCCCCCCAAAATAAAAAAAATCCCCTACCCTATTCTAAATTACAAAGTAATCAGCTCTTTAAAAAAAAATATACCCCCCCCAACATTAAAACCCACCACCCACATACCCCTACTCTAACCCACCCAACCCCCCCTTAAATTAACCTAACACTAACCCCCTGAAGATCTCCCTACCTTGAGTCGTCTTCACTCAGCCTAGCCAAATTCTTCATCCAAGCGGGGCAAGAAGAGGTCCTCCATCCGGTAGAAGTCTTCATCCAAGCGGGGCAGAAGAGGTCCTCCATCCGGTAGAAGTCTTCATCCAAGCGGTGTCTTCTATCTTCATCCAACCGCGGCTCCATCTTCCAGACCTCCGACGCGGAACATCCTGCTGACCCGATGGACTAACGACGAATGAAGGTTCCTTTAAGGGACGTCATCCAAGATGGCGTCCCTCGAATTCCGATTGGCTGATAGGATTCTATGAGCCAATTGGAATTAAGGTAGGAAAAATCCGATCAGCCAATAGAATGCGAGGTCAATCCGATGCGCAATGCCCCGCAAAAAGCCCTTTTAAGGGCTGGTAAAAGAGCTGATTACTTTGTAATTTAGAATAGGGTAGGGTATTTTTTATATTTTGGGGGGCTTTATTATTTTATTAGGGGGCTTAGATTAGGTGTAATTAGTTTAAACGTCTTGTATTTTTTTATTTTCTGTAATTTAGTGTTTGTTTTTTTGTACTATAGTTTAGTTTATTTAATTGAATTTAATTTTAGGTAATTGTAGTTAATTTATTTAATTAATTTAATGATAGTGTAGTGTTAGGTTTAATTGTAACTTAGGATAGGATTTATTTTACAGGTAATTTTGTAAGTATTTTAGCTAGGCAGTTATTAATAGTTAATAACTATTGTACCTGGTTAAAATAAATACAAGCTTGCCTGTAAAATAAATATAAACCCTAAAATAGCTACAATATAATTATTAGTTAGATTGTAGCTAGCTTAGGGTTTATTTTACAGGTAAGTATTTATTTTTAAATAGGAATAATTTATTTAATGATAGTAATTTTTATATAGATTTATTTAAATAATATTTAAGTTAGGGGGGTGTTAGTGTTAGTGTTAGACTTAGGTCTAGGGGTTAATAAGTTTAATATAGTGGCGGCGGTATAGGGGGGGCAGGATAGGGGTTAATAAATTTAAGATAGGTGGCGGCGGTATAGGGGCGGCAGATTTGGGGTTAATACATTTATTATAGTTGCGGCGGGGTCCAGGAGCGGTGGTTTAGGGGTTAATAAGTATAAAGTAGGTGGTGGCGGTGTAGGGGGGGCAGATTAGGGGTGTTTAGACTCGGGGTACATGTTAGGGTGTTAGGTGCAGACACTTCCCATAGGAATCATTGGGATATCGGGCAGTAGCGAACATGAGCTCTTGCTGCTGTCAGACTCCCATTGATTTCTATGGGATCCGCCGCCTCCAGGGCCGCTGGGCCGGAATAGTGGCGAGCGTACCTGGTAGGTATTTGATAACTAGCAAAAGTAGTCAGATTGTGCCGAACTTGCGTTCGGAACATCTGTAGTGACGTAACCATCGATCGGTGTTGGACTGAGTCCGGCGGATCGTAGGTTACGTCACTAAATTCTACTTTTGCCAGGCTGTAGGGCTTGATAACTACGGCGAATCAGCCTCGCCACAAATACACTGCGGAATTCCAGCGTATTTGCGGTTGACGGCTTGATAACTAGAGGCCATTAAGTCATTATATACAGTAATAGATAATATAGACGGTATCAAAAGAATACAACATTCAATGAATATGGTTTCCCAAATTTTAAACAGAGAGATTTCCTATTAAAAAGCATTAAAATTATACTGGAAAACAACTATTTTTGCTTTAATGGGACAATCTACAGGCAAATACATGAAACCGCTATGGGGACTCATTTTGCCCCTAGTTATGTTAATTTAGTCTTATCAAACTGGGAAAATGAATTCATATGGAGTCAAGAAAAATATACGAAAGATATTATGATATACAAAAGATATAGTGACGATGCCTTTTTAATTTGGAAAAATGATTATTCGTCACTGATTAATTTAATAAAACATCTAAATACTAATAGTCTGGGATTAATTTTTGAGTACAATATCAATAAGAACCAATGTGAATTTTTATCTATAGAAACAAAGGATACTAAAATGAAAACCAAAACTTTCTTTAAATCTGTAGATCAAAACACATGTTTAAACAGCAGCTGTTGCCATGACAAAAAAACTGGTTGGATAATATCCCTAAGGGACAATTTATTAGAGTTAAAAAGAACTGTACTGACGAATGCGACCTTCACTCTCAGGCTGAAATCCTAAAGGCAAGATTTATAGAAAAAGGCTTCAAGACAACATTATTGGAAGAAGATTTGAATGAAGTAAGTGCAATGAATCGAAATGAAATGCTACAAAAGTATAAAGACCTAGTAAGTATGAAAACAAAAAGAGCATTGCATTAATAAAATAGACAGCTATACTTTACCAATTAAAAACAGGAGATAACAAATTTAGTAAAAGAATAATAACATACAATGAAGACAAAAAGCAAATTGAGCAAGCCATTAATAAACACTCGGCTAGATTACGAGTTGCGCGTTAAGGTAAAAAAGCAACGTTAACAGGTCCTAACGCTGCTTTTTTACGCCCGTTAGTATTACGAGTCTTGCAAGTTAGGGGGGTGTTAGTGTTAGTGTTAGACTTAGGTCTAGGGGTTAATAAGTTTAATATAGTGGCGGCGGTATAGGGGGGGCAGGATAGGGGTTAATAAATTTAAGATAGGTGGCGGCGGTATAGGGGCGGCAGATTTGGGGTTAATACATTTATTATAGTTGCGGCGGGGTCCAGGAGCGGTGGTTTAGGGGTTAATAAGTATAAAGTAGGTGGTGGCGGTGTAGGGGGGGCAGATTAGGGGTGTTTAGACTCGGGGTACATGTTAGGGTGTTAGGTGCAGACACTTCCCATAGGAATCATTGGGATATCGGGCAGTAGCGAACATGAGCTCTTGCTGCTGTCAGACTCCCATTGATTTCTATGGGATCCGCCGCCTCCAGGGCGGCGGATTGAAAACCAGGTACGCTGGGCCGGAATAGTGGCGAGCGTACCTGGTAGGTATTTGATAACTAGCAAAAGTAGTCAGATTGTGCCGAACTTGCGTTCGGAACATCTGTAGTGACGTAACCATCGATCGGTGTTGGACTGAGTCTGGCGGATCGTAGGTTACGTCACTAAATTCTACTTTTGCCAGGCTGTAGGGCTTGATAACTACGGCGAATCAGCCTCGCCACAAATACACTGCGGAATTCCAGCGTATTTGCGGTTGACGGCTTGATAACTAGAGGCCATTAAGTCATTATATACAGTAATAGATAATATAGACGGTATCAAAAGAATACAACATTCAATGAATATGGTTTCCCAAATTTTAAACAGAGAGATTTCCTATTAAAAAGCATTAAAATTATACTGGAAAACAACTATTTTTGCTTTAATGGGACAATCTACAGGCAAATACATGAAACCGCTATGGGGACTCATTTTGCCCCTAGTTATGTTAATTTAGTCTTATCAAACTGGGAAAATGAATTCATATGGAGTCAAGAAAAATATACGAAAGATATTATGATATACAAAAGATATAGTGACGATGCCTTTTTAATTTGGAAAAATGATTATTCGTCACTGATTAATTTAATAAAACATCTAAATACTAATAGTCTGGGATTAATTTTTGAGTACAATATCAATAAGAACCAATGTGAATTTTTATCTATAGAAACAAAGGATACTAAAATGAAAACCAAAACTTTCTTTAAATCTGTAGATCAAAACACATGTTTAAACAGCAGCTGTTGCCATGACAAAAAAACTGGTTGGATAATATCCCTAAGGGACAATTTATTAGAGTTAAAAAGAACTGTACTGACGAATGCGACCTTCACTCTCAGGCTGAAATCCTAAAGGCAAGATTTATAGAAAAAGGCTTCAAGACAACATTATTGGAAGAAGATTTGAATGAAGTAAGTGCAATGAATCGAAATGAAATGCTACAAAAGTATAAAGACCTAGTAAGTATGAAAACAAAAAGAGCATTGCATTAATAAAATAGACAGCTATACTTTACCAATTAAAAACAGGAGATAACAAATTTAGTAAAAGAATAATAACATACAATGAAGACAAAAAGCAAATTGAGCAAGCCATTAATAAACACTCGGCTAGATTACGAGTTGCGCGTTAAGGTAAAAAAGCAACGTTAACAGGTCCTAACGCTGCTTTTTTACGCCCGTTAGTATTACGAGTCTTGCAGGTATAGGGGCACCGCACACTTTTTTGGCCTTACCGCAAAACGACTTACGTAAAGTTTGTAAACCCTTTTTTCTATGGGACTTCCATAGCGCTGGTATTACGAATTTGTCCTGGGAGGCCAAAAAGTTAGCGGTACACCCTACCCCGTCAAGATTCCTAACGCATTCTAAAGTCAGTAGTTATGAGTTTTACACTACAAAGCCGTAGCATAAAACTCATAACTAAAATGCTAAAAAGTACACTAACACCCATAAACTACCTATTAACCCCTAAACCGAGGCCCTCCCACATCTCAAACACTAAAATAAAATTATTAACCCCTAATCTGCCGCTCCCGACATCGCCGCCACTATAACAAACATATTAACCCCTAAACCGCTGCACTCCCGCCTCGCAAACATTAGTTAAATATTATTAACCCCTAATCTGCTGTCCCTAATATCGCCGCCATCTACCTACATTTATTAACCCCTAATCTGCCGTCCCTAACATCACCGCCACCTACATTATACTTATTAACCCCTAATCTTCCACTCCGGACATCGCAGCAACCTACATAATATTTATTAACTCCTAATCTGCTGCCCCCAACATCTCCGCCACCTACCTACATTTATTAACCCCTAATCTGCCATCCCCAACGTCACCGCCACTATTCTAAATTTATTAACCATTTAAACCTAAGTCTAACCCTAACCCTAACACCCCCTAACTTAAATATAATTTAAATAAATCTAAATAAAATTACTATCATTAACTAAATAATTCCTATTTAAAACTACTTACCTATAAAATAAACCCTAAGCTAGCTACAATATAACTAATAGTTACATTGTAGCTAGTTTATGGTTTATTTTTATTTTACAGGCAAGCTTGTATTTATTTTAACTAGGTAACTAGGTAGGTTATTAACTATTTACTAACTACCTAGCTAAAATAAATACAAATTTACCTGTAAAATAATTAAATAAAGCCCCTACATTAAATACAATTAAATCAATTAAATTAAATTAGCTAAATCACAAAAAACCCACTAAATTACAGAAAATAAAAAAACAAATTACAAGATATTTAAACTAAATACACCTAATCTAATAGCTCTATCAAAATAAAAAAAGCCCACCCAAAATAAAAAAACCCTAGCCTAAACTAAACTACCAATAGCCCTTAAAAGGGCCTTTTGCAGTGCATTGCCCCAAAGAAATCAGCTCTTTTACCTGTAAAAAAAAATACAAACAACCCCCCAACAGGAAAACCCACCACCCACACAACCAACCCCCCCAAATAAAAGCCTAACTAAAAAAACCTAAGCTCCCCATTGGCCTGAAAAGGGCATTTGGATGGGCATTGCTCTTAAAAGGGCATTTAGCTCTATTGCGGCCCAAAGCCCTAACCTAAAAATAAAACCCACCCAATACACCCTTAAAAAATCCTAACACTAACCCCCTAAGATTCACTTACCAGGAGAAGTCTTCATCCAAGCTGCAAGCGGTCCTCAACGAAGCCGGCAGAAGTGGTCCTCCAGACTGGCAGAAGTGGTCCTCCAGACAGGCAGAAGTGGTCCTCCAGACGGGCTGAAGTCTTCATCCAGACGGCATCTTCTATCTTCATCCATCCGACGCGGAGCAGCTCCATCTTCAAGACATCCAGCATAGAGCATCCTCTTCAAACGTCCTTGTGAATATTTTCCTTAACGCTTAGTGTGCTGTTACCTGGTCTTTTAAATGTTCTTTATAGAGGTTCATTCAATTTTCTATTAGTTTACGGCTAGATTACGAGTTTTGCGGTATGAGTGAAAAAGCAGGGTTAAGGCCCTTTTTCACTACTGCTGGTGTTACGAGTCTTGCAGGTTTAGGGGCACCGCACACTTTTTTGGCCGTAACGCAACGTAATTTCCGCACCTTTCAAAAAGTCCTTTTTCAATGGGACTTCCATAGCGCGGGTATTACGAGTCTGCCTGTCCGGACAAAAAGTAAGTGGTACACCCTATACCACCAAGATCCATACCGTAAACTGAAAGTCAGTAGTTATGAGTTTTACGCTACAAAGCTGTAGCATAAAACTCATAACTTAAGTGCTAAAAAGTACACTAACACCCATAAACTACCTATTAACCCCTAAACTTAGGCCCTCCTGCATCGCAAATATTAAAACAAAATTATTAACCCCTAATCTGCCATTCTGGACATCGCCGCCACTATAATAAACATATTAACCCCTAAACCGCCACACTCCGGCCTAACAAACACTAGGTAAATGTTATTAACCCCTAATCTACCAACCCTAACATCGCCGACACCTACCTACATTTATTAACTCCTAATCTGCCACCCCCAACGTGGCCGTCACTATACTAAATTTATTAACCCCTAAACCTAAGTCTAACCCTAACACCCCCTAACTTAAATATACTTAAAAAAAATCTAAATAAAACCTTCTGTCATTACCTAAATAATTCCTATTTAAAACTAAATACTTACCTGTAAAATAAACCCTAAGCTAGCTACAATATAACTAATAGTTACATTGTATCTAGCTTAGGGTTTATTTTTATTTTACAGGCAACTTTGTATTTATTTTAACTAGGTAGAATAGTTACTAAATAGTTATTAACTATTTACTAACTACCTAGCCAAAATAAATACAAATTTACATGTAAAATAAAACCTAACCTGCCTTACACTAACACCTAACCTTACACTACAATTAAATCAATTACATTAATTAAATACAATTACCTAAATTACAAAAACAAACAAACACTAAATTACACAAAATAAAAAAAGAAATTATCAGATATTAAAACTAATTACACCTAATCTAATAGCCCTATCAAAATAAAAAAAAATAAAAAATAAAGAAAAACCCTAGCCTAAACTAAACTACCAATAGCCCTTAAAAGGGCCTTTTGCGGGGCATTGCCCCAAAGAAATCAACTTTTATACCGGTAGAAAATATACAAACAACCCCCCAACAGTAAAACCCACCACCCACACAATCAACCCCCCAAATAAAATCCTAACTAAAAAAACCTAAGCTCCCCATTGCCCTGAAAAGGGCATTTGGATGGGCATTGCCCTTAAAAGGGCATTTAGCTCTTTTTCAAGTGTCCAACCCCCTAATCTAAAAATAAAACCCACCCAATAAACCCTTAAAAAAGCCTAACACTAACCCCGAAGATCCACTTAAAGTTTTTTTTTTTTAAATACAGATTTAGTTGCTTTATTATAACAAAAGTAATTTTTTTTCCAGAATTGTTGAACTTTAAGGCAGCCCCAGAAACAGTGGTATACATCTGTTGCATGAAAGTTACACTTACAACATGATGAGAGATCCTTCCTACTCCACTTGAATTCTAGATATGGTGTAATTTAGATCTTATTTAATTATTTCATATGAGATTCTCTCCAAGATGATGAAATAGTTGCTTGATTTGCTAATTAAAAACTTTTCTGGATAATCTCTACTGGATCCAATTCATATAATGTATACCATTTATTGGCAATCTTTTGTAATTTATCCTGGCCTTGAAATTCCTTAAGAGTCTTATATAGAGTAGAAATAGATTTCTTACGTAATCTATATAGATTGATTATAGAAATATACATATTTTCATATCAGGTTAGCGCACTAACCCCGAAGATCCACTTACAGTTTTTGAAGACCCAACATCCATCTTCAACGAAGCCGGCAGAAGTCCTCAACGAAATGTCAGAAGTCTTCATCCAACTGGGCAGAAGTCCATCTTCTAGCTTAATCTTATTGGCTGATTGGATCAGGGCTATTAGATTAGGTGTAATTAGTTTAAATATTTTGTGTAATTTAGTGTTTGTTTGTTTTTGTAATTTAGTTAATTGTATTTAATTAATGTAATTTATTTAATTGTATTGTAAGGTTAGGTGTTAGTGTAAGACAGGTTAGGTTTTATTTTACAGGTAAATTTGTATTTATTTTAACTAGGTAGTTAGTAAATAGTTAATAACTATTTACTAACTATTCTACCTAGTTAAAATAAATGCAAACTTACCTGTGAAATAAAAATAAAACCTAAACTAGATACAATGTAACTATTAGTTATATTGTAGCTATCTTAGGATTTATTTTACAGGTAAGTATTTAGTTTTAAATAGGATTTATTTAGTTGTTAATAGTAGGTTTTATTTAGATTTATTTTAATAACATTTAAGTTAGTGGGTGTTAGGGTTAGACTTAGTTTTAGGTTTAGGGGTTAATAAATTTAGTATAGTGGTGGCGACGTTGGGGACAGCAGATTAGGGGTTAATAAGTATAATGTAGGTGGCGGCAATGTTGGGAGCAGCAGATTAGGGGTTAATAAGTGTAATGTAGGTGATGGCGATATCGGGGCAGCAGATTAGGGGTTAATAAGTATAATATAGGTGTCGGCGATGTCGAGGCGGCAGATTAGGGGTTAATAAGTATAATGTAGGTGTTGGCGATGTCAGGGGTGGCAGATTAGGGGTTAATAAGTGTAAGATTAGGGGTGTTTAGACTCGGGGTTCATGTTAGGGTGTTAGGTGTAAACATAAATTTAATTTCCCTATAGGAATTTATGGGGCTGCGTTACAGAGCTTTACGCTCCTTTATTGCAGGTGTTAGACTTTTTTTCAGCCGGCTCTCCCCATTGATGTCTATGGGGAAATCGTGCACAAGCACGTAAAACCATCTTACCGCCGCTTACCGCAGCGCTGGTATTGGAGTGCGGTATGGAGCTCAATTTTGCTCTACGCTCACTTCTTGCCTGCTAACGCCGGGTTTTGGTAAACCTGTAATAGCAGCGCTATAGGGAGGTGAGCGGTGACAATAATTTCCAAGTTAGTACCGCACCGCTCATAAAGTAAAACCCGTAATCTAGCCGTTAGTTTTTACTGTATTTATTTTCAGGTAGAACCTTTAACGTGGTTTATTACTTTTATTGATTTCAAGGGAGAAACCCCCCCTTTTCTCTTTTTTTATACCAGCGCTCCACTACAGTTTAGTTTATAACAAATTGAATACCGAATTTTCACCCATGCACACCTCTAGTCTAAATTACTTTAAAAGCATTTGCCAAGCTCATTTTGTTAATGTTATTTAGCATATGGAGGGATTAGCCTTAAAAAGCCTGATAAAATTCATACTCTACGAAAGTGGAACAGTAGAGTCAAAATTAAACTTTCATAATTCGCAAATTTTTGTGTGCAATTTTCCAGTTTAATTCTGTTATTACATTTAGGGTACACACATACAGACCTATATTTAAGTACATTTGAGCCCTTTGCAGTTAAGTAGATGAAAACATGTAAAAACATATTTATGCAATATTCATATTTAATAAAGTGTCATACTGTGTATTTACTGTAAATATTTAGCATTCCAATGTTCTGCACATAGCAGAATATGTTCTAAGTATTTCTTAACAGATATTCCTGTATATATCTGTATATATCTATACCTATATATAATCATGTATATATATATATATTGTACCAAAATACCATCAGATATATAAATAAATAGAACACATTTTTCTATGTGAAGAACATTAGAATGTGAAATATTCATATTTTCATGTCAGATTAGCGCATTTGAGAATATGCAATCGGGTTAGCACACATGAGAATATGAGTTTGGGTTAGCGCACGAGTAGGGAACAGGTTATCGCACTAGCAATATTCTAATTGTGCTAGAAGCAAGCTGCTTGCGTGCATCGGTTTAGCGCCAGAGTGCAAAGTTTTAACTTTCAAGTAAAACTTTATTCTAGAGCAATTAGCGCTCTAGCGTAAGCACTAAATAGCGCTCCACTCCTAATCTGGCCCTTTATGTTGTTCTCTTGATATTCTTTATTGAAGAACAAACCTAGGTAGGATCATGAGTGTGCATGTGTATGAGCACTATATGGCAGCAGTGTTTGCAAAACATTTGATATGGTAGATTGCATTTATGTCATAAATTGATACTCATGGTTAAAAAGAACCTGTATATAAACACAGTCACCGGGGGGCGTGACTGAGCTGAGGCCAAGATAAGACGCATAACTTTTGAGCTCTGAGCTTTTTCTGACTTTTTGGACGTTTTTCCCTACCAATATACATAGACTTTGACTTCTTTTACTGGTTTATTTGGATGGGAAACACTGCTATTTCAAAAGACACCACCTTCATAGCAAAAGATGAAGTAGAAGCTGAGTTAAATAAGTTGGAGAGCTGCGGCCTACCTCACGACAACATCTATCCCCCCCCCGGTTCCAAGTTTAACCGGGTTCAGCAGTATTCATCTGCTTCGTTAAGTCTGTGGAGGGGAAGTTATAATTTTCCTACTTTATCTATTTTTACATGGAGGAAGATATGTATTCTCAGATACAGGCTCTCTTGCAAGTTATAGATCTCCAGATCTGCCGCAACTATGAAGATCTCAAGCACGCATTACGTTTGTCAAGAGCAGAGAAATCTGGCAATATTCCTAAGTGTGGAGCCGGTGTTCATAATGATTCATACACAGCTACACCAATCGCCAAAGTGACCTATAAATCTGGGGCAAATCTGAGATCGGCAGCCGAGACAACGTCGACCCGGGGAAACTCTCCCGCTCAGGAAGAGACTTCAACATACAGTCTTATACTGGGATATGAAGCCCACAATTTTGCTGGAGACCCACATGCGGTCTCTGGCATGTCTGAAACCCGTGATGGCGCGGCCGGCCTCCGGGTACGCGAGCGGAAACCTACGGGCGGAACCCTATATATTCCGGATCAATATCTCACAGTTCGGCTCACACAGAGTGGGGCCTGGAGCCATGGACTGTATCGCAGGTCGATACCTTTCATGAAGCGCAAGTTGCATACACAGCTGCAGGTGACAGGACCTAGAGTGCTGAGGGAGTGGAGTTCCCCGGGTATGGAGACACCTTTTGTGGGGTTTGATCTTTTCTTCAGCTTTGCTATCACGACGGAACCGCTGCCCAAGAGAGGTGTAGGTTGAGCTGATCTGACCTTAGAGCAAGAGGGCTACAGAGACATGGGTCTTTAGACTATTCTGGACTTATCTCTGTTACTGGGAATTAGTGACATGAATAGAGTTTATTTAATAGGGTAGTACATCTGTGTTATTGTTAGATCTTACATTAACTACAATGCAGATAGTGGGTATTACAAGGATCAATGACGAGTTAAGATTATTACATTTGCTTCTTGTCTTTAGAGAATATTTTGAGCTGCAATGAAAGTTCTCAATTGGCTGTTTTTTGTACACGTGTTCAGACCCTTCTATGGCCATTAGCTAATATTGTTTTTTCACCACACGTTCATTACCACCCGATAATACCTTAATGATTTTAATCCCTTTAGTCATGCAAGCTAAGCTCCCTTATGCTGGCTATATTTAATATATTTCTCATGGGACTTTAGTGCTATATTAGAGCTTAATTTGATCCCTTACCAGTACTACCATATGCTATATAGCTTCTTACTATTCTGCAAATATTAAGCCACACTGCCTCTTTGTCTAAAGCCATATGACCTAATTACAGCTATTAGAATTATATCATAATAAATGCTTCTTGTTCTTATTTTGTAATAAGGAAACATGCACTTAAGTTCAACTTGATCCTCCACAGCCTATAAGCCTTTATCATAGTTCTATGATATCAAAGTTTTGCACCCCCCCTACCCTATGCCATTCTGTTAAGCATTCCAGTTTAAATTCTCTTTCAAATAGGCAGTTTCTTACATGATATACGCACTCATACACACAAGTCTGTTGAAATGTAATACCTCTCACAAACAAGTTTGATGTGGCTTATAGGGGACAGATATATATTATCACTCTAATAGGCAGCAATGCATACAGTGGAGGCTCCTCCATTTGTGCACATGAGCACGTGCCCCCCTGTCAGATGCAGAGGAAAAAAAATAATTTTGCAGAATAAAATATAATTTTTCCAATAGCCCCCTATTAGAAAAATTATATTTTATTTCTAAACCCCCCCAAAAAAATGATGTTTTTTTAATTTTGCTGAATAAAATATAATTTTTCCAATAGCCCCCTATTAGAAAAATTATATTTTATTTCTAACCCCCAAAAATAAATAATTCTGATGCTTTTTTTTTAATTAAACATACAAAATTTTGTTTCCTGGTGTGTCTCTTTAAGGGAATCGCACGTGCGATAGAGCCCTATACCCTGCCTGTCAGTGAAGTCTATTCACTGCAGGCATCTGGGCCAGGCTTAAGCTGCTTGTATATAGATCCCTGTTCGCACAAGCTGAAGTGTGCAAGTGGGGAGGGACAACTTCAAGGAGCCAAGTTCAGCTGCTCTCTGATTGGCTGCAGGTAACCCTGCATCACCGGCTCCTCCCCCGTATCAAACAGGCGTTCTAGAACTTCTAGCCAAGTTGCCTGTGTGCCCCTCGGATAGGCTGCGCCTGCTCGCACCATGATGCCGGTGACGTCATCACCGGCTCCTCCCCGCATCAACGGCGCGAAAAATTCAGTCTTGAGTTTGCTGTTGAGCGGAGAGGAGTCAGTGTGAACTGAGAGCCTGACGCTGTCTGTGTCTAGTTGTCTACTAGTCTGAGCGAACTTTACTCTGCATGCCATTTGCCATTGCAACCAACGATTAACAATAACAATACTAACCTGTGTGCTACTGTGCTGTAAAACTGCTGTTACCTGTTGAATTACAGTTACACAGCCAGCCAGCACTGACTTACTTAGTTCTTCTGCCTGTCTGTCTGTTAGACTAGCTTCCGGGCTAGCCCTAGGCTAGAGAGGGAAAGTTAGAGGGAAAGTTAGTGGGGCCAGTCCAGAGGAACTGTCTGTCATTTTGTCAGTCACTCACTTGGGCTGCTTTGCTTAGCTTTTTGGGCAGAATTTTATTTGTGAGACACTGTGAGAGGCTTCTTAGTTCTTGCCTGGGGCCCTGTCCCCTCATTTTGAACAGAAAGTTATTTAGTCAGAGATAGATTGAGTCAGTCTGTCAGTGTCAGAGTGAGAGTGGAGTGAATTAGCAGCAGGCCAGATACTTAAAGTTAATTATTAGAATTAATCTACACTACTAGAGTAGGACTAGGGAGTAGTGTGGTTACTTTTAGTTTTAAATCAATAGATCATTAATTAGATTGCAAGTTTTGAATTTTTTTTTCTTTTCAAAAAAGCAGTTAACTGCCTGTGCTGTTATATTAACAGTCTAATTTATTATAAAATATAAATTATAATTATATTAGTTATATTATTTACCACAAGTGTATATTTTTTAAAAACTTCAGAGCTATTTACCTACAAGTTATATATTTCATAACAACCCCAAAACTACTTGCCTAAGCCTTATTGCCTTTGCCTACTAGTTTTAGACAGTAGTTGACCTTGATCATTGACGGCTGTCGTGTCACGGCTGCTACCTGCTGTAAGTAACTAGTTAAAACACTATTTTAGTTTAGAATTATTAGCAGTTTGCAGAGAGTCTCAGAGTTTTTAAAACAATTATATATTTTATAACAGCTTCACAGCTACTTACCTACAAGTTATAAAAGTCACTGCTGCTACCTGCTGTAATTAACTAGTTAAAACACTATTTTAGTTTAGAATTATTTAGCAGTTTGCAGAGAGTCTCAGAGTTTTTAAAACAATTATATATTTTATAACAGCTTCACAGCTACTTACCTACAGGCCTAAAAGTTATATATTTTAGAACAACCAAAAATCTACTTGCCTACTAGTTTTAGACTGTAGTTCACCTTGCCCGTTGACGGCTGTCACGGCTGCTGCCTGCTGTAATTATACTACTTAAAGTTAAAACACTATTTTAGTTTAGAATTATTAGCAGATTGCAGAGAGTCTCAGAGTTTATAAAACAATTATATATTTTATAACAGCTTCACAGCTACTTACCTACAGTCCTACAAGTTATATATTTTAGAACAACCAAAAATCTACTTGCCTACTAGTTTTAGACTGGAGTTCACCTTGCCCGTTGACGGCTGTCACGGCTGCTGCCTGCTGTAATTATACTACTTAAAACACTATTTTAGTTTAGAATTATTAGCAGATTGCAGAGAGTCTCAGAGTTTATAAAACAATTATATATTTTATAACAGCTTCACAGCTACTTACCTACAGTCCTAAAAGTTATATATTTTAGAACAACCAAAAATCTACTTGCCTACTAGTTTTAGACTGGAGTTCACCTTGCCCGTTGACGGCTGTCACGGCTGCTGCCTGCTGTAATTATACTACTTAGTTAAAACACTATTTTAGTTTAGAATTATTAGCAGATTGCAGAGAGTCTCAGAGTTTTAAAAACAATTATATATTTTATAACAGCTTCACAGCTACTTACCTACAGTCCTAAAAGTTATATATTTTAGAACAACCAAAAATCTACTTGCCTACTAGTTTTAGACTGGAGTTCACCTTGCCCGTTGACGGCTGTCACGGCTGCTGCCTGCTGTAATTATACTACTTAAAGTTAAAACACTATTTTAGTTTAGAATTATTAGCAGATTGCAGAGAGTCTCAGAGTTTATAAAACAATTATATATTTTATAACAGCTTCACAGCTACTTACCTACAGTCCTAAAAGTTATATATTTTAGAACAACCAAAAATCTACTTGCCTACTAGTTTTAGACTGGAGTTCACCTTGCCCGTTGACGGCTGTCACGGCTGCTGCCTGCTGTAATTATACTACTTAAAGTTAAAACACTATTTTAGTTTAGAATTATTAGCAGATTGCAGAGAGTCTCAGAGTTTTTAAAACAATTATATATTTTTTAACAGCTTCACAGCTACTTACCTACTACAAGTTGTATAATTTATAACAGCTGCAAAGCTAATTACCAACTTGACTTGCCTATTAAGTCAAGTTTTATATTTTATAACAGCAATACTACTATTTATATATTATAACAGCAAAACTACTTGTCTCAAAGTTATATATATATATATCTATATTATAACAGCAAAACAACTAACCTACAAGTTATATATTTTATAAGAGCCGCAAGGCTACTTACCTAGTTAAAGTTATATATTTTATAACAGCAAAGTACTGTTCTTTGTGTGTAAACTAACAGTTAAGATGGCACTTAGTAAAATCAGTGTGTCTGAGCTAAAGCAATTACATTTTTCAACGTTACCCATGGAAAGAAAAATTGAAATTAAAATGCTCAGGCCAACACCTATGCTTAACCTTATCCAGGTGACAAAATGTAAAACTAGAGATTTCAAAAGAGAATTCAAACCCAAGGTATATGATAAATATGCATGGATTTGTGGCTGTGAATTATCTAACAGACTCTTTTGTTTTTATTGTCTCCTGTTTGCAAAACAAAGTGGTGAATCAAGCTGGGTGAGTTCTGGTGTCGCCGATTTATCACATTTAAATCAAAAAATAAATAAACATAATTGTTCACAATCACATTTAAACTCCACATTAGAGTTTAATTTGCTAGGAAGGGTTGATATTCGACAACAACTTGACAGTGCATATCGTTTAAATATTAAAAAACATAATGAGCAAGTAACGAAAAATCGTTATGTTCTTTCGAAAATAATTCATTGTATTTTATTTTGCGGCGCATTTGAACTTGCACTTCGAGGACATGACGAACGCGATGATTCATTAAATCCAGGCATTTTCAGAGGTCTTATAAACTTCTCAGCAGAACTTGATGCATCTCTAAAAGAACATCTCGCTAGTGCCACTGTTTTTAAAGGAACGTCAAAAGAAATTCAAAACGATTTATTAGACTGTATGCTTACTGTTTGCCAGAACCAAATAAAGAAGGAAATCTCAAATGCAAGTTTTGTAGCAGTGATAGCAGATGAAACTACTGATGTTTCATCTGCCTTCCAATTGGTTGTTGTTTTTAGATACATTATAGGTAACGGACAACCGGTTGAGAGATTCTGGGAATTCACTAATCCAGCTGGACATGATGCAGAATCTTTAGCTACGTGTATTCAAGCTACTTTGGAAAAAGTTATAGACAACCCAGAGAAACTGATATCGCAGAGTTACGACGGTGCAAGCGTGATGAGTGGTCAGCATGCAGGTGTTCAGGCTATAATTAAACGTACCTACAAGAATGCACATTTTGTGCATTGCTATGCACATCAGCTCAATTTAATTGTCAGCCAAGCAAGCAGTCAAAATCAACAAGTTCGAGTATTTTTTTCAAATCTAAGTGACATTACTAACTTTTTTAGTAACTCGCCACAAAGGATAGCTATTCTAGATGAAACTGTTAGAAGAAGGATACCTCATGGTTCAGCCACCAGGTGGAATTTCAAGAGTCGAACCGTCAATACAGTTTTTGAAAACAAGGAACAGTTAATTGAATGCATGGAAAAAATAGAGTCAACATCGAAAAAAGAAATAGCTATAAATCAAGCAGGGGCTATTCGGCGTATGTTACAAGACTCTGTATTCGTGTTTTGGCTTACAGTTTTTCACAATATTATGCCACATGTAGATGTGTTATACCACCAACTTCAGAAAACACAAACAGATGCGGCACTTATTCGAAAACATATTAACACTTTCCAGCAGACAATGGAAAATGAAAGGAATAGAATGGACACAGTGACCATGACGATATCAGAAACAGAGGAAACATCTAGGAAAAGGAAGAGAGAAAATATTCACATTGCTCAGACTGTGGCAGCTAAAGAGATATGCGATGTTATCACAAATCAAGTAAAAGATAGATTTTCTTTTATAACTCACTACTCGGCTGTTTCTCTCCTCCAAGCGGAAAAATTTGCGGATTACGAGAAAAATTTTCCAAATCAGCTTCTTGAACAAACATCAGCGGTTTATCACACATTACAGAAAGATCGCCTGAAAACTGAACTAGGAGTAATTTACAGAAGACCAGATTTCCGAAATATGAATGGTGCCATCAGTCTTCTACAGTTTGTAATAGAAAATAACTTGGACAGTACTTTCTCGGAGACCTACAAACTGTTGCAAATTATTTCGACTATTCCCGTGACAACTGCTGAGGCTGAGAGATGTTTCTCAACTTTAAAACGAGTTAAGACATTTCTAAGGAGCACCATGACTGAGGAAAGACTGACTGCTCTAGCCATGCTCACAATTGAAAAACAATTGATCAATGACATGCCTACATTCACCGAAAATGTTATTGATTTATTTGCCTCAAAAAAAGACAGGCGGATTGACTTAATTTACAAAAATTGTACTTGAGTTATCAACATTCTGTTTTAATCTTTACCGTTGAAGTTAATTATTAAGCACTAGTCTAATAGAAATAATCTTCTTTTGTAGAAAGTAAAATGTTGGTGTATTTATATAAATGTTGCCACGGCCTTTGGCTGCATTGCCTAATATCGAACACTGGGGGCTAGGGCAACAATAATTGAGATGTGGTTTTATTTCTCTATAAAGTGGAAGGTTCTTTAAATCTAGGAATATATATATTTTCATAAATGTACATTCAAGATACTTATTATTTCGCAGCTTTGATTAATCATTTGGTTAATATATATGTTATTATATAATTTAACTGAGCATGTATATTTTAAGACTAGACATGAGTATACTGAAGAGTATGGATTCTTGTATATTAATGTAAATATTAGACATGGTCATAATATTAAATATTATAAATATATATATAAATATATATATATATATACTTACTACTGATAATATCTTAAGAGATTAACTTAATAGTCATTTTGCAAACAGGATCTTGTTTTTATTGTCTCCTGTTTGAAAAACAAAGTGGTGATTCAAGTTGGGTGAGTTATGGTGTCGCCGATTTATCACATTTAACTCCAAAAATATAAATAATTGCTACCAATCACATTTATACTCCCCATTAGAGTTTAATTTGCTATGAAGGATTGATATTCGCCAACAACTTGTCAGTGCATATTGTTTGAATGTTAAAAAACACAATGATCAAGTAACCACAAATCGTTATGTTCTTTCCAAAATTATGAATTGTATTCTATTTTCCGGCGCATTTGAGCTTTCACTTCGAGGACATGATGAACGCGATGATTCATTACATATTGGGAGACTTAAAAGGATTGTAATTTAATACTTAGTATGATAATAATAATCAGCTATACTAATAACTATTTGAAATCAATTGATTAATCATTTCATATTCTGATATTACATTGCATTTAATTAGAATTCTGTAGTGATTAATTTATTGTAACGATATTTATATTTCCTTATTATCCCACTTTAATATAAATATATTCCATATTTGAAGTCATTGCTTAATAAAGTATAGGAGTATATAAAACTATATGAAAATTAGGTACAAGTCATTTCATATGAAATTTTGTCTTCTATATGCTTGCATCGATTCTGACCTAGAAAACCTTTCCAGACGTATATGTGGATTCACACCTTCAAAAGTATTGTTAGTCTCATCATTTGTATATCATACAAGGGATAATTACTTACTTTCCTGAAGATTGAGCATATCTGAACTAAAGTACAGAATTGTTTCTCTGTCACCCCCGAGAGGTAACATGGTTATCTTGTTGGTAGAGATCTAATCTCATTAAGCGATGAAGTAAAAAATCTTTTGAAGCTTAAACTTTAACAAATGGTCCCTTTGTATATTTTTTAGATATCGTGCCTGTGAGCTGTATTGGAGCATAGTATTTATATATAATTGATGTTACATTTCATAAAAATATATTTCATATCTGAGTACATTACTTTAATACAGTTTGAGTGCATGAAATCATATACAGTTGTATGCAAAAGTTTAGGCACCTCTGACAATTTCCATGATTTTCAGTTATAAATAATTGGCTGTTTGGATCAGTAATTTCATTTTGATCTATCAAATAAATGAAGGACACAGTAAAAATTCAGTAGTGAAATTAGGTTTATTGGATTAACAGAAAATGTGCAATATGCATCAAAACAAAATTAGACAGGTGCATACATTTGTGCACCCTTGTTATTTTGTTGCTTTGAATACCTGTAACTACCTAGCACTGATTAATTGGAAGAAAAAATTGGTTTGGTGAGCCCATTAAGCCTTAAACTTCATAGACAGGTGTATCCAATCATGAGAAAAGGTTTTCAGGTGGCCAATTGCAAGTTGTTCTCTATGACTCTCCTCTGAAGAGTGGCAACATGGGGGCCACAAAACAACTCTCAAATTACCTAAAAACGAAGATTGTTCAACATCATGGTTTAGAGGAAGGCTACAAAAAGCTATTGCATAGATTTAAGATGTCAGTGTCCACTGTGAGGAACATAGTCAGCATGGTGAGGATATGGAAGACCACAGGCACAGTTCTTGTTAAGGCCAGAAGTGGCAGGCCAAGTAAAATATAGGATAGGCAAAGGATGATAAGAACGGTCAAAAACAGCCCACAGACCACCTCCAAAGACCTGTACTACTGGGAATATTGTTGAGGGTCTCATGGATTCCACTCAATATCAGCAGATACTTGAGAATAATGTTGAGGAATCAGTCACAAACTTCAGTTGAAGTTACCCCCAGGCCAGGGCTGGATATTTCAAGAAGACGATGACCAAAAACACTGCTGGTTCAAATGGGTGGGGCCATTTCATGGGCGTGACTTTTGCAAAGGGGTGTGGCTTTTAAAAATGGGAGTGGCTTGTCAAAAGGGGCGTAGTTTTTAAAAAGGGGCGTGTTTTTCAAAGGGGCGTGACTTTCTAAAAGGGGCAGGGTCTTGTGCACCCCCATCCTAAAAATTCACCAGCCGCCACTGAATGCATACTAAAGAGGTATAGGTATTAAGTTACATTATAAATTAAAAAGAGGTATCAATATTCTGTTGTTATTTAGTAAAGTCTGCATTATTGTTAGAGACTATATGGGTTCATATACTGTAAGAGATTTTTTGTGTTATCTTCAGTTATGTTTGCTGAGTAAATTTTTTCTTTGTCTCTCAGTAGAAAATATATAAAACACTAGCATGCTTGGGTTGGTTGTTGGGACTCCCCCAGATTTGTATCCTACCAATACGTTAACACAAGATGTATGTTGTTTCATCGCATCATAAAGTTTGATTTATTGCTAGTAATAATGTGGATTTCTATATTCTATAGGATCTTACATGTTACCCACAGGTATGTCAACTAGGTAAATTTTTCTCCTGTGTTTTGGTAGAAAATGTGTAAAACCCAAGCATATGTTTTGTTGGTTTTTGTGATTTTTCCAAATCTGTATTCCACAATAATGATGGCGCTAATGTATGATGTTTTCTAACATACCTCAATAAAAAACTTTGGATTTTAAAAATAAACACAGTCACCTTTATTGAACTGATTAGCTGTGTATAATTTGCTTTTTTTGAAGTTCTTTGGAAATTCCTGTGACAACCACCTGGAAAACCCATGTAACACTTGTTTCATTTTTTGTGTGTGTGAGTTTCCTGTTATATTGTGTATGTAATTTGAACTTTTTATTTTTACTATTTCAAACAGCAGCATGGAACATCTGATGCAGAGGTGTAACTAGACTTCACTGGTCCCCAGGGCAAAGGCTGTGGTGTGGCCCTGCATTTCAACAGTGCCCTTTCTGGTAGTTTGAAACCAGCAGAAGCTGAGCTAGCAACAAGATAGGAGTCATGATTCCCCCTTGGTAAGTCTGTGCCAGAGGATATGCACTTACGCAGCTTCCTGTACAAATATGGTTGCAGTAACGCCATAATGGCCATCTTGGAAACACTGCCACCATGTTTTTAAAGGCAAATCCATACTCTTTCTTTAAACGTTGAGGCCTTTTTAGCAGGTGGTACAAAGAGTGGCAAAGAATGATGCAGGCAGGTACCATTCCTCACCAGGCCGGCCCTGTAGTGATGTCAATAATGAGTCAAATAGACCTATAGTGGTGTAGGCCATGTCTCGGTTGTGACTTCTGAGACCCCTGTAGCTCTGGCCAATGGTATTATGAAGTGGAAACAGTCTGAAAAATAACTATAAATACTATTTTTTACATAAAAAGAGCCTACTGCCAATCTGTAAATAACAGTTGTAACAATACAAACAACAATAGTCTAGAATTAATAAAACTTGTTTGTGAAACTAAAATCTCACTGAAAATACTCACCTCAACATCTCAACCCAACAATTGCTGTATTCAAAGAGATTTGTAACCAACCCCCATATCAGATGTGAATAGCAAGTGCAGCTCCTTTATAATCAATGAAGTCGCATCCATCTCCCAAGAACATCAGCATCATATAAACTCTTTCAAAACTTTCCAAAACAAAAAAAAGAAAACAAGAAAAAAAACCTGCCTGAAAGAAAACTTTATTTTTGTCAGCTTTGAAATAGCAAGATGCAATTGTACGACAATATACACTACAAGGGCAATAAAGTTGTTATGAATTTTGCATGCTTCAATCAAGTTTAGGTGAAACCCCGACCTCACCTCTCCAATCCCCCAGAATGCCAATGGCCTGCCCCTTGTTCACAAGTTTTCTAAGACAGTTCTTGGTCTATTCAACAAGACAAAGTAACCCTAATAAAAAAGTAATGCAAATATTTAACCATTCTGAACATATACAAGAGTTTTTCTTAAGTTTTGGGTAATTATTGCTTTTTTGTATTGCTTGTGGTTATCAGTTGCTGTGTGAGATATCATGTATTGGGGCACGTAACACAAGATCACAAGTGGAGCGCTAACTGCACTCAAGGTAAATTAATAGCGCTCCCATGTAATTGCAGGCACACTAACTCCTGTATTTCAAATATTGTGACCACGCTAACGCGCTTTTCGAATATACTTCTATGAGGTTTCCTAAAGAAAGGCTTTTTTTATCGTTCGCACAATAAAAAAATGAAGGTGAATGAAAGAGACAGCAAACATGTTGGACTAGATTACAAGTGGTGTGTTAATTGTTTCGTGCAAGCAATAAGGGGTATGTTGTGGGTCTGTGCACGCGTTGGAAGTAGTGCGTGTATTACAAGTTGAAAATAAACTTGTTCACTTGAGCGCAACTGAATTAAACGCACGTTGAGATAGCGAGACTTCAGAACTCTGGTTAACTGTTAAGTAAATCATAAAATTAAAAAAAAAAAAACACATCAAAATGCATTTAAAAGTACAGTTACACTCACAATAACACTGTCTAATAAAAATTATATTAAAAAAAATGTCTAAATATGTATATGTATGTATGTATATATATATATATATATATATATATATATATATATATATATATATGTGTGTGTGTGTGTGTTTATATGTGTGCACATATGTATTTATGTATTTATATATGTATTTACAGACATGTATAAACATATAAACACACAAATATATATGTACACATATATAGACATATATATATATATATATATATATATATATATATATATATATATATATATATATATATATATATATATATATATATATATATATATATATGTATAGATATATATTTTACCAAAAAAAAATCATATATATATTAGAAATATGTATTTAAGAATAAATAGAACATATTCTGCTATGTGAAGAACATTTCACTAAGCAAACATGTTATATAAAAATCTCAAGGTGTTTACTGTTCCTTTAAGTACACAAATGAAATGTGATCAAGCAAGCCCTGTTTCATTTACATATAGGTATTTTAACTGCCAGAAAAATAACATTTTAAAATTCCAAATCTGTTAAATAAAAATGCTGGTGTTTTTGAGAAAAGTATATAAATAATTTACTTAGGTTTGATAAGTTCTCAGCTTTTTATGAATATACTTTTTTTAACTAAACTTTAATCACACCTTTTAAAAAAAGATCACATTGCTAAACTTAGTAGTGTTTGTGTTTTTCAGTCTCAGGTTGTGCTGTAATATTTTAAGATTATATAAAAGCTGTTTTTCGCTGTACCAAACAAAGCACCAATATTGTATTCCCAAAAGCAAATGGCATCATTGACTTGGACTTTTTCAAAATGAAAAAAGTGGGAAAAAAAAAATCTCTGTTTCCTGCAGAAAAACCTACCATATAATTAAGAGCTAAAACAGGTTCAAGTAATGAAAGATTTCTGCATTTACATGGCAAGGAAACACAATTCCTTTAATTTAAACTCTATTAGCTAGACCACATTTTAAAGCTTAGTGTTTAGGCCAAAGTCAGCAAAACAAGCAGAGCCCAGCTTTACCACAGGACCGCATTTGTGCCAAGCTAGACATTCCTTCTTGACATTTGTAAATCTGTGGAGACTTTTTGGAGCCAAGGTCTGACCAAGTTATTCCTCCAACCAAGTTGTACTGAAACCAAAATAAATACACAAGAATAACCACATATTTTCACTCATAACCATTGTATAATATATTCATTTGAACATTTAATGTAACCTAAGTTGACAATGCACGATTTGGGCTAAATAGTTCTATTCTGATGGTTGGGTTACTGAACACTTACCTATTACTTGTTATAGATTATGTGGGAACAACCCTCTTTTTTCTATTAATTTCCAGGTTATTCAGAGGAAAACCTTGAGCCACCAAACCTCTGTGCCAGATTACCTGTGTCCAACCATAGAAAGAATAAAATTATTGAACAGATTTGTGGGAACATGATTCATTCTCTTGACAGATATCAGAACATACACAAACACACCCAAGGCCTAATATAGGAAATAAAAAACATATTTTTGCTAATGTTCATAAGAATTGTTTTGGGGTGTGTTTTAACTAATGCTCAGGAACATGTGTTACAAATTATCGACTTAATAAAAATGTGTTTGCATTTGAAACAACCTCTTCAAAATTGGTCTAAAATTACATCAGAAGACCCCTCAGGTACTATGGGGCATGCTCTGCCCTGTATCCTGAATCAATGAGTCTCAAAGGAAATTATGGGGCCCCTCTTCATTTACCTGCCTATGGTCAATACATTTTCTTACTATATGATCATGTTATTTTATTTTAGCATTTTAATGCCATTTTCACTTGTTTTTATTGTTCACTGACCCTACGATTTAAACACAGATGGCTAGATTACGAGTTGTGCGTTAAGGTAAAAAATCAGCGTTAACAGGTCCTAACGCTGCTTTTTACTCCCGCTGCTGTTACGAGTCTTGCAGGTATAGGTGTACCGCACACTTGTTTGGCCTTACCGCAAACCGACTTAAGTAAAGTTCGTAAACCCTTTTTTCTATGGGACTTCCATAGCGTTGGTATTACGTGTTTGTCATGGGAGGCCAAAAAGTGAAAGGTACAGCCTCTACAGACAAGATTCCTAACGCATTTTAAAGTCAGTAGTTATGAGTTTTACACTACAATGCCGTAGCATAAAACTCATAACTAAAGTGCTAAAACGTACACTAACACACATAAACTATCTATTAACCCCTAAACCGAGGCCCTCCCGCATCGCAAACACCATAATAAAAATATTAACCCCTAATCTGCCGCTCCAGACATCGCTGCCACTATAATAAACATATTAACCCCTAAACCGCCGCACTCCCGCCTCGCAAACACTAGTTAAATATTATTAACCCCTAATCTGCTGCCCCTAACATCACCGCCAACTACATTATACTTATTAACCCCTAATCTTCCGCTCTGGACATCGCCACAACCTACATTATATTTATTAACCCCTAATCTGCTGCCCCCAACATTGCAGCCACCTACCTACATTTATTAACCCCTAATCTGCCGTCCCCAACGTTGCCGCCACTATTCAAAATGTATTTACCCTTTAAACCTAAGTCTAACCCTAACACCCCCTAACTTAAATATAATTTAAATAAATATAAATAAAATTACTATTAACAACTAAATTATTCCTATTTAAAACTAAATACCTACCTATAAAATAAACCCTAAGATAGCTACAATATAACTAATAGTTACATTGTATCTAGCTTAGGGTTTATTTTTATTTTACAGGCAAGTTTGTATTTATTTTAACTAGGTAGAATAGTTACTAAATAGTTATTAACTATTTAATAACTACCTAGCTAAAATAAATACACATTTACCTGTAAAATAAAACCTAACCTATGTTACAATAACACCTAACACTACACTACAATTAAATAACTTACCTAAATGAAATATAATTAAATAAATTAAATTAGCTAAATCACAAAAAAAACACTAAAATACAGAATTATTTTTTTTTTACAAATCTTTAAACTAATTACACCTAATCTAATAGCCCTATCAAAATAAAAAAAGACCCCCAAAATAAAAAAACCTAGCCTAAACTAAACTACCAATAGCCCTTGACAGGGCTTTTTGCGGAGCATTGCCCCAAAGAAATCAGCTCTTTTACCTGTAAAAAAAAATACAAACAACCCCCCAACAGTAAAACCCACCACCCACACAACCAACCCCCCACCACCCACACAACCAACCCCCCAAATAAAAGCCTAACTAAAAAAAACCTAAGCTCCCCATTGCCCTGAAAAGGGCATTTTGATGGGCGTTGCCCTTAAAAGGGCATTTGGCTCTATTGCTGCCCAAAGCCCTAACCTAAAAAATAAACCCACCCAATACACCCTTAAAAAATCCTAACACTAACCCCTGAAGATTCACTTACCGGGAGAAGTCTTCATCCAAGCGGCAAGAGTTCCTCAACAAAGCCGGCAGAGGTGGTCCTCCAGACGGGCAGAAGTGGTCCTACAGACGGGCAGAAGTCTTCATCCAGATGACATCTTCTATCTTCATCCTTCTGACGAGGAGCGGCTCCATCTTTAAGACATCCGGCGCGGAGCATCCTCTTCAAACAACGGTCATCCAAGATGGCGTCCCTTAGATTCCGATTGGCTGATATAATTTTAGGGGATACAATATCAGTCAATATCAATATGAAAGTTGGATCCACAATATCCCATATAGTCAATTTAGAAGAATAAGGCGCAACTGTACAGATTAAAACACATTTTTGGAACAAAGTAAAATTCTATATGATAGATTTTTGGAAAAAGATTATCCATCAAAATTATTAGATCAAGCTCTAAATAAAGCTAAAAATCTAGATAGAACAGACATTTTACAAAAAACAGCCAAAAAGAATATGGATAATCATCAGTCTGGTTCTGATGTTAGAGATGTTTTGTTTGTCACCCAATATAATTCTGATTTTCAAAAGATACAACGTATACTTAACAATCATTGGCACGTAATACAAAGGAACCCTATTCTTAGAAATCTAGTTAATGAGAAACCCAAAATTGTTTATAGGAGAGCACCGACATTAAGAAACAAGCTAGCTCCCAGTAAAAAAGTGAAACATATACAACAAATCAGTAAAGAACGAACAATTACAACAAAGAACAGAGGAATCTTTGGATTATATGGCATCTTTAAATGTGGAAAAGCAGGATGTGGTTCCTGCAAAATTTTAAGATCAGGTAAAAAAACTTTCACATCGACAGTCACAAGGGAGATATTTCAAATCCCAGGCTTTTTCAACTGTGAATCCTCCTTTGTTGTTTACTTAATGGAGAGTCTTTGTGGCCTCCAATATGTAGGCCGCACCTCTAGGAAACTGAGAACCAGATGGGGGGAACATCACCTTTTATTTTATCTATATCATTTTATTTACATCCTTAAGTTACACGGAAACAGATCCAGTACCTGTAACAGCTGTGCATTATCAGGAATCTGAATGGCTTTGCAGCATTTGAATTCAGCTGCAGTTACTAAAAGCGGAACTGGACCCAGTATACTAGCCACTGTTAAGTGCTAGCCTGTGGATTTGCACCGGTCATAGTATGGTGCCAATATATCCGGTAAGCGTTACCAGTATCATCACATTTTCTTCTTTTTATCTCCTAACAGTGCACCCCACACTCTGGAACCAAGAGGAGCAGCCGTGACTACAAAGAGCAACCACCATCTCCGATCAGGAATATTCCTCTCACTGACTGCTATTCAGTGCACCTTTTAAAATTCCCCTCCTGGGTTTTTTCGTTATTGTAACATAGGTTAGGTTTTATTTTACAGGTAAATTTGTATTTATTTTAACTAGGTAGTTATTAAATAGTTAATAACTATTTAGTAACTATTCTACTAGTTAAAATAAATACAAACTTGCCTGCAAAATAAAAATTATCCCTAAGCTAGATACAATGTAACTATTAGTTATATTGTAGCTAGCTTAGGGTTTATTTTATAGGTAAGTATTTAGTTTTAAATAGGAATTATTTAGTTAATAATAGTAATTTTATTTAGATTTATTTAAATTAAATTTAAGTTAGGGGGTGTTAGGGTTAGGGTTAGACTTAGATTTAGGGGTTAATACAGGGAGTGCAGAATTATTAGGCAAATGAGTATTTTGACCACATCATCCTCTTTATGCATGTTGTCTTACTCCAAGCTGTATAGGCTCGAAAGCCTACTACCAATTAAGCATATTAGGTGATGTGCATCTCTGTAATGAGAAGGGGTGTGGTCTAATGACATCAACACCCTATATCAGGTGTGCATAATTATTAGGCAACTTCCTTTCCTTTGGCAAAATGGGTCAAAAGAAGGACTTGAAGGGCTCAGAAAAGTCAAAAATAGTGAGATATCTTGCAGAGGGATGCAGCACTCTTAAAATTGCAAAGCTTCTGAAGCGTGATCATCGAACAATCAAGCGTTTCATTCAAAATAGTCAACAGGGTCGCAAGAAGCGTGTGGAAAAACCAAGGCGCAAAATAACTGCCCATGAACTGAGAAAAGTCAAGCGTGCAGCTGCCAAGATGCCACTTGCCACCAGTTTGGCCATATTTCAGAGCTGCAACATCACTGGAGTGCCCAAAAGCACAAGGTGTGCAATACTCAGAGACATGGCCAAGGTAAGAAAGGCTGAAAGACGACCACCACTGAACAAGACACACAAGCTGAAACGTCAAGACTGGGCCAAGAAATATCTCAAGACTGATTTTTCTAAGGTTTTATGGACTGATGAAATGAGAGTGAGTCTTGATGGGCCAGATGGATGGGCCCGTGGCTGGATTGGTAAAGGGCAGAGAGCTCCAGTCCGACTCAGACGCCAGCAAGGTGGAGGTGGAGTACTGGTTTGGGCTGGTATCATCAAATATGAGCTTGTGGGGCCTTTTCGGGTTGAGGATGGAGTCAAGCTCAACTCCCAGTCCTACTGCCAGATTCTGGAAGACACCTTCTTCAAGCAGTGGTACAGGAAGAAGTCTGCATCCTTCAAGAAAAAACATGATTTTCATGCAGGACAATGCTCCATCACACGCGTCCAAGTACTCCACAGCGTGGCTGGCAAGAAAGGGTATAAAAGAAGAAAATCTAATGACATGGCCTCCTTGTTCACCTGATCTGAACCCCATTGAGAACCTGTGGTCCATCATCAAATGTGAGATTTACAAGGAGGGAAAACAGTACACCTCTCTGAACAGTGTCTGGGAGGCTGTGGTTGCTGCTGCAAGCAATGTTGATGGTGAACAGATCAAAACACTGACAGAATCCATGGATGGCAGGCTTTTGAGTGTCCTTGCAAAGAAAGGTGGCTATATTGGTCACTGATTTGTTTTTGTTTTGTTTTTGAAAGTCAGAAATGTATATTTGTGAATGTTGAGATGTTATATTGGTTTCACTGGTAAAAATAAATAATTGAAATGGGTATATATTTGTTTTTTGTTGAGTTGCCTAATAATTATGCACAGTAATAGTCACCTGCACACACAGATATCCCCCTAAAATAGCTATAACTAAAAACAAACTAAAAACTACTTCCAAAACTATTCAGCTTTGATATTAATGAGTTTTTTGGGTTCATTGAGAACATGGTTGTTGTTCAATAATAAAATTAATCCTCAAAAATACAACTTGCCTAATAATTCTGCACTCCCTGTACATTTAATATAGTGCGATGACATTGAGGGCAGCAGATGAGGGGTTAATAAGTGTAGGTAGGTTGCGTCGACATTGGGGGTGGGAGATTAGGGGTTAATAAAAATAATGTAGGTGTCGGCGATGTTGG
Source organism: Bombina bombina (assembly GCF_027579735.1). Classification (NCBI taxonomy): domain Eukaryota; kingdom Metazoa; phylum Chordata; class Amphibia; order Anura; family Bombinatoridae; genus Bombina; species Bombina bombina. Next base: position 166,160,821 of record NC_069507.1, read on the forward strand.
GGCAGCAGATTACGGGGTAATAAGTATAATGTAGTTGGCGCCGATGTCCGGAGCGGCAGATTAGGGGTTAATAAATTTAATGCAGGTGTCGGCGATGTCGGGGGCGGTAGATTAGGGGTTAATAAGTGTAAGATTAGGGGTGTTTAGACTCTGGGTTCATGTTAGGGTGTTAGGTGTAAACATAAAATGTGTTTCCCCATAGTAATCAATGGGGCTGTGTTACTGAGCTTTACGCTGTTAGACTTTTTCTCAGCCGGCTCTCCCCATTGATGTCTATGGGGAAATCGTGCACGAGCACGTACGACCAGCTCACTGCTGACTTAAAGGGACACTGAACCCAATTTTTTTCTTTTGGAAATCAGATAGAGCATGACATTTTAAGCAACATTCTAATTTACTCCTGTTATCACATTTTCTTTATTCTCTTGCGGCTAGATTTAGAGTTTGGCGGCCAAAGGGGTGCGTTAGCTATGCGTGCTTTTTTTCTGCCGCACCTTTTAAATACCGCTGGTATTTAGAGTTCACAGAAGGGCTGGGTTTTCAGTGCGTTAGGCTCCAAAAAGGGAGCGTAGAGCATAATTTAACGCCACTGCAACTCTAGATACCAGCGGTGCTTACAGACACGGCCAGCTTCAAAAACGTGCTCGTGCACGATATCCCCATAGAAAACAATAGGGCTGTTTGAGCTGAAAAAAAACCTAACACCTGCAAAAAAGCAGCGTTCAGCTCTTAACCCAGCCCCATTGTTTTCTATGGGGAAACACTTCCTACGTCTGCACCTAACACTCTAACATGTACCCCGAGTCTAAACACCCCTAACCTTACACTTATTAACCCCTAATCTGCCGCCCCGCTATCGCTGACACCTGCATATTATTATTAACCCCTAATCTGCCGCTCCCTACTCCGCCGCAACATACATTATAGTTATGTACCCCTAATCTGCTGCCCCTAACACCGCCGACCCCTATATTATATTTATTAACCCCTAATCTGCCCCCCACAACGTCGCTGCCAGCTACCTACAATAATTAACCCCTAATCTGCCGATCGGAGCTCACCGCTACTACAATAAATGAATTAACCCTAAAGCTAAGTCTAACCCTAACACTAACACCCCCCTAAGTTAAATATAATTTTTATCTAACGAAATAAATTAACTCTTATTAAATAAATTATTCCTATTTAAATCTAAATACTTACCTGTAAAATAAACCCTAATATAGCTACAATATCAATTATAATTATATTGCAGCTATTTTAGGATTAATATTTATTTTACAGGCAACTTTGTAATTATTTTAACCAGGTACAATAGCTATTAAATAGTTAAGAACTATTTAATAGTTACCTAGTTAAAATAATTACAAAATTACCTGTAAAATAAATCCTAACCTAAGTTACAATTAAACCTAACACTACACTAGCAATAAATTAAATAAACTACCTACAATTATCTACAATTAAACCTAACACTACACTATCAATAAATAAATTAAATACAATTCCTACAAATAAATACAATTAAATAAACTAACTAAAGTACAAAAAATAAAAAAGAACTAAGTTACAAAAAATAAAGAAATATTTACAAACATTAGAAAAAAATTACAACAATTTTAAACTAATTACACCTACTCTAAGCCCCCTAATAAAATAACAAAGACCCCCAAAATAAAAAAATGCCCTACCCTATTCTAAATTACAAAAGTTCAAAGCTCTTTTACCTTACCAGCCCTTAAAAGGACCTTTTGTGGGGCATGCCCCAAAGAATTCAGCTCTTTTGCTTGTAAAAAAAAACATACAATACCCCCCCCAACATTACAACCCACCACCCACATACCCCTAATCTAACCCAAACCCCCCTTAAATAAACCTAACACTAAGCCCCTGAAGATCTTCCTACCTTGTCTTCACCATGCCAGGTATCACCGATCGTTCCAGGCTCCGAAATCTTCATCCAAGCCCAAGCGGGGGCTAGACATCCATCATCCGGCGGCTGAAGAGGTCCAGAAGAGGCTCCAAAGTCTTCATCCTATCTGGGAAGAAGAGGCGATCCGGACCGGCAACCATCTTCTATCTTCATCCGATGACGACCGGCTCCATCTTGAAGACCTCCACCGCGGACCCATCTTCTTCTTCCGACGACTTCCCGACGAATGACGGTTCTTTTAAGAGACGTCATCCAAGATGGCGTCCCTCGGCTCCATCTTGAAGACCTCCACCGCGGACCCATCTTCTTCTTCCGACGACTTCCCGACAAATGACGGTTCCTTTAAGAGATGTCATCCAAGATGGCGTCCCTCGAATTCCGATTGGCTGATAGGATTCTATCAGCCAATCGGAATTAAGGTATGAAAATTCTGATTGGCTGATGGAATCAGCCAATCAGAATCAAGTTCAATCCGATTGGCTGATTCAATCAGCCAATCAGATTGAGCTCGCATTCTATTGGCTGTTCCGATCAGCCAATAGAATGCGAGCTCAATCTGATTGGCTTATCGGATCAGCCAATCGGATTGAACTTGATTCTGATTGGCTGATTCCATCAGCCAATCAGAATTTTCCTACCTTAATTCCGATTGGATGATAGAATCCTATCAGCCAATCGGAATTCGAGGGACGCCATCTTGGATGACGTCCCTTAAAGGAACCATCATTCGTCGGGAAGTCGTCGGAAGAAGAAGATGGGTCCGCGGTGGAGGTCTTCAAGATGGAGCCGGTCGTCATCGGATGAAGATAGAAGATGCCGCTTGGATCAAGATGGTTGCCGGTCCGGATCGCCTCTTCTTCCCGGATAGGATGAAGACTTTGGAGCCTCTTCTGTACCTCTTCAGCCACCGGATGATGGATGTCTAGCCCCCGCTTGGGCTTGGATGAAGATTTCGGAGCCTGGAACGATCGGTGATACCTGGCATGGTGAAGACAAGGTAGGAAGATCTTCAGGGGCTTAGTGTTAGGTTTATTTAAGCGGGGTTTGGGTTAGATTAGGGGTATGTGGGTGGTGGGTTGTAATGTTGGGGGGGGTATTGTATGTTTTTTTTTTACAGGCAAAAGAGCTGAATTCTTTGGGGCATGCCCCACAAAAGGTCCTTTTAAGGGCTGGTAAGGTAAAAGAGCTTTGAACTTTTGTAATTTAGAATAGGGTAGGGCATTTTTTTATTTTGGGGGTCTTTGTTATTTTATTAGGGGGCTTAGAGTAGGTGTAATTAGTTTAAAATTGTTGTAATTTTTTTCTAATGTTTGTAAATATTTTTTTATTTTTTGTAACTTAGTTCTTTTTATTTTTTGTACTTTAGTTAGTTTATTTAATTGTATTTATTTGTAGGAATTGTATTTAATTTATTTATTGATAGTGTAGTGTTAGGTTTAATTGTAGATAATTGTAGGTAGTTTATTTAATTTACTTATTGATAGTGTAGTGTTAGGTTTAATTGTAACTTAGGTTAGGATTTATTTTACAGGTAATTTTGTAATTATTTTAACTAGGTAACTATTAAATAGTTCTTAACTATTTAATAGCTATTGTACCTGGTTAAAATAATTACAAAGTTACCTGTAAAATAAATATTAATCCTAAAATAGCTACAATATAATTATTATTTATATTGTAGCTATATTAGGGTTTATTTTACAGGTAAGTATTTAGATTTAAATAGGAATAAGTTATTTAATAAGAGTTAATTTATTTCGTTAGAATAAAATTATATTTAATTTAGGGGGTGTTATGGTTAGGGTTAGAATTAGCTTTAGGGGTTAAAAAATTTATTAGAGTAGCGGTGAGCTCCGATCGGCAGATTAGGGGTTAATACTTGAAGTTAGGTGCCGGCGATGTTAGGGAGGGCAGATTAGGGGTTAATACTATTTATTATAGGGTTATTGAGGCGGGAGTGAGGCGGATTAGGGGTTAATAACTTTATTATAGTAGCGGTGCGGTCCGCTCGGCAGATTAGGGGTTAATAAGTGTAGGTAGGTGGAGGCGACGGTGAGGGGGCAGATTAGGGGTTAATAAATATAATATAGGGGTCGGCGGTGTTAGGGGCAGCAGATTAGGGGTTCATAGGGATAACGTAGGTGGCAGCGACGTGCGGTCGGCAGATTAGGGGTTAAAAAATTTTAATACAGTGGCGGCGATGTGGGGGGACCTCGGTTTAGGGGTACATAGGTAGTTTATGGGTGTTAGTGTACCTTAGAGCACAGTAGTTAAGAGCTTTATAAACCGGCGTTAGCCCAGAAAGCTCTTAACTACTGACTTTTTTCTGCGGCTGGAGTTTTGTCGTTAGATTTCTAACGCTCACTTCAGCCACGACTCTAAATACCGGCGTTAGAAAGATCCCATTGAAAAGATAGGATACGCAATTGACGTAAGGGAATCTGCGGTATGGAAAAGTTGTGGCTGAAAAGTGAGCGTTAGACCCTTTAATGACTGGCTCCAAATACCAGAGGGCGGTAAAAACCAGCGTTAGGAGCCTCTAACGCTGGTTTTGACGGCTACCGCCCAACTCTAAATCTAGGTCTTGGTATCTTTATTTGAAATGCAAGAATATAAGTTTAGATGCCGGCCCATTTTTGGTGAACAACCTGGGTTTTTCTTGCTGATTGGTGGATAAATTATTTAATTTATTTAATCAATAAAAAAGTGCTGTCCAGAGTCTGAACCAAAAAAAAAAGCTTAGATGAATTTTTTTTCAAATAAAGATAGAAAGAGAATGAAGAAGAATTGATAATAGGAGTAAATTAGAAAGTTGCTTAAAGTTGCATGCTCTATCTGAATCCTGAAAGAAGAAATTTGGGTTCAGTGTATCTTTAACCCCTTAGTGACCAGACCACTTTTCAATTTGTTGACCATCTGGGACCAAGGCTATTTTTGCATTTCTGCGATGTTTGTATTTAACTGTAATTTTCCTCTTACTCATTTACTGTACCCACACATATTATATACTGTTTTTCTCGCCATTAAATGGACTTTCTAAAGATACCATTTTTTTCATCATATCTTATAATTTACTATAAAAAAAATATAAAATATGAGGAAAAAATGAAAAAAAATGCACTTTTTCTAACTTTGAGCCCCCAAATCTCTTACACATCTACAACCACCATAAAATACCAATGCTAAACAGTTTCTAAATTTTGTCCTGAGTTTATAAATACCCAATGTTTACATGTTCTTTGCTTTTTTTGCAAGTTATAGGGCAATAAGTACAAGTAGCACTTTGCTATTTCAAAACCATGTTTTTTCAAAATTGGCGATAGTTACATTGTAACACCAATATCTGTCATGAATCCCTGAATAACCCTTCAAATGTATATATTTTTTAAAAGAAGACAACCTAAGGTATTAAACTTGGGGTATTTTGACTTTTTTCATGCAACCATTTTACCACCAATCTATGCCAAAGTTTGGGGGGGAAAAAAAAATAATTTGATTTTTTGACAAAATAGCAATTTAAGAATACATTTACTGATAATATTAAGGGTTACTGCCAAATAACACCCTCATATGTCTTCAGCAGCATCTCCTGGGTACAGTGATACCACCCATGTATAGGTGTGTCGGGTTCTCGGGGGGCTAAAAGCTCTTATTTTTAGGGAGCGCATTCGAGTTTTTCAACTTGGAATTTTCACATCGGTCATCATGCACCCATGTCCTATTTGGGACATTTCTGAAGCTGGTCAATGGAATTTACCCCCATCAAACCATATATTTTTGAAAAGTAGACACCCTAGGGTATTTCAAATGCTTGTATTTTAACACTTTCCATGCACTAATTCAACCACCAGTCTTTGTCAAACGTTTGGGTAGTCATTATTTTGTGTTATTTTTCACACACATTGTACTTTAGGCATGGATTCTCAGTTCCTGTTATGTGTTACTGCCAAAAAAAAACCTCAATATGTGTTCAACAACATCTCCTGAGTACAGTGATACCACCCATGTATAGGTGTGTCGGGTTCTCTGGGGGCTAAAAGGCCTTAATTTTAGGAAGCGCATTCCAGTTTTTCAACTTGGAATTTTCACATCGGTCATCATGCACCCATGTCCTATTTGGGACATTTCTGAAGCTGGCCAATGGAATTTACCCCCATCAAACCATATATTTTTGAAAAGTAGACACCCTAGGGTATTTCAAATGCTGGCATTTTAACACTTTCCATGCACTAATTCAACCACCAGTCTTTGTCAAACTTTTGGGTAGTCATTTTTTTGTGTTATTTTTCACACACATTGTATTTTAGGCATGGATTCTCAGTTCCTGTTATGTGTTACTGCCAAAAAGCACCTCAATATGTGTTCAACAACATCTCCTGAGTACAGCGATACCACCTATGTATAGGTGTGTTGGGTTCTCTGGGGGCTAGAAGGCCTTATTTTTAGGAAGCGCATTCCAGTTTTTCAACTTGGAATTTTCACATCGGTCATCATGCACCCATGTCCTATTTGGGACATTTCTGAAGCTGGTCAATGGGATTTACCCCCATCAAACCATATATTTTTGAAAAGTAGACACCCTAGGGTATTTCAAATGCTTGTATTTTAACACTTTCCATGCACTAATTCAACCACCAGTCTTTGTCAAACTTTTGGGTAGTCATTATTTTGTGTTATTTTTCACACACATTGTACTTTAGGCATGGATTCTCAGTTCCTGTTATGTGTTACTACCAAAAAAACCCTCAATATGTGTTCAACAACATCTCCTGAGTACAGTGATACCACCCATGTATAGGTGTGTCGGGTTCTCTGGGGGCTAAAAGGCCTTAATTTTAGGAAGCGCATTCCAGTTTTTCAACTTGGAATTTTCACATCGGTCATCATGCACCCATGTCCTATTTGGGACATTTCTGAAGCTGGTCAATGGAATTTACCCCCATCAAACCATATATTTTTGAAAAGTAGACACCCTAGGGTATTTCAAATGCTTGTATTTTAACACTTTCCATGCACTAATTCAACCACCAGTCTTTGTCAAACTTTTGGGTAGTCATTATTTTGTGTTATTTTTCACACACATTGTACTTTAGGCATGGATTCTCAGTTCCTGTTATGTGTTACTGCCAAAATAAACCTCAATATGTGTTCAACAACATCTCCTGAGTACAGTGATACCACCCATGTATAGGTGTGTCGGGTTCTCTGGGGGCTAAAAGGCCTTAATTTTAGGAAGCGCATTCCAGTTTTTCAACTTGGAATTTTCACATCGGTCATCATGCACCCATGTCCTATTTGGGACATTTCTGAAGCTGGTCAATGGAATTTACCCCCATCAAACCATATATTTTTGAAAAGTAGACACCCTAGGGTATTTCAAATGCTTGTATTTTAACACTTTCCATGCACTAATTCAACCACCAGTCTTTGTCAAACTTTTGGGTAGTCATTATTTTGTGTTATTTTTCACACACATTGTATTTTAGGCATGGATTCTCAGTTCCTGTTATGTGTTACTGCCAAAAAAAACCTCAATATGTGTTCAACAACATCTCCTGAGTACAGTGATACCACCCATGTATAGGTGTGTCGGGTTCTCTGGGGGCTAAAAGGCCTTAATTTTAGGAAGCGCATTCCAGTTTTTCAACTTGGAATTTTCACATCGGTCATCATGCACCCATGTCCTATTTGGGACATTTCTGAAGCTGGTCAATGGAATTTACCCCCATCAAACCATATATTTTTGAAAAGTAGACACCCTAGGGTATTTCAAATGCTTGTATTTTAACACTTTCCATGCACTAATTCAACCACCAGTCTTTGTCAAACTTTTGGGTAGTCATTATTTTGTGTTATTTTTCACACACATTGTACTTTAGGCATGGATTCTCAGTTCCTGTTATGTGTTACTGCCAAAAAAAACCTCAATATGTGTTCAACAACATCTCCTGAGTACAGTGATACCACCCATGTATAGGTGTGTCGGGTTCTCTGGGGGCTAAAAGGCCTTAATTTTAGGAAGCGCATTCCAGTTTTTCAACTTGGAATTTTCACATCGGTCATCATGCACCCATGTCCTATTTGGGACATTTCTGAAGCTGGTCAATGGAATTTACCCCCATCAAACCATATATTTTTGAAAAGTAGACACCCTAGGGTATTTCAAATGCTTGTATTTTAACACTTTCCATGCACTAATTCAACCACCAGTCTTTGTCAAACTTTTGGGTAGTCATTTTTTTGTGTTATTTTTCACACACATTGTACTTTAGGCATGGATTCTCAGTTCCTGTTATGTGTTACTGCCAAAAAACACCTCAATATGTGTTCAACAACATCTCCTGAGTACAGTGATACCACCCATGTATAGGTGTGTTGGGTTCTCTGGGGGCTAGAAGGCCTTATTTTTAGGAAGCGCATTCCATTTTTTACACTTCCCATTTTCACATCCCATGCACCCATGTTCTATTTAAGACATTTCTGAAGCCGGCCAATGTAATTTACCCCCATAAAACCATATATTTTTGAAAAGTAGACATCCTAGGGTATTTCAAATGCAGGTGTTTTAACACTTTCCATACACTAATTCAACCACTAGTCTTTGTCAAACTATTGGGCATTCATTTCTTTGTGTTATTTTTCACATACATTGTACTTTAGACATGGATTCACAGCTCCTGTTATGTGTTACTACCAAAGAAGACACCAATATGTGGTCACCAACATCTCCTGAGTTCAGTGATACCACCTATGCATAGGTTTGGGGGCTTGTTTGGGCGGTGCAATGCCAAATGTCTGACATGTGTTTGTGATTTTTTTTCACATTTAACATATTTTCTTTGCCTATCGTCTTTTTTTGGGGGTCTTTTAACATACCCCAATTTATTTGTTTTCCATAAATGTGATTATATTTAAAAAGTTGACCCCCCAAGGTATTATACATGGAGTGGTTTGATGACTTTGATGCAACCGTTTTAGCCCAAAAAATTGGAGAAAGTATATGGTGGTAATTTTTCAATTTTCATTGTTACAGACACATTGCTTTTTTACTATGATTTAGGAGAGACTGTTGTAAGTTATTGCAAAAGAATACTTTAGGTTGTTTTCTGCAAGGCACCCTGAGTACACCTATGCCCCCCATGCATAGGTTTGCCAGGATTTTGGGAAGGTTATGTTACATGATTTTAGTTATTAAAAATGAGAGTATTTCTTCTGATAGGCCTATCTTTAGTTTGGGGCCTATCACATACCCCACTTTTATTTATTGCATTCAAAGTGTATATTTTTTAAATGTTGACACCCCAAGGTATTGTATATGGTGTGCTTTGATGCCTTTGAAGCAACCGTTTTAGCCCAAAAAATTGGAGAAAGTATATGGTGGTAATTTTTCAATTTTCATTTTTACAGACACATTGCTTTTTGACTATGATTTAGGGGAGATTGTTGTAAGTTATTGCAAAAGAATACTTCAGGTTGTTTTCTGCAAGGCACCCTGAGTACACCTATGCCCCCCATGCATAGGTTTGCCAGGATTTTGGGAAGGTTATGTTACAATTTTATGACTTGTGATTTTAGTTATTAAAAATGAGAGTATTTCTTCTGATAGGCCTATCTTTAGTTTGGGGCCTATCACATACCCCACTTTTATTTATTACATTCAAAGTGTATATTTTTTAAATGTTGACACCCCAAGGTATTGTATATGGTGTGCTTTGATGCCTTTGAAGCAACCGTTTTAGCCCAAAAAATTGGAGAAAGTATATGGTGGTAATTTTTCAATTTTCATTGTTACAGACACATTGCTTTTTTACTATGATTTAGGAGAGACTGTTGTAAGTTATTGCAAAAGAATACTTCAGGTTGTTTTCTGCAAGGCACCCTGAGTACACCTATGCCCCCCATGCATAGGTTTGCCAGGATTTTGGGAAGGTTATGTTACATGATTTTAGTTATTAAAAATGAGAGTATTTCTTCTGATAGGCCTATCTTTAGTTTGGGGCCTATCGCATACCCCACTTTTATTTATTGCATTCAAAGTGTATATTTTTTAAATGTTGACACCCCAAGGTATTGTATATGGTGTGCTTTGATGCCTTTGAAGCAACCGTTTTAGCCCAAAAAATTGGAGAAAGTGTATGGTGGTAATTTTTCAATTTTCATTTTTACAGACACATTGCTTTTTGACTATAATTTAGGAGAGACTGTTGTAAGTTATTACAAAAACATACTTCAGGTTGTTTTCTGCAAGGCACCCTGAGAACACCTATGTCCCCCATGCATAGGTTTGACAGGGGTTTTGGTTAAAAAAAAAAACAGGCCCAATTTTAGAAAAAAATAGAGTAGTGAAATGTAAAAATCTGGCACAGTAAAAGTAAAAAAAACAAAAAAACATCTAACTATAAACATAACCAAAAAATATATATATATATGTAACAGCAAATGTATTTATTTTTTTAAAAATTGACCATTGTATGGTACCGCTTGAAGCAGTCCCCAATGCAGAGTGCAGGCTGTCCAGGGCAATCAGGACAGTAATATATGGTGTCCCTTCTCTTCCCCCTCTTGGTACAGACTCTGCATTTTTTTTGTGGTTTCTGCTTTGTGGCATTAGGGGGGATTTTAAAAATAAAATGGGTAGCCCCAACTCTGCTCTCTCCCATCACCGCCCGGGGAGCAGGTGCATCATGGTACAAAATCCCCGTAATAATCTGGAGCTGAAACTGTAAAAAAGTCTTTTTAACTCTGGGGTTTGCTTTTTTGAACAACAAAAAAGCGTTGTGGGTTGCAATCTGCATTAGGTAAATTGCAACCTTTTTGTACCAGGCCCTTGTCTTCCGCATAATTAGATAGGGCTGCAGCAGCTGATCAGCCAGATCAACCCCACCCATATGCCGGTTATAAGACTTGATGCACACTGGCTTCCTTATGATCTCAGCTCTGCCACGTACAGAAACCGCCACCGTCCTCTCTGTGTGGATGGTGGTAAGAAGGTATACATCCTTCTTGTCTCTGTACTTCAGTGCCAACAGCTCCTCTTGGCGCAGAGCTGAGGTCTCCCCCCTTCGTAGCCGGGTGCGTACAAGCTGTCCTGGGAAACCTGTGCGGTTCTTTTTAATTGTACCGCAAGCTACTGTATCAAAGCAATACAGTAGCTTGAACAAAAGGACACTTGTATAAAAATTGTCTAAGTACAAGTGATACCCTTTGTTCATTAGGGGTAATATCAGGTCCCAGACAATCTTGCCAGTGGTTCCCATATGTTCTGGGCAACCTGGAGGGTCAAGGTGGCTATCCTTTCCCTCATACACCCGGAAGGCCTGAGTATACCCAGTCTCGCTGTCACAGAGCTTATACACCTTTACCCCATATCTGGAGCGTTTGGAAGGAATATACTGCTTGAATCCCAGCCTTCCCTTATACTTCATTAGGGATTCATCAACGCATATATTCCTTCCAGGTGTATAAGCCTCTGCAAACCTGGCAGAAAAGTGGGTTATCAGGGGGCGGATTTTATACAGCCTGTCAAATTGGGGATGCTCCCTAGGGGGGCACAGGCTGTTGTCGCTGAAGTGCATGAAATGCAGAATCATTTCATACCTCTTCCTCGACATAGTCTGGGAGAAAATGGGGGTAGAGCAGATGGGGCTAGTACTCCAGTAGGAGCGAATGGAGGGTTTCTTTATGATGCCCATCAGCATAGTCAATGCCCAGAATTTTTTTAATTCTGGCACATTGATGGGGGCCCATTGCTGCTTTGCCAAATATGTTCCAGGCTTTGCAGCACGGAACTGATGGGCATATAAATTAGTTTGGGCGACAATGTTCCCCAATATATCATCGCCCAGAAACACTTCCAGAAACTGCTGGGGGCTAAAACCTGCCACATCTATATTTATGCCAGCATTTGCTGTGAAGGGTGGGATATCTGGCCTCTGGAGATGAGGCGTTACCCACTCTTCAGCAGCAATGGCAGCAACACGCCTCCTTCTGGCAGGGGGGCTAGCAGGGGGGCTGGCAGGGGGGCTAGCAGCCACAGATACATCACTATCAGTTGAGACTGCATCTAGTGATGTATCTGAGCACATGGCAGGGTCAAAATTGGGGTCTGAGTCAGAAATAGAGGCATCTGACTCTGACGCAAGGATGGCATACGCCTCCTCAGCACTATATCTTTTCTGTGACATTTTTGTATCACAGAAAACAATTACTAAAAAAAATTAAATTAACTAAATTAATTAACTAAATTAACTAGCAAAAAAGTACAGCTATGCTACTGCCAGTGATTTATAGCGATCACTGGCAAGCTAGAGGTTAATGGCTCTGAAAATTAAATTAAATTAACTAAATTAATTAACTAAATTAACTAGCAAAAAAGTACAGCTATGCTACTGCCAGTGATTTATAGCGATCACTGGCAAGCTAGGGGTTAATGGCTCTGAAAATTAAATTAAATTAACTAAATGTTTCTGAAAAGAGCCTTTGGGTTTTTAAAAAATTACAACAACAAAATTAACCCCTAAAAAAATGCACAGACAGCAAAATGCAGCAAAAAAAAAAGTGCACCTTTGCTACTGCCAGTGATATATAGCGATCACTGGCAAGCTAGGGGTTAATGGCTCTGAAAATTAAATTAAATTAACTAAATGTTTCTGAAAAGAGCCTTTGGGTTTTTAAAAAATTACAACAACAAAATTAACCCCTAAAAAAATGCACAGACAGCAAAATGCAGCAAAAAAAAAAGTGCACCTTTGCTACTGCCAGTGATATATAGCGATCACTGGCAAGCTAGGGGTTAATGGCTCTGAAAATTAAATTAAATTAACTAAATGTTTCTGAAAAGAGCCTTTGGGTTTTTAAAAAATTACAACAACAAAATTAACCCCTAAAAAAACGCACAGACAGCAAAATGCAGCAAAAAAAAAGTGCACCTATGTTACTGCCAGTGATATATAGTGATCACTGGCAAGCTAGGGGTTAATGGCTCTGAAAAGAGCCTTTGGTTCTATATTTTTTAACAAATAAAAGAAATAAATCTCTCTCTCTGCTAAATACAGGTCTCTCTCTCTCTCCAACAAAATGGCAAGTGAGGAGAGGGAGGGAGATCCACACTGATCATAGTCAATATTTACAAATATTGACATGATCAGACAAATGGGGTATTTTATTATTATTATTTTTTTTAGGGTGGGAGGCTCAGATTGGGTGACCCTAGCTTGCCCCTATGATGATGCAGGCTAGGGACACCCCCAGAGGCCCCATGATGCACTGGGCATCGCCATCTTGGATGCCTAGTGAAGGGGGAGGGGGGGGGGGGGGCTATTTAGGGCTTTTTTTTTTTTTATTCGTTTTTTTTTTTTTTAACTTTTTATTTTAATTTACAACTAACTAAGTGCCTCGACCCACCGAGGCACTTAGCAAACAAGCAGAGCATCGGAAGCGTGTCCGATCGCTTCCGATGCTCTGAAACACTGCCGGGCTCCACGTGGAGCGAAACCGGAAGTGATCACTCGTGGGGGAGTGATCAATCCGGTCCCGGCACTCGGGAACAGTATTGCAGGATGCCTAGACCTCAAGGCAAGCCTGCAATACTGTTAGAGCAGCTGGAAGCGATTTCGATCGCTTCCAGTGCTCTGTTAAACCGACGACGTATGCCATACGTCCTCGGTCGTTAAGTGCTTTTTTTTTGAGGACGTATGGCATACGTCGTCGGTCGTTAAGGGGTTAAGCAGCGCTGGTATTGGAGTGCGGTATGGAGCTCAATTTTGCTCTACGCTCACTTCTTGCCTTTTAACCCCGGGTTTGTAAAACCCCGTAATACCAGCGCTGCAGGTAAGTGAGCGGTGAGAAAAAACTGCACGGTAGCACTGCATAACTCATAACGCAAGACTCGTAATCTAGGCGAGAGTAAGCACCTTTAAAAAAAATAATATATATTTTTTTTTTAAATGTTTTATCGAAAACTGTAAAGAAAATTACAATACAAACAGGAAACAATAAATTAAGTCGAACAAATCTTGACTCCGTCATAGGTGCAGAAACACACGATTTCTCTTTGTATTTTTTCCTTTTGAATCTATTTGTTAGCGAACAGTAAAATACAATGCAAAATCATAGACACTCTGAGATAGAATACAGAAAATGTCGCTTGCAGGAAAGATTGTTGAGAGTCAGGGTGTGGTATTACAGTTTATGTACTTATCTTAGAAAATAGAGTTAACATGTTGGATTTGGTACATCCTCTGAACTTATCACAAAGTGTGACACACAACCTTAAGTATAGTGGGCTTGTAATGAGATTTGAATTTGTAGAATTAGTCCCTTTTTGACACAAAGATTAAGAGGGGTGTGAAAAGAGTTTAGTCAGTCTGTCGGGGTTGCTACCTTTGGTGTATGTATTCTTCCCAGAGAAAGCAGATGGAGTGGTAGTTGTCTATACGTTTGTTTTGTGTATAGTGGTATTTTTCTAGTTGGAGGGAGTGGGTGGTTATTTCCCTCCAGGTGGATAGAGGTGGGAGAATTTGTGTTTTCCAATTCTTTGGAATCAGCATTTCCGCCAAATTTACCATAATGGTCAATAGTGCTATGCGAAATTTGCATTTAACATGAGAAAATTTATTGAATAGAAAAAAACAGATGTCAAGATCGAGTGAAATAGATAGGGCCTTCTCAATTTCTATTTTAATACACATCCAGAAAGATTGGGCAGGTCCACCATATATGTGTTGGGGTACCTTCTGTAGTTCAGCACTCTGGTGAGATTGCAGGGAGGATGGCTTGTAGGTGGGATGGTGTATAGTAACATCTGTCTTAAAATGTTGTGTTCATTTCCATTGTGTATATGGAGGATGAGGATTTGGTCATAGAAGTGAAAATCTTTAACCATTCCTCATGGAATAAAGTTTTAGCAATTTCTCTTCCCCATTTTTGTACATATGAGGGGAGTGAGGTAGCATAGGATTGTAGATGGTATGTAAGGGAGAGGAGGCCTTTGTTCTGAACATCATGGGAACACGTATGTTCAAAGTTGGTTAGATTGTGTGAGAGTAAGGTTCTATTAGGGCGTTTTAGATGAAAGTCTGAAAGTTGGCCATAACGGAACCAGCTTTTGTATCTGTTGCCTAGGAGGGCAATGATCTCTGATTGAGGTTTGCATTTTCAATTTTGCAGCAGTATGTGGCAAGGGATTGAATTATTCATGTGAGGCAACATGGTTGTTAGGGTGCTTTTCTGGAGGGGAAAATCAATATTCTCAATGAGGGGGGTCAATGGGGAGGGTATTGTGGTAGCATGGCGATATTGTTTAATAAGCATATCCCATAGTCTGAAGGTTTCAGCAATGATTACTGGAAGTTGTTTAGGTAGGTTTCTTTTCCTCGTGGGTAACCAGCATTTACTACCAAGATGGTAGGTATTGGTTAGCTGATGTTCTAGATCAACCTTTTCTTTATGGGTTGAGTGCTTGCACCAATTTATTATTATGGTGAGGAAAGTGGCCAGTGTGTAGTGTGTAAGGTTGGGTATTCCCAAACCACCACAGTCTTTTGGGCGGTAAAGTGTGGCGGAAGCAATACGAGTCCTTTTGTGTTTCCCTATGTATGACAAAAGGGATTTTTGGAGATTATGAATTAGTGATTATGGGATTGAGATTGAGAGGGTTTGGAAGAGGTATAGTATCTTAGAGAGAAGTCATCTTGATGGCATTAATTCTGCCTAGCCAGGAAAGGGGTTTATTGCTCCAAGATCTTAAAAGGGTGTGTGTTGTAGTCAACATGGCTTTAAAGTTTGAGTCGAGTAGTATGTCAAGATGTGGGGAAATGTATATTTCTAAGTATTTGATGGAGTGTGGTTCTGTCCGAAAGTGGACTTGTGCTTGTATTGATCTCAGTTAAACATTGTTTAGTCCTATGGGTAATAGTTCTGACGTTGATGTTAATTTAAAATTGGAGAAGATACCATAAGTATGTAAGATTTAAATAAGGGGAGCAATAGATAAACTGAGTTTCGTAAGTGTAAGGAAAAGGTCATCAGCATATAGGGTTGTTTTATATTCGGAGTGAGAGATTTTGAAGCCATGAATAGAAGTGTTGTGTCTAATTTGGGAAGCTAGAACTTCCATGGCAAGGACAAACAGAATAGGAAGAGAGAGGACAACCCTATCTGGTGCCATTGGAAATATTTAAAGTGCCATAAAACATTTTGAGTTATGTGCATATTCTAAAAGGGTCAACTGAGATAAAACAGTGTGTGAAAAAAAGTGTAAACAAAAAAAGTGTAAAAAAAAGCTTATAGGTATTTTAATAACATTTCCAAAAATCTGTAAAATTACTGACACTTTAGTGCTCCCAAGTATAGCTTGCTCCACCCCCTTATCAGTGTCTTACTCCAAACCTTGAGATATCATGTAACAAAGTGTGCACGTGAGGGTAATTACCTATGCAAGTAAAGGGAGGTGGTTAAGGAGGGACAACAGATAATATTGTTTGTTGCCAAGAGGCTAGCTTGTTTCCATGGGGAAAATGTCACATGCTTTGTGAAAGCTTCAGCATTATATGGTGCACTGCTTTAGTCTGGTGTCATGTGACTGTGCCCCCTACCATGCATGTGCACCAGTGCATTCTACCATATCCATGGCCTGTATAGCACCTTCCATATATGGAAATGTCCAGGCCCGGACTGGCCATTGGGAATTTCGGGCAAATGCCCGGTGGGCCGACCGGTTAGCTGGGCCACCCAGGTTAGCTTAGCTCTGCCCACCAGTCTGTCAAAAGCATGGCCTGATATTTAAAGTTCCCGTGTGGCAGTGGAAACTATTATTACCAGCCCAGAGGCAGAGGGGAGGAGTGCCATCATAGAGCTCTACATAGGGGCGGGCCTCAAGGGGTAAGATGTGGAACTAACTGAGATTGTGCAGGAGACAGTAGGCTGGCTGTCACCTGCTTGTCAACAGTAGATTGTGGAGCTGCCGCATGGTAAGGTAGGCAGGCCAGCCAGCCAACTGCCCTTCACCCATTACATCAAAGCATTTGATCACATACACATTTTATATATATATATATATATATATATATATATATATATATATACACAGAGCTTTAAAAATACAGTCGACTTGGGAAAAATTAGCTTAAGATGGTTTGATTTGTTTTATCTATTATTTTCCCCATTTTATTTATTTTTAAATTTTAATTCCCGCTCTCAAGCTGTATTAAATTCTATGAGCGGGCTTTTCAAAGAGGGGGGTGGAGCTAGGGTGCCTTGTGTAGCTGCAGTTAGAATTGTGCGAACTGGCCCAGAGAAGAGATGTTTAATGCAGGTAGATGCGTTGCCTGAACAGATTGAACTTCTGTCTGCTAAAACTGTGAGAGTTAACAAGTAGCCCGGTCACTCACGTTTTTTATATGTCCCACTCCTAAGTATGCTCATTCCATTGTCAGCCCACAGTGAAAGTTAGCACAGTCCCTGTGCATCTCATCTACAGTCTCTGCCCAGCACCGTTCAGTGTAAAAGCAGCGGTTTTGGCAGGGACTGTTCGACAAAAAATAAAACTAGGAGAATCTTTGCAAATCAGGCTGATTAGTATCAGGGTTAAAATAGAGCCAGTGGTGTTTGACCCCCACCCTCCATTGTCATATGCACTACTTTTCTGCTTATTTACAATCTATTCTAATGTAGAAATAGCACAGGAAAAAAAACAAAGCTTTGTTCCATTGTCCGGACAGCTAGCCCTGTACATGTGTAACTCTTTGAAACCTGCCAGGACAGATGGAGGGGGGTAAGGTGTCCCTCAGAGAGTTGCACCATAATAAATAGGCCCCTTGGTCTGAAGCAGGACACAATTAAGTTATACAGGGAGAAAATAATTTCCACTATAATATGATTTGTAGTTGTTGTAGAACTGTTTTAACCTTAGTGACACTAATAGGTTAAAACAGTTCTCCAGTAACTACAAATCTTATTGTAGCGGAAATTCTTCTCTCCCTGCATAACTTAATTTATGTGCGATCATGTGATATCTGTTGCAGAAGGACGGGTGCGGGAGAGAAGGGTAAGCCAGCTTCTGTGTGGTTTTATTTTTAACCTGTCAGCCAATAAAATATGCTTTTTCCAGGGACTCTAGACATTGCACTTATAGAGGCCTACTTATCAAGCCGTCAACTGTGCTGCATTCGCCGGCACCAACAAGTTCGTCTGACATCGCCTAACATCGCTGCCGCGGACCTGAATATGTTCTCCATAGTTATCAAAAAAGCTGTCAAAAAGCTGCGCACCAAGTATGGGGAGATGAGCAGTGGACTGTTGTTAACTAACAGTTATCGATCTCGCTGCTATTCGGCTTTTTCACAGCTTTATTTGTATACTGTCACTAAACACCGCCACTATACTAAACTATTTAACCCCTATCCCGTCGCTCCCAGGCCCCGCCGCAACTCTATTAAAGTTATTAACCCCTAAACCGCCGCTCCCGGACCCCGCTGCAACTAAATAAAGTTATTAACCCCTAAACCGCCGATCCCGGAGCCCACCGCCACATACATTATGTTATTACCCCCTAATCTGCCACCCCCTACACCGCTGTCACCTACATTATACTTATTAACTCCTAATCTGCCACCCCCATACCAATACCACCTACATTATGTTATTAACCCCTAATCTGCCGCCCGCTACACCGCCACCACCTATATTATGTTATTAATCCCTAATCTGCTGCCCCCTACACCGACGCCACCTACATTATGTTATTAATCCCTAAACCGCCAGCCCCCACATCGCCATAAACTAAATTAACCTATTAACCCCTAAACCTAACAACCCGCTAACTTTATATTAAATATTAACTCATATCTATCTTATAATCAATTTAAACTTACCTTTAAAATTACATTAAACTATATTAAACTAATAATTAACCTACCCTAACTATTATAATAAAATTACATTCAACTATATTAAATTAATAATTAATCTAACCTAACTATTATAATAAAATTACATTAAACTATATTAAATTAATAATTAATCTAACCTAAATTTTATAATAAAATTAAATCAAACTACAAATTAAATTACTAAGTTACAAAAAACTAACAACTAAGTTATAAAAAATAACAAACACTAAGTTACAAAAATAAATAAACACTAAGTTACAAAAAATAAAAAATAAATTATCAAAGATTTAAACTAATTACACCTAATCTAAGGGCCCTATGAAAATAAAAAAGACCCCCAAAATAAAAAAAAAACCCTAACCTACAATAAACTACAAATAGCCCTTAGAAGGGCCTTTTGCGGGGCATTGCCCCAAAGAAATCAGCTCTTTTACCTGTAAAAAAAAATACAAATACCCCCCAACAGTAAAACCCACCACCCACACAACCAACCCCCCAAATAAAAACCTAATCTAAAAAAACCTAAGCTCCCCATTGCCCTGAAAAGGGCATTTGGATGGGCATTGCCCTTAAAAGGGCATTTAGCTCTATTGCACCCAAACCCTAATCTAAAAATAAAACCCACCCAATAAACCCTTAAAAAATCCTAACACTACTGAGCCAATAGGATTGAGCTTGCATTATATTGGCTGATTGGATCAGCCAATAGGATGAAAGCTCAATCCTATTGGCTGATTGCAACAGGATTTGCCAATAAGATTTTTTCAACCTTAATTCCGGTTGGCTGATAGAATTCTATCAGCCAATCGGAATCTAAGGGACGCCATCTTGGATGACATCATTTAAAGGAACATTCATTGTTCAAGAAGACGTCGATGGAAGAGGATGCTCCGCGACGGATGTCTGGAAGATGGAGCCGCTCCGCGCCGGATGGATGAAGATAGAAGATGCCGTCTGGGTGAAGACTTCTGCAGGCTTGGATGAAGACTTTGGCTGCTTGGATGAAGACTTCTGCCAGCTTCTTGGAGGATGGATGTCGGATCTTCAAAACTATAAGTCGATCTTCAGGGGTTAGTGTTAGGATTTTTTAAGGGTTTATTGGGTGGGTTTTATTTTTAGATTAAGGTTTGGGTGCAATAGAGCTAAATGCCCTTTTAAGGGCAATGCCCATCCAAATGCCCTTTTAGGGCAATGGGGAGCTTAGTTTTTTTTAGTTAAGCTTTTATTTGGGGGGTTGGTTGTGTGGGTGGTGGGTTTTACTGTTTCGGGGGTATTTGTATTTTTTATTTACAGGTAAAAGAGCTAATTTCTTTGGGGCAATGCCCCGCAAAAGGCACTTTTAAGGGCTATTTATTATTATCGATTATTTGTAGAGCGCCAACAGATTCTGCAGCGCTATAAACAAATGGGGAGTACAACAAAACAATTATAGGGATCAAATGGGTAGAGGGCCCTGCCAATAATTGCACTGTTGTAGTCAGCTCTTGAGAAGGTGATCTACAAACAGCTGGACTCTTAGGCTTACATGCTAAGGGGGTTCAGGGGATAGCAATGGAGGAGACAAACTGGTATAAAGAAAGGTTAGCATAGGTTGTATGCATCCCTGAACAGTAGAGTCTTTAGGGAGCACTTGAAGCTTTTAAAACTAGAAGAGAGTCTTGTGGAGTGAGGCAGAGAGTTCCACAAGATGGGAGCCAGTCTGGAGAAGTCCTGTAAATGGGAGTGTGATGAGGTGACAAGAGAGGAGGAGAGTAGGAGGTCGTGAGCAGAGCGAAGGGGACGGGAGGAAGAGTATCTGGAGACAAGGTCTGAGATATAGGGGGGAGCAGTGCAGTTGAGGGCTTTGTATGTCAGAATGAGAATTTTGTGTTTGATCCTAGAGGCAAGAGGAAGCCAGTGAAGGGATTGGCAGAGAGGTGCAGCAGATGAAGAGTGACGTGTAAGGAAGATGAGTCTGGCAGAGGCATTCATTATGGATTGTAAAGGAGCTAGGCAGCAGGTGGGGAGACCAGAGAGGGCAGAGTTTCAGTAATCGAGGCGGCAAAGAATGAGAGAGTGGATTAAAATCTTAGTTGTGTCTTGTGTAAGGAAGTGTCTAATTTTAGAGATGTTTTTAAGGTGGAAGCGGCAGGCTTTAGCCAATGACTGAATGTGAGGAGTGAAAGAAAGATCTGAGTCAAATGTGACCCCGAGACATCGGGCATGCAGGGTAGGGTTAATGATGGAGTTGTCGACAGTTATAGAGAGATTGGGGGTGGAGAGTTTAGAAGAAGGGGAGGAAATAAGGAGCTCAGTTTTGGAGAGATTTAGCTTGAGGTAGTGAGAGGACATCCAGGAAGAGATGTGCGAAAGACAGTTAGTGACATGGGTTAGCAAGGAAGGAGATAGGTCTGATGCAGAGAAGTAGATTTGGGTGTCGTCGGCATACAAATTATATTGTAAACCGTGGGACTTTATTAGGGAACCTAGTGATGACGTGTAGATTGAGAAGAGAAGGGGGCCGGGGACAGAGCCTTGCGGTACTCCGACAGAAAGTGGTGATGGGGCAGAGGAGGCCCCAGAGAAGGCTACACTAAAGGTACGGTTTGACAGGTAGGAAGAGAGCCACGAGAGGGCTGTGTCACAGATGCCGAAGGATTGGAGGGTTTTGAGCAAAAGAGGGTGGTCAACAGTGTCAAAGGCTGCGGACAGATCAAGGAGGATAAGTAGAGAGAAGTGGCCTTTTGATTTTGCTCTAAGTAGGTCGTTGGTAACCTTAACAATTTGTAGTTTATTGTAGGTTAGGGATTTTTTATTTTGGGGGGCTTTTTTATTTTCATAGGGCCCTTAGATTAGGTGTAATTAGTTTAAATCTTTGATAATTTATTTTTTATTTTTTGTAACTTAGTGTTTATTTTTTTTGTAACTTAGTGTTAGTTGTTGTTAGTTGTTAGTGTTTTGTAACTTAGTAATTTTTTAGTGTAGATTTAAATTATTTGAGTAGGGTTAGGTTTCTAAATATATAATATAGTTAATTTAATTTGCAGTTTTATGTAATTTTAGTATAACAGGTTAGATTAATTATTAATTTAATATAGTTTAATGTAATTTTATTAGAATAGTTAGGTTAGATTAATTATTAATTTAATATAGTTGAATGTAATTTTATTATAATAGTTAGGGTAGGTTAATTATTAGTTTAATATTGTTGAATTTAATTTTAAAGGTAAGTTTAAATTGATTATAAGATAGGGATGAGTTAATATTTAATGTAAAGTTAGCGGGTTGTTAGTTTTAGGGATTAATAGGTTAATTTAGTTTATGGCGATGTGGGGGGCTGGCGGTTTTTAAAAGTGGGGTATTACCTGCGCAAACCAGCAGCTTTGATAGCGGCAATACTCCGAAAAATGTCAGCTGTACGAGCTGACTCCTACTAGGGGAATAACACCCTTTTCCTGTTGTTTTAACTATTTTTGGATGAATAAAGAACCTTTGTTTTAACACATATACCGGTGCTCCGCTACTCTTTATTGCTGTTGATTGACTTTTGACCTAACAGCATGAAAGCACGGTATTAAGGAGACTTCTCCTTCTGATTCCCTGGAGTCCGTTTAAACTACACTGCAGGACGGACTGTACCCTGTTACAACCGAGGATCGGAAACCTCCAATTGGAAACCAGAGAACAGAGGACATACACGCAGACTCCGCCCCCTCCCTCTTAGGATGTCTGAGGAGGGATCGAATGGGGTTAATAACTTTATTTAGTTGTGGTGGGCTCCAGAAGCGGCGGGATAGGGGTTAATAACTTTATGTAGGTGGCGGCGGTGTCTGGAGCAGCAGATTAGCGGCTAATAAGTATAATGTTGGTGGAGGCGGTGTCGGGGCGGCAGATTAGGGGTTAATAAATATAATGTAGGTGGCGGCGATGTAGGAGGCGGAAGATTAGGGGTTAATAAGTATAATGTAGGTAGTGGCGGTGTCGGAGCGGCAGATTAGGGGTTAATAAGTATAATGTAGGTGGCGGCGATGTAGGGGACGGCAGATTAGGGGTTAATAAGTATAATGTAGGTGGCGGCGATGTAGGGGCGGCAGATTAGGGGTTAATAAGTATAATGTAGGTGGCGGCGGTGGTGGGGCGGCAGATTAGGGGTTAATAAGTATATTGGGGGCTGCAGATTAGAGGTTAATAAGTATAATGTAGGTGGCGGCGGTATAGGGGGCGGCAGATTAGGGGTGTTTAGATTCGGGGTACATGTTAGTCCACTACTGACTGGATGGCTGTACAGATCTTGTACTGACTTTAGATGGCGGTTCGGATATTTTAGGCTGTACCGCTCACTTAATGGCCTCACAGCAAAACATGTAATACCGGCGCTATGGAAGTCCCATTGAAAAGGGACTTTTCTTAAAGTGCGTTACTGACGTTGCGTGATGGCCAAAAAGGTGTGCGGGGCAGCTATTCTGACAAGACTTGTAATACCAGCGTTAGTGAAAAAGCATCATTATGAAGCATAACGATGCTTTTTCACTCATAACGCAAAACTCGTAATCTGGCTGATATACCATATACTTATCTCTTTTACCTTATGCCAGGCAGGATATTACAATTTTTGGAATATGTGGAATCAGTGTACAGTAATACCAGGCCTTAAACGAATATGAAACCCAAATTTTTTTTTTTCATGATTCAGATAGAGCATGCAATTTTAAGCAACTTTCTAATTTCCTATTATCCATTTTTCTTCCTTCTCTTGGTATCTTTATTTGAAAAGCAGGAATGTAAGATTAGTAGCCTGCGCATTTTTGGTTCAGCACCTGGGTAGCGCTTGCTGATTGATGGCTAAATATAGCCACCAATCAGCAAGTGCTACCCAGGTTCTGAACCAAAAAGATACCTAGAGAACGAAGAAAAATTGATAATTGGAGTAGGAAGTTGATTAAAATCTCATGCTCTGTCTGAATCCCAAAAGAGAAATTTGGGTTTCATATCCCTTTAAAATTCAGAAACTATTTGAGCTTTAATATATTTCTTTATTAGCATAGGCTGGTCTACCTCAACCTGAACACATTTAATTTAAAAATGTTTAACGATTACAGTATGGAGCCAGACACAAAGGAAGAGTTTATATCAATTAATTATAAGAACCACGTGAAATGTGTGCCAAGGCTTTTTACTTGTTTTTCAATTTGAAGATTTTAAAAGTCTATTTTGTAAAAAATTGTTTTGGACATTTTGTTTCAATAGTTACACACAACGTAGGTTCCACCATTAATCTGCATGAAGACAATGGTGGTATTTGAGTCCATCAGAAATAAACTTTGCAAGCAAACATTTCATAGGATTGTTTAACATTTCCATGATGATGATCATTGTGACACTGGGGTGTCAGACACAGTATTTACCCTTCCCCTAGATGGTATATTATTCTGATGCTTGACAGTTATTTTGCTACTGGCCCAGGTCCATGGTGCCTGGTCTGGCCCAGCTCTGTGAATCCTGGTTTGAACTTGCTCAGATACTTCTGGATTGGCCATGTTCTGTGACTCCTGGTTTGAACTTGCTCAGATACTTCTGGATTGGCCATGTTCTGTCACTCCTGGTTTAAACTTGCTCAGATATCTCTGGATTGGTCATGCTCTGTGAATCCTGGTTTAAACTTGCTCAAATACTTATGGATTGGCCATGCTCTTTGACTCCTGGTTTGAACTTGATCAGATACTTATGTATGGGTCATGCTCGGTGACTACTGGTTTGAACTTGCCCAGATACTTCTGGACTGGCCATGCTCTGTAACTTTTTGGTAGCTAATCCTGCACTGCTCCACTTGTTGACTACTCCTGTTCTGGGACTCTAGCTGACACCAAATCCATAGGTGCCTTTGTTCCTGCTGGTCATTATTGCCTGTTTATCCTGCTGACCAAAGTCTGTTTTCCAACTTCATGTTTGTCATCACTAATTGTGTATCCTGTTAACAAAAGCCATCTGCATTTATCCACTGCTGCTAGTCATTGCTGTCAATGCATTCTGCACTGCTTGTGCAATAATTTTTACCTGCATTTCACTGTGTGTGTAGGGACAATGTTGGAAGGTATCACACTATAAGTGTGACATATGTGACAATTGACTGAAGTTACAAGTGTGTGACGAGTAAGAAGAGGGTTAAACCGCTCTATAAGTGCTATCCCCATAGCGTTTTCTATAAGTGCTATTTCCACAGTGTTGCTCATGAGGAGAACTGTTTCATCTCTGTGTGTTGTGGCATGAACTTTCTATATACAAAAGTTGTCACAAAAATAAGAGAAGTGGACACTGTTCAAATCACTTGTTGTTCATGTTCATGTGGAAATTGTTTGAGCTCTGTGTGTTATGGTGTAAACTATCTGTATATAAACAGCAACAAGTGTGTTCTCACAAAAACTTGCATCAAAATAAGAGAAATGGACATTGTTCAAGTTACTTTTCTTTCTCTTGAAGGGGACTATTAAACTTATGACAACTGATTTGGAGTCGCTATTTCTCTAAAGGAGACACTTTAACCCATAATTACTTACTTGTCTTTTTTTCTACAGAGAACTTTTTTTCTTTTTTGTGATGGGGGGGAGGGTTAGAGAGCTGTTTGGGAGGGATCAGGGAGATGGGAGGGCGGGAGTATTCCTTCTTGTGAAAGTGCAGCACACTAATATCTGTGCAGATCCACATTTTAGTGTGTTGCACATTCACAAAAAGAAATCCGACTCCAAAAAGAACTGAATGCCATGATGAGGTGCCATCTTCTTCCGCATTTGGCAGCTAACAAAACTGCTGAACACATGTGCCTACTTTGTACTTTCTGTCCAGTTTTTAAAATACTGATTTATTTATTTATGTTTCTCTCCTTTGCATAAAAAAGTAGGGAATGCCTTTTTTGTGTGATATACAGATCTCAAGGTGTGATTCAATTTTACAGACATCTGAGAAGGACCTTGTAATAGTACATACAAATCTTATTACCTAATCTCGCCTGAGCGAAAACCATTAGTGAATCTGTTTATTAGCTCCATTTCATTAGAGTATATCAGGATACCAGAGGGCGAACTACATTTGTTAAAAAGATAGATAACGCCTTTACTACCCATTCCCCAGCTTAACACAACCAATATTGTTATATTAATATACTTTATAACATTTAAACCTCTAAATTTCTGCCTGTTTCTAAGCCACTACAGACAGCCTCTTATCACATGCTTTTTTATTTGCTTTTCACAACAGGAGTCTGCTAGTTCATGTGTGCCATATAGATAACAACACATCACTTATTGGCTAAAATTCAAGTCAATAGATAAAAAATAAAAAGTCATGTGATCAGGGGGCTGTCAAAAGAGGCTTAGATACAAGGTAAAAAGTATATTAATATAACTGTGTTGGTTATGCATAACTGGGGCATGGATAATAAAGGGATTATCTATTTTTTTAAACAATAAAAATGTTGGAGATGACTGTACCTTTAATCAAAGAAGTACATTTTAAATATTATTTAAATTTGTACAATCTAATTAAATCATGGAAATGTATAGTTTAAAAAACTGTATCTATGAAAATACCAACATACTTTATTTTGCAGAGCTCGAATTTACTCCTTGGTGTTATGATTTTTTAGACCATATTTGGTTGTTGTCTGGTTTATGTTTGACCATCAGTGTGAGAGTTGGTGTTTTCTTTGCATTTCCTAGCATATGTTTTATGAAAGTTTGAGAGGAACAATAGAAAGCTTTATATATGACTGAGTTTCTGAAGCACATATGTTTAGAATATGTATCATCTTTCAGTCTTACCTTCTGTCTCTCAATTCAATGTGTCAAAATAGTGTTTAAGTCCGACATTGTTGGAAGTTAACCCTTTATATACCTTTATCTGCCTGAGAGCAATTTGCTGAATTAAAATGGCATTAAAGCAAACGCTTAATTGTACATTAAAGTCAATTTTTTATTTATGCTTCAGAAATTATACACTGCATTGCAATGAATCTGCAGGCTAAATGAATTATTAAAAGGCATTTAAACCTGTTTATTTGAGAAATATACATTGTTTTGCAGACCAAAGAAACACCTATTAAAAAGCCTTGTAAAATAACAAGCCCCATAGAAAGACCAGCAACGTTTAGGATATGTCGCTGGTCGTTAAGAGGTTATTATTATTAATAATAATACTAAAAAATGGTTTACTTCAAGTCTTAAAAAGCATTATTTTGCATTGCGCTCGATTGCAACACTTAACTCACCACTTGTAATATGGGCACAACGACCACACTGATAGAGCTATCTGCACTGTTAATTAAAAGTATGGGGCTTGCTAAAAAAGTTTCAAATATATACTTTTGTGCAGTAGTTTTGAATTGGGTGACCACTATTTGAAGGTACGCTCAAGTCAAAATTAAACTTTCATGATTCTGATAGCAAATTTTAGCTTTAAATTAATAATTTCATATTTGTAGTATTTGGCTTATATTTGCTATAAATTATTTTGAGGGGGGCATTGCTAAAATCAGGATAACATAATGAACCTATTTCAGTATTAAATTCCTATTTATTGTTCTTTATATACCCATATAGGGTATCACTAGAAAGGCCTGTTTGTCTGTTAAAATAGTATATAATGGGGGGGCGTGACCAAGCAGCAGCCGTGACCGGACGCTTAACTCAACAGCTCTGATGGCTTGCTAAATGATATCTTAATCATTACACGACCAATATGCCATTTGCTAATAATTTATTGATCCTCAACTAAAGGTGAAGGTCGGGAGAAAGAAGATGACAGTATTTTTGAAATTTGACTGTCAGAAGTACTTACCCGACTGAGATCGCAATTGAAGGCCTGAGTCACCTCATTAACATCTATCCCCCCCCGGGTCTATGTTTAGCTGAGTAAAGTTACTTTAATACTGCATCTCATAATGGAGGAGCTATATACCGACATACTTACTCTGTTGGAGGAATTGGAGAACAAAATGGAATGGAGATTTAACGATCTACTGAACACGGCCAGAAATCCATGTGTACAAGATGGCGCTATACAACTGGCAAGCTATAGATCCCCCCTTACGGAGCAGACTGAGAGCCTAACCGCCATGAAAAACACCGTAAAAAACACCTTACTGACTAAGAAGGAGAACCAGGATGGAGTTTTGGGATATCCCACGGACATTGGCAAAGACGACAAATCAGGATGTCAACCAGCTGACACCATGACACACTGCACTGAAACTGCGCTGAAGTTAAGGCGAGCGAACATCATCTATGAAGAGAGGACATCACTGATCTGGCGAGACTTGATTCTACCTAGCCTTGACACACAAGATGAACTGTTGCTGGACCTAATAAACATGAGCGTGTACCGGGGAAGTGCGGCCGACTTCCGATGGTGCACCCAGGGGTTTGCTTTCCATCTAGCGGAGATACATAAGGCGCAAGAAATAACAGCTGGATTCTCACCCTCTTGTCTGTTGTGCATGCTATTCAAACGAACAATCTTGCATTGTCATGGTAGGAAGGCTCATAAGAGGGGTATAGGCTAGGGAAATCCTTTAACAACCTTGGAGGATTCCATGTCACACCTCCAGAACAAAACGGCAAAATATGTTTAGGACCTATATCTATGCCTTATTTTATTATAGATCCGTGAGATCCAGTTCAGTGTTCAGTACATAGAGCTCCTGTGAAAGCCAAACAGGAGTACTTAGCTTCAGAATGGGTATTATATATAATATGAGAGACTTATCGCACTGACCCCCTGGCCTGTATTCTGTCATACAAACGAGTCTAGCTATATCCCATAAACTACCGCATTTTGGCAGATTGGTTTGTACTATCCTGTATACGGTGAAGTTTAGACCTGTTATTTACAGCTTAACTATGTGTGTCAGTTCAAGGTTGAAAATGCTTTTAGATTGTGCAAATGTTTGTTGTCACTTCTCTCAAAATGCAGAATCTTAGGTAGCTGAATAGATAATAGTTTGCGGGGCCTACTGTTAGAACTAGACTGAGCAATTGATAGCAGAATCCACATGTGCCTGTATAAAAGAAATGTGGACCATTGTAGATACCTAGTTCTTCTCTTGCTGCATCAAAGTGAGGGTATTTTCAATTATAAGCCATTGCATCTTTGAAGTATCACCTGCATAAACTAGCTCTCTAGCTAATCTCATGTTTAAGCAATAGCTAAAGCTCACACTAGTGTTTAGCTCTGTTATGACTATAACCCTACTTCTCACTCAACTGTTATCTGTATATATAGAGTTTTAAAGTAGAGGTCTGGTGGGAAGAAGCATTATGCCCCATAACTCCTAGATTATAGGCTTGTTGAACTATATTATACATATAATTACTTAAGTGAACACGAGCCATATGAACCTAGTTGACTTATAAACTGATATGCAATTGCAGAATCCCTCCCAATTTCATGGGTTCTATCACTTTAAATGTTTGCATGGATTCAAAGTTTCTGTATCTGGCAGTGGGATTCTTCAGATTACATATATATCTATAGCTCCTCCTATATTTTTATCGTTTGTCAAACATCTTTATAAACCAATGTAATATAAATAATCCAATAAGCCAACATATACGACCCGGTATTTTCATTTCTCACCTGATCTGGTGAATAAATGACTATAGATTAGTATACATTCACCCATCTCGGTGAATAGTTAGCGGTACTAATCCGCCACCTTACACCTGTACAGATCAAGTTATAAAAATGTGTTACCTTCCATAGACAATAGTAAGTTAAGGCTTCTAGGACCATTATAATATATCATCCTAATAGGCAGCAATTCATATTCTGAAGGTACTAGTATTAAGCTACCATATAAATTAAAAAGAGGTATTAAATTATTATGTTTACACTTCCAGTTTTGCTTAGCCATTAGAGGTAACGTAGTTGGTTATATTTTACAAGATTTGCATATACTGACCTTACCTCGGTCAAACAGGTAATTTTTTCTTGTTGAAAATATGTTAATTGCTAATTCATTTATCATTGGCATGGCTGTATTGAACATCTTTTATTTTGATCTCTGTATATTTGATAACATAAAGTGTATTGTATTATATGATATACCTCAATAAAAAAATTTGATTTAAAAAAAAAATAAAAAAAATAGTATATAATATATGTGGGTGCACTTAACCCCTTAAGGACCAGGGCTGTTTACTTTTGTGGTGTTTGTGATTAGCTGTAATTTTCCTCTCTCTCATTTACTGTTTGGATACAAATTATATATTGTTTGTTTTCAGGAAAAGAAGGACATTATTTGTATCATGTCATATAATTTACTTTTAAAAAAATAATAAAATATATAAAATTTTACTTTTACTTGAAACATCTTTTAATCATCTACAAAAGCTAATGAAAAAAAAACTGCTAAATAGATTCAAAATTTTGTCCTGAGTTTAAAAACACCCAGTATTTACATGTTTTTTTTAAAAAAATTTTTTGCAAGTTATAGGGCTATAAGTACAAGTAGGATATTGCTGTTTCAAAATATATATTTTTAAAATGTATCAAAAGTGACATTGTAACACTGTCACAAACATAATAATTGGCTGTTACTATCTGCCTCACATGCCTGACAGATAGTAACAATGGTATTTCGGCGGAAGCGATCTTTGATCGCTCCCGCTGCTCTTTTTTAAGTCATGACGGTTCAGGACCGTACTTAGTCCTCAAGGGGTTAAAGGGATATGAAACCCCAATATTTTATTTTGTGATACAGACAGAGCATAACATTTTAAAAAATCTCCAATTTACTTCTGTTATCTAATTTGTTTTGTTCCTGTATTATTCTTTGTTGAAGAGATACTTAGGCAGGCATCTGGAACACTACATGGCAGGAAATAGGGCTGCCATGTAGTGATCTTGCAAGTGGAGAAAATTCTTGCAAAAGCGCCTCTATATTGTTTTCCTAGAAATGGGCTGGCTCCTAAGCATACATTCCTGCTTTTCAACAAAAAATAACAAGAGAATGGAGAAAAAAAATGATATTAGAAGTAAATTAGAACTTTGTTAAAAATGGCATGCTCTATCTGGATCAGGAAATAAAAAAATTGGTTTCATATCCTTTTAAATAGAGAACAGATAAGGTGAAACCAATAGTGTGCAAAAATGCCAAAATTGCTTGTGTCATTTATACATGGAAACTGGGAGAAAACGTGGTCATTAAGGGGTTAACAGCCTGAGTCCTCATTAGATTGTTGCGTATACAGCACAGAGTTGCTTCAGTGTTTAAGAATAATATTATTCATTCATGAAAGTGTAATTTCCTTTTTGGAACTAATGTGTATATAAATAGGAAACACCCAGAGTAGTCTGTGAACAGTGATCAGTTTTTGTTAAAGGCACATTGGACTCAAAGAGCAACATTCCAATATCTATTTGTATTGCATGGAAAAGATAAGAAATAAAGGATGTCTACATTTACATTTAAACTAATGCAACAGTATCAGTTGAGTAGTTTCTCATTAAGATCACTGGCTGATAAGGACACAGATCTATTGGTAGAAAGGAACATGCCTCTACAAACCTGACGTAAAAAAACGTTTTATTTTCAGGACAGAAAAATGCATTTAAAAAAACACTAAATACAGTACAATTGCATAATTAACAAGTGCATAATACAAAGACAATGTAATAACACCTACTCTGAATTTCAAATAGGCAGTAGTTTTTTCTTTTTGCAAATTTATTTATTTTCCTTTTTTCCAGCCCCCAGTACCAGGTGACAGACATAAGCGAATCACATACTTGAATATGTATACTCTGTGAGCTTGTGCACATACTCATACTATAATCTAGACTCTATATGTGACTGTCATGCATATAGTTTTTATCTCACTCAAATACACTCTAGATTCTAGAGTGTATTTGAGTAAGCCAAAAACTATATGCATGACAGTGACAAATGTGACAGCATAGTGCTACTGTCATGATACCCACACCACACACCCTCACCTTCCCTACCCCACCCCACCAGAATAAAATATTGGAGCATTCACCAGACTTCATAGAAAAATTTAGCCTTTATTAAAAAATTCACAACACGGCGGCGCACGGAGTAGAGCCGTGTGTGCATGCGTATTGCAAAGCACGGTCCATAGAATCCTGCAACCTGTTGTTCGCAAGTAAATCTCCTTAAACAGCTGTTTGTAGGAGGTTGGTCCTCTTGCGCATGCGCATTGAGCGTCACACTCCTCCAACAGCTGATAATACGTCACCGGAAGTGACGTAGTATACACATTACTATGGTATATCAGTTACTTTAGAACACCGGCTCTGAAAAGAGCTGATCCCCATTATCGTCCACCTTCTGCTGCTTTCAGATGTTAACAAAGCATTTGAATGCCCATGGTATGTATGTAAGAAGAAGCATGTTACAAATTACTTATACACTGATCTCTTCAAAACCTCAGAACATCAGTATCACAGGAACTGCGTACATACAGGTTGCGGAATTCCAACTCTGCTATTTCTTCACTTCATATTTAGAGAAAGTAATCTGTTTTCCTATTCCTGTAGTTATTGAATTGCATTACTTTACTCAAAACAGGTGTTCTTCTTAAAGGGCCATTGTATTTAAAAATGTTCTAGCGTATTTACACATTTCAAAATATTATTTGTCTGAAAATACGTTGTCAAAGCTGTTTAAAATTAAGTTGAAACTAATACTGTAGTATCCGTTTCTATTTCCTACTAATCCTCGCTAGCTGTGGATGGTATGCTTCTGCCAGGGTCATGAGAAAACTTTATTTAATTATAGACAGGGACGTATTTTAAAAAACAAAACAAACAAAATACATTTTTAAATAACTTTTTGTAGATGAAACAAAAAAGTTGACTGCAGTGACCCTTTAAAATGTAGTGCTGGTCACAATAACATCTATCAAACTAATTAATATCTTTTTTGTGATTTATACGGTATATTTTATCTATTTTGTATATATATATATTACAGAGTATACCAAGTGATCTTGATTTAAAAACTGCATCATGAAACTTGCCTATTAATAATTTTGATGCCGCTTTTTTTAAGGTCAGTAATATTTTCTCTAGACAAAAATAAAAAGCTTTCTTTAGTAGCTACAAAAATAGCTGTGTTCTGTGAATAGTATACCAACTTTACTTACTTTAATTTTGGTCATGAAATAGCGCCATCTACTGGAATATAAAACTACAGATGCCAATAAAGTCTCAGAATATCCAGAAATTGTGGCTCTTTTTCAAATTTAATGATCTATCTATCATCTATCTATCATCCATCTATAGCTATCTATATATCTATCATCCATCTATATCTATCTATCTATATCTATCTATCTATATCTATCTATCTATCTATCTATCTATCTATCTATCTATCTATCTATCTATCTATCTATCTATCTATCTATCAATCTATCATCTATTTTTCTATCTATCTATCATCTATCTATCTGCTATATTACATATATTTTGCTTTCTTTTTCTAATTGACTTATTTTGTAAAAAAGTAATACATATCAATTTTTTTTTTTTAAAGCAAAACAGAGTTTAGATTATTGTATTTAAAGCTCTGAATATATATATATACTGTATATGTATATATATATATATATATATATATATATATATATATATACACAAACGTGTAAATGTGTGTGTGTATACCTTGTGTACAAACACATATATATATATATATATATATATATATATATATATATATATATATATACACTGTAC
Organism: Bombina bombina; assembly: GCF_027579735.1. NCBI lineage: Eukaryota > Metazoa > Chordata > Amphibia > Anura > Bombinatoridae > Bombina > Bombina bombina. The sequence continues at coordinate 166,194,373 of NC_069507.1, forward strand.
AGGGAGTGCAGAATTATTAGGCAAATGAGTATTTTGACCACATCATCCTCTTTATGCATGTTGTCTTACTCCAAGCTGTATAGGTTTGAAAGCCTACTACCAATTAAGCATATTAGCTGATGTGCATCTCTGTAATGAGAAGGGGTGTGGTCTAATGACATCAACACCCTATATCAGGTGTGCATAATTATTAGGCAACTTCCTTTCCTTTGGCAAAATGGGTCAAAAAAAGGACTTGACAGGCTCAGAAAAGTCAAAAATAATGAGATATCTTGCAGAGGGATGCAGCACTCTTAAAATTGCAAAGCTTCTGAAGCGTGATCATCGAACAATCAAGCGTTTCATTCAAAATAGTCAACAGGGTCGCAAGAAGCGTGTGGAAAAACCAAGGCGCAAAATAACTGCCCATGAACTGAGAAAAGTCAAGCGTGCAGCTGCCAAGATGCCACTTGCCACCAGTTTGGCCATATTTCAGAGCTGCAACATCACTGGAGTGCCCAAAAGCACAAGGTGTGCAATACTCAGAGACATGGCCAAGGTAAGAAAGGCTGAAAGACGACCACCACTGAACAAGACACACAAGCTGAAACGTCAAGACTGGGCCAAGAAATATCTCAAGACTGATTTTTCTAAGGTTTTTTGGACTGATGAAATGAGAGTGAGTCTTGATGGGCCAGATGTATGGGCCCGTGGCTGGATTGGTAAAGGGCAGAGAGCTCCAGTCCGACTCAGACGCCAGCAAGGTGCAGGTGGAGTACTGGTTTGGGCTGGTATCATCAAAGATGAGCTTGTGGGGCCTTTTCGGGTTGAGGATGGAGTCAAGCTCAACTCCCAGTCCTACTGCCAGTTTCTGGAAGACACCTTCTTCAAGCAGTGGTACAGGAAGAAGTCTGCATCCTTCAAGAAAAACATGATTTTCATGCAGGACAATGCTCCATCACACGCGTCCAAGTACTCCACAGCGTGGCTGGCAAGAAAGGGTATAAAAGAAGAAAATCTAATGACATGGCCTCCTTGTTCACCTGATCTGAACCCCATTGAGAACCTGTGGTCCATCATCAAATGTGAGATTTACAAGGAGGGAAAACAGTACACCTCTCTGAACAGTGTCTGGGAGGCTGTGATTGCTGCTGCACGCAATGTTGATGGTGAATAGATCAAAACACTGACAGAATCCATGGATGGCAGGCTTTTGAGTGTCCTTGCAAAGAAAGGTGGCTATATTGGTCACTGATTTGTTTTTGTTTTGTTTTTGAATGTCAGAAATGTATATTTGTGAATGTTGAGATGTTATATTGGTTTCACTGGTAAAAATAAATAATTGAAATGGGTATATATTTGTTTTTTGTTAAGTTGCCTAATAATTATGCACAGTAATAGTCACCTGCACACACAGATATCCCCCTAAAATAGCTATAACTAAAAAACAAACTAAAAACTACTTCCAAAACTATTCAGCTTTTATATTAATGAGTTTTTTGGGTTCATTGAGAACATGGTTGTTGTTCAATAATAAAATTAATCCTCAAAAATACAACTTGCCTAATAATTCTGCACTCCCTGTATATATATACAGTATATACATAGTGCTCTTTTTTCTCTTATGTTTCTGTCTGTAAAACGGCTGCTTTTTCTACACAAACAAACCGCAATGGACCCTGTTATCAATAATTTATGTGGTAATGCTGAAAACGGGGAAATGTTTATAGCAGCTCAGATGGGTTTTAATAAAATACATTGCAATAATATGACACACAATTTATTATTAAACAGTGGAAAGGAAGGAATGGAAGTGAAGGTTTTAATAAATATGATAGTTTAGAAGAGTTTTCATTATAAAAAGTGAAAAATAAGAACATTTTAATATATATTGTCAGTGTAATTTCTTCTCTATAAAAATGTTTATTCTAAAAAGGGTGTGTGTCTGTGTATATATATATATATAGCATATGTGTGTGTGCGCACATGTTTGTGTGTATATATATATATATATATATATATACAGTATATCTATATATATATATATATATATATATATATATATACATGTGTGCGTGTTTGTGTGTGTTTATATGTATGTACTGTATATATATATATATATATATATATATATATATATATATATATATATACAGTATATATATATGTTTGTGTGTGTGTGTATATATATATATATATATATATGTTACGGGTAAAGTAAGAAATACGGTTAATCTGCTAAAAAGGACATTACCCAAGCAGCTGTGGGTAAAGCCCAATATACTGTAATTCCCCCATATACACAATTTTTTTTTTGCCTCTGCCTGGGGGGTTGAAGGGGGGCACCCCGTCGATCCTCTGGCATCCACCCCAAGTGAACCTTGGGGAATGAGGTTTACAAGAGGGCAAACAAGATAGTGTTACAGTGCATCATATACTGAATATGTTTGATGCGTTGACTCAATGAGTATGATCTTACATCGGGCTTTACCCACAGCCGCTTGGATAATGTCTGTTTTACCCAGGTAATCCTAGGACTACCCAATACCTGACTTTACCCATAACATATATATATATATACATACATTCCTGCTTTTTAAATAAAGATAGCGAGAGAACGAAGGCAAATTGATAATAAGAGTCAATTAGAAAGTTGCTTAAAATTGCATGTTCTATCTGAATCATGAAAGAAAAAAATGTGGGTTTAGTGTCCCTTTAAGGACCAGGGTTGTTTTTACATTTTTGCAGTATTTGTGTTTAGCTGTTATTTTCCTCTTACTCATTTACTGTATCCACGCATATTATATACCGTTTTTCTCACCATTAAATGGACTTTCTAAAGATACCTTTTTTTATCATATTATATCATTTACTATAAAAAAAAATTATAAAATATGATGGAAAAATTGAAAAAACACCCTTTTTCTAACTTTGACCCCCAAAATCTGTTACACATCTAGAACCACCAAAAAACACCCATGCTAAATAGTTTCTAAATTTTGTCCTGAGTTTAGAAATATACAATGTTTACATGTTCTTTGCTTTTTTGCAAGTTATAGGGCCATAAATACAAGTAGCACTTTGCTATTTCCAAAACATTATTTTTTTTTTCAAAATTAGCGCTAGTTACATTGTAACACTGATATCTGTCAGGAATCCCTGAATATCCCTTCACATGTATATATTTTTTTAGTAGACAACCCAAAGTATTGATCTAGGCCCATTTTGGTATATTTCATGCCACCATTTCACCGCCAAATGAGATCAAATAAAAACAATCGTTAACTTTTTCACAAACTTTAGGTTTCTCACTGAAAGTATTTACAAACAGCTTGTGCAATTATGGCACAAATGTTTGTAAATGTTTCTCTGGAATCCCTTTTGTTCGAAAAAAGCAGACATATATGGCTTTGACATATATTTTTGGTAATTAGAAGGCCGCTAAATGCCACTAAGCACCACACTTGTATTATGCCCAGCAGTGAAGGTATATTATGCCCAGCAGTGAAAGGGTTAATTAGGTAGCTTGTAGGGTTAATGTTAGCTTTAGTGTAGTGTAGTATACAACCCAAAGTATTGATCTAGGCCCATTTTGGTATATTTCATGCCATCATTTCACCGCCAACTTTAGGTTTTTCACTGAAATTATTTACAAAAAGCTTGTACAGTTATGGCACAAATGGTTGTAAATGCTTTTGGTAATTAGAAGGCCGCTAAATGCCGCTGTTCACCACACTTGTATTATACCCAGCAGTGAAGAGGCTAGTTAGCTTGTAGGGTTAATTTTAGCATTAGTGTAGAGATCTGCCTCCCACCTGACACATTTCACCCCTGATCCCTCAATTGTCACCGCCATCTTAAATAAAGGCAGAAAGTCTGCCAGTACTAAAATAAAAGGCTTTTTTTTTTATATTTATACTGCAGTGTTGGATCCCCCCCTTAGCACCCATCGTCCCTGATCCCTCCAAAACAGCTCTCTAACTCTCCACCCTCTACCTATTTGCCGTCATCTTGGGTACTGGCAACTGTCTGCCAGTACCCAGTTTGTGCTTTATTTTTAAAATAAATAAATAAAGAAAGAAAGAAATAAAAGGACCCCATTTTCTGTAGTGTAGCTGCCCCCCTCAATACCCTACCCCCTCCCAGACCTTTTTCCCAACACTAATTAGTCCTTATCCCCCCTCCCTCTCCCTCCCTCTCACTCCTTCCCATAGACAGTAATGACACCATTTAATAGCGCGCACGCTCCCACCTCCTCGCGCGCAATACGGGAACTGGATCCCTGCTTGCTGGAACTGATCCAGCTATGGACCACCCACCCGCTTCCCTCGTATCCCTCCCATGCCACCAACGATCAGCACCATTGCTGGTCAATGCAGAGAGGGCCACAGGGTTGAAGTTACGCCAGGGCTGGATATTTCAACAACAATCTACTCTGGCATTTATGCAGAGGAACAAGTACAATGTTCTGGAATGGCCATTCCAGTCCCCAGACCTGAATATCATTGAAAATCTGTGGGGTGATTTGAAGCGGGGCTGTCCATGCTCGGCAACCATCAAACCTAACTGAACTGTAGATGTTTTGCAAGGAGGAATGGTCCAAAATACCTTCATCCAGAATCCAGACACTCATTACAGGCTATAGGAAGCATCTAGAGGCTGTTATTTCTGCTAAAGGAGGCTCTACTAAATATTGATGCAATATTTCTTTTGGGGTGCCCAAATTTTTGCACCTGTCTAATTTCGTTTGGATGCATATTGCACATTTTCTTTTAATCCAATAAACCTAATTTCACTACTGAAATATTACTGTGTCCTTCAGTTATTTGATAGATTAAAATGAAATTGCTGATCCAAACACCCAATTATTTATAAATGAAAATCATGGAAATTGTCAGGGGTGCCTAAACTTTTGCATACGATTGTATATATATATATATATATATATATATATATATATATATATATATATATATATATATATATATATATATATCTGAACACAAAATGTGCACTCTGGTCTTTTCTTGAAAACTCCTTTACTGTGAAAGTAGTGATGTTTCGGGGCGAAAGTATCCCCTTCCTCAGCTGTATTTAATTGTACTAGCACCGGAGTGCTCACCCTTGTTACTGTATATATATATAGTATATATATATATATATATAATTTTTTTTTTCAATAAAATATTTTTTTTATAAGAGACTTGTGATGTGATGTGATGGCAAATGGGTGGAATAGTCAACTTCAAATATTTGGATGTTTTTGGTTAATATGGGGTTGCTGGAAATGGTTCACTTTTGTATTTATTTTGTAGTTTAAATTTATATATATATTGGGATATGAAACCCAAAAATTTTCTTTCATGATTCAGATAGAGAATGCGAGTTTAAAAAACATTCTAATTTACTTCTATTTTTTTTGTTAAAAAGCAGGGATGTAAGCTTTAACAAAATGACAATTTTACATTTTCTTAAACTATATTTTTTGTTTGCAATGCAGTCTGGAAAAACCTCAAAACATAAACCTGTCTTGAATCACTCAAACATACAGAATATTATATATTATTTATTGAGTTAGTATTTTTTAAATTTTATTTATTTATTTATTTATCTGCAAGTTAAAATAAACGTTTAAGAATGTTCTATTAGATTTCACATGGAATATTATTTATGATGCAAGTACAGTTGTGATGTTTAAATGTCAGTTCAGGCAAAGCCTATGTTGAAGTGAAGATATGAGTTTTGTCATTTGACTCAGTAAAAATTTTTACACAAAATGTTTCATACAAAATTCAATGAGAGCCAGCGCATAGAATGTTATTTTCCTGGCAATATAGTTTTCCATCTGAACATATTATTTTTTGTAAGGTTATTATTGTGAGTCTGATTCAATAAAAAAGATATTAAATATAAATACTTCATTTCAAATGAATTGTGGATATAACAGAGGTAACATTTTGTTATTTTGTGGATTCTATTTATTGAACAATGCAAATATAAAGTTGAAAGTGATGTTTCGAATAAGTGTCCTAAGCGATATATTTTAGTTTTATGAATTGTCTTTGCAAGTTATGAAGTTCTTAAATATAGGATTGTGGAATATTTTTTTAGACCTAATTTCTTTTATATAAAGTAATATAGTCTAGTAACTATCTAAGAGTATTTCACATTTATTATAGCTACAACCAATCCTATTGAGACACACACACATACACACACACACACACACACACACACATAGTATACATACACACACACACACATACACACACATAGTATACATACACACAGACACATACGCACACATAGTATACATACACACAGACACACACACATACACACATAGACACATACACACACATAGTATACATACACACAGACACACACACATAGACACATACACACACATAGTATACATACACACACATACACACATAGACACATACACACACATAGTATACATACATACAGACACATACACACACATAGTATACATACACACAGACACACACACATACACACACATAGTATACATACACACAGACACACACACATACATAGTATACATACACACACACATACATAGTATACATACACACACACACAAATACATAGTATACATACACACACACACATAGTATACATACACACACACATACATAGTATACATACACACACAAATATACATAGTATACACACAGATACATACACACACATACATAGTATACATACACACACACATACATAGTATACACACAGACACATACACACACACATACATAGTATACATACACACACACACATACATAGTATACATACACACACACACATACATAGTATACATACACACACACAAATATACATAGTATACACACAGACACATACACACACACATAAATAGTATACATACACACACACACATACATAGTATACATACACACACACATACATAGTATACATACACACACACATATACATAGTATACACACAGATACATACACACACACATACATAGTATACATACACGCACACACACACAATTGTTTTCTTTGATTTATTTGACATTATGGAAAATTTAAGTCATGATTAATACCTTTAGTGATGACCAGGAACCAGAAGAAATCATAAAGAATGGTCTTTGGTGGTGTAGTGTAACATATACAGGGAGTGCAGAATTATTAGGCAAGTTGTATTTTTGAGGATTAATTTTATTATTGAACAACAACCATGTTCTCAATGAACCCAAAAAACTCATTAATATCAAAGCTGAATAGTTTTGGAAGTAGTTTTTAGTTTGTTTTTAGTTATAGCTATTTTAGGGGGATATCTGTGTGTGCAGGTGACTATTACTGTGCATAATTATTAGGCAACTTAACAAAAAACAAATATATACCCATTTCAATTATTTATTTTTACCAGTGAAACCAATATAACATCTCAACATTCACAAATATACATTTCTGACATTCAAAAACAAAACAAAAACAAATCAGTGACCAATATAGCCACCTTTCTTTGCAAGCACACTCAAAAGCCTGCCATCCATGGATTCTGTCAGTGTTTTGATCTGTTCACCATCAACATTGCGTGCAGCAGCAACCATAGCCTCCCAGACACTGTTCAGAGAGGTGTACTGTTTTTCCTCCTTGTAAATCTCACATTTGATGATGGACCACAGGTTCTCAATGGGGTTCAGATCAGGTGAACAAGGAGGCCATGTCATTAGATTTTCTTCTTTTATACCCTTTCTTGCCAGCCACGCTGTGGAGTACTTGGACGCGTGTGATGGAGCATTGTCCTGCATGAAAATCATGTTTTTCTTGAAGGATGCAGACTTCTTCCTGTACCACTGCTTGAAGAAGGTGTCTTCCAGAAACTGGCAGTAGGACTGGGAGTTGAGCTTGACTCCATCCTCAACCCGAAAAGGCCCCACAAGCTCATCTTTGATGATACCAGCCCAAACCAGTACTCCACCTCCACCTTGCTGGCGTCTGAGTCGGACTGGAGCTCTCTGCCCTTTACCAATCCAGGCACAGGCCCATCCATCTGGCCCATCAAGACTCACTCTCATTTCATCAGTCCATAAAACCTTAGAAAAATCAGTCTTGAGATATTTCTTGGCCCAGTCTTGACGTTTCAGCTTGTGTGTCTTGTTCAGTGGTGGTCGTCTTTCAGCCTTTCTTACCTTGGCCATGTCTCTGAGTATTGCACACCTTGTGCTTTTGGGCACTCCAGTGATGTTGCAGCTCTGAAATATGGCCAAACTGGTGGCAAGTGGCATCTTGGCAGCTGCACGCTTGACTTTTCTCAGTTCATGGGCAGTTATTTTGCGCCTTGGTTTTTCCACACGCTTCTTGCGACCCTGTTGACTATTTTGAATGAAACGCTTGATTGTTCGATGATCACGCTTCAGAAGCTTTGCAATTTTAAGAGTGCTGCATCCCTCTGCAAGATATCTCACTATTTCTGACTTTTCTGAGCCTGTCAAGTCCTTCTTTTGACCCATTTTGCCAAAGGAAAGGAAGTTGCCTAATAATTATGCACACCTGATATAGGGTGTTGATGTCATTAGACCACACCCCTTCTCATTACAGAGATGCACATCACCTAATATGCTTAATTGGTAGTAGGCTTTCGAGCCTATACAGCTTGGAGTAAGACAACATGCATAAAGAGGATGATGTGGTCAAAATACTCATTTGCCTAATAATTCTGCACTCCCTGTATAGAGATCATTATGGACAATTAAACAATAGTATGAGCTTCATTTATCAAGTTGTGGATGTAGCTTTGGACATTCTCCAGTGTAGACTCACACGAGTGAGCCTGCAGCCAATAGTTCAATGGTCATCAGACCGCTGCTTCCCAGTTTATATGGCAGCTTTGAGCTGGCAGATTAAAATCACCCAGGACAAGTTCCGACTTGTGTGATTAACAGCCCTTGCTCCCGTGCGATTAGCCATGGAGGAATATGGGGGGCATTGCACAAGAAGTCACTTTGGCAATATTATTTGCAGGCAGCATATTGCTGCCCACTGGCCCAGACAGACAAGTTTGCAGAAGTGAGCCTTGTTAGTCTGGACGTTCTTAAATGGGGCCCTTTATTTGCCTGTGTTTGCTTTATGTTAATAATCACAATTTTACTAAAATCTGTTTTTCTGAACCAAACATTGGTATCCTAGATTTCATTTATATTGTTATAAAAACTCTAACATTTCTTTACCATTATAAAGAGTCAAATGACAAAAGAAAAGATCTCTACATATATCACAGCCATCTACATAGAGGAGCCCAAGATATTGGTGTTATTGCAGAGATTAACAATTCATTGTGAATGCCATATATGATCTTTTTTATACTCGTGCACCTCAATGTTTTAAAATTTGAAAATATTATTAAACTTTCATAATTCAGATAGAGTAAGCAATTTAAAAGAACTTTCCAGTTTAGTTATATTATCAAATGTGCTTAGTTCTTTTTTTATAAGTTGTTGATGAGTAGGCACAAGAGCAGTAATGCACTACATATTGCTAATTGAACACATCTAGTGAGCCAACCCGCCAGTCACCTGCTAGCTCCCACTGGTGCTCCTGAGACTACCTAAGTTTTCTCTTTAGCAAAGGGTACCAAAAGAACAAAGCCAATTTGATGACAGAGATAAAATGAAAAGTTGTTTAACATTCTTTCATGATTCAGATAGTGTATCCAATTTGAAACAACTATCCAATTTACTTCTATTATCAAATTTGCTTCATTCTTTTGGTATCCTTTTGTTAAAGAAGCTGGCCGAACAAATAAGGTGAACCAATGACAAGATATGTGCAGCCAGCACTCGGCAGCTAGCTCACAGTAGTGTATTGCTGTTCCTAAACGTATCTAGGTATTGTTTTTTAACCAAGAATACAAATAGAACAAAGCAAATTAGATAATAGAAGTAAATTTGAAAGTTGTTTGAAATTGAGTCACTCGCTTGCTGTCTAACCACAGCGCCCCCCATCTAGCCATTCAAAGAGAGGTATATGTGTGATTTTCCTTGATTTAAATTAGCATTTCATTTTTACTTTTTTTTATAAATAAAATAATAAAAACCTCACACTTCGCATATTATGCATACTTTACGCATTTGTAATATACTGGATGGTTTAAAAATCGTTATCCAAAATATTTTGCTTTGTTTGAGTCTGTTTGCAAGATGTGTTGCATGTGATATAGATGGTTAGAGATTACATCATCATGTCTGGGAAAATGTTTAACAGTCACAGAATTTCCTATTCTATATATGTCAGAATGTTCAATACACTTCCTTTTTAGAATCCTAAAATTTAAAGCAGATGCATACAGTATGGAAACAGCAATATATTTTGTTATATCCTCAACTGCTCAACTGACTCGACCATTTGACTTATGGTTTACAATATACTTGAATTAGCTAAATGACTTTTTCACATTCTCTTATCTGAACACAGTAATCGGAGTCCTTAGATAAGTGGCTATATTTCTGCCAACAGTGCACTGCACTAACAGATGTTCTATGACTCTCTGATCCTAATACTTTTACACTACAGTCATCTCATTTGCAGCTCACACTGATACATAAACGAAGGTTTAAAGGGACAGTTTACTGAAAAAATGCCTCACCTTTAATTTTTTTCCCAATGATCCACTTTAACTGCTGGAGTGTATTAAATTGTATTTCCATCACTCTTATATTGACATATAAAATTGTTTATTTAGCCTGTGGTATCCCCACCTATCCTGAAAGTTTTTGGCCTCAAGGCCAAGCTGTGTTAAAACAGCCAGTAGAAAAATTACACTCCCAGTGGGTTATAGAAGAGATAAGGTAATAAAAATGTTAATTTTCCATTGTTCTCTCCAAGTATTGGTGATTGGTTTATGGACAGATATAAGATAAAGAAGCAGGTATATGTACACAATGTGATAAAGTAATGAGATCTGATTATACCTACAAGCTCAACCCATTGTAATTAGGTTCTGGCTTCAAAACACAAAATCAGCTAATTCATAGACACAAATAAACCTTAAAAAAGCAAATCTCAATTTTTTAATGAATTTTATACTCTGCAGCTGGTAAAAAAAAGTAATTGGAAACACATTAAGGGAAAAACAATTTTATAGTATACTGTCCCTTTAAGAAAACCAAGATGTAAATGTTTAGTAAATAAGATCTCATTTATAACTGTATTTGAATGAAATACTTACTGAATAGCTAATCTAGAATGGAGTAATCCATACATTATGAGTGGTCTCCATCAAAATTATTTGGAGGACACATTATATAGGTAATTCTAAAACATGATGGACATAGTTTAAATATTTTTTTCAGTTATAATGTCATTTGTTAACAGGGAAAATGCACACAATTATATAACAGTATATTTTTTTTTAATCATTGCATTTAAAGTTATAGTTAAATGACATATTACTTATATGCTAAATCACTTAAAACATGTAAATCACATGAACATCTCTATGTAAAAAAGAAAGATATTTACCTCAAAATTTCTTCAGCTCACCACAGTAAGTGCTCTGTGATCCAGAATAACTCTTTTTACTGTCATCTATATGGTGAACAAAAAATAAAGCAATAGCCAATCAGCTTCATCAGTGATTTACTGTGATCTTGTGGGATTTCATCATAATCTCATGAGATTGTATAGTAAACTTCCATAAATGTGACTTTTGCCTGCACATGCCAGATACATGCTCCATTATAAATCCCAGGACCAGCTGCTTAAATTCCCTTTACTGTGGATTGTGGCTACTGAGGACATTTTGATGTTAAATATCTTCCTTTATTAGATTTTAAAGATACATTGTACACCAGCTTTTTCTTTGTATAAATGTTTTTTAGATGATCCATTTATATAGCCCATCTGGGAGTGTATTTGTAAAAATGTTTAGTTTGATTATTTTTAAATAACTGATTTTCAGACTCCTAACCAAGCCCCAAAGATTTAGATGTATACTGATGTATACAGACCTCAGATTGCTTCTGTTTGTATAATGGGTCGTTTCATATGCAGGAGAGGGGGGGGGGGGGTCTCTGTTCTCAGCCCCTTTCAATGGGTATCCCAGACTAACCTTATCAACAGTGTTAAATTGGAAGCAGTTATATGAAAATTGGTGTATACTGTCCCTTTAAGGTGATATTTTCTAGACATCTTTTTAGCTACTTCTGCAGAACTGCAGTAAATTCACAGGGGTTGGGAAGATTGTGACAAGTCACAAATAAATAACAGTTAAGTTAAAACTTGCATTCAGTCAAATTAGGCCGTCACCAATAAAGGGACAAAAACATTAAAGAGACAAAAAAGTGCAAAACAAAAATACTATAACTTGTTAGAGCATTCTATTATTGCACTATTGATTGCATATAACTATGTTTAAACCCCCACAAATGGATTAAACATATAATTAATATGAGGTCCAGAGCAGCGGTTCACTGATAGGAGCTAGCTGGACAAATCTGGTGAGCCAATGACAAAAGGCATATGAGTGTAGCCACCAATTACCAGCTAGCTCCCTGCAGTGCAGTGATTTTCTTTAGCCCATCTATGTATGCTTTTCAACAACGGACACCAAAGGATCAAAGTAAACAAAAAAGTCTCCTAAAATTGCATATTTTGTTTGTATCATGAAAGTTACTTTCTTGTCCCTTTAATAGTGAATTAATTAGTTGGCATATTTTTAGTTTCTTCTTTGTCACATATTTTTTACTTCCAGGAATTCCAGTGAAAATCCTTATAGGGTCACTAATGTCAAAACTAAAGTTTCATCCAGATAAAGCTTACAATTTTAAAAAAACACCCTTCCAATATACTTCCATGATCAAATGTGCATATTTTTTTATATGCACACTTTCTGAGGTTCCAGCTTTTTTCATTGTTTGATCTAAAAAAGGACATTTCAAAACATGTATTTTTAATGTTTCTTTTTATAACTAAATCACTTTTATCTTGCCAGGTTTGTAATTTTGTTTATTTCCACCAGTAAAGCAGAGGCAGTTGCCCTTATCAGGCATTGAGGACTAGAGTGAAGTTGTGATGTTCGGGGTTTTACCAACCCTGCAACAGTCACAAACTTGTCACAGAAAGGGTTAACCGACCCTTTCCACCTTAACCAGTTTGTCACAGTCTAGCCACTCCAGACAAGCTTGTGACTTAGCTCAGTGGGTGCAAGGGTTAACAAAAACTCTCTCTTGTCTGTACAGTAAACTATCTCTGCTGCCACCAACTTATTATTATATGGGAAATCCTAAGGAAAAACCCAGACTAACAGATTAAAACATTCAGGACCAGGAATTTTAGAGAAAAACTTGCCCAAAGAACCAGATAATTTTTTGCATTTTTGCTGTCACTCCATTTAAACAGAAATAGATATTATTTCTCTTTTATTTACCTATCAAAACTATATATTTTAGTAGACAACCCAGGGTATTGACCTAGGCCCAATTGGTATATTTAATAACATTGTTTTGCCACCATTTGTGATCATATTAAAAAAAAATCTTAACTTTTTCACAAACTTTGGGTTTCTCACTGAAATTATTTACATACCGCTTGTGCAGTCATAACTTAAATTGTCATAAAAAAATGTTCAGACATAGCAGACATGCATCGCTTTGCTATTGCTTTTTGGTAATTAGAAGGCCGCTAATTGCAGCTGTGTACCACACTTCGTATATAACTGACAGTACAGGGGTTAACAAGGTAGCTTATTTGGTTAATTTAAGCTGTAGTATAAAGATTATTCTCCCACCTAACACATTCCACCCACTGATCCCTACCTGATCCCTTCCAAACAGCCAACTTCCCTCTCTCACCCCCCACTGGTCACCACCAATTTAGGTACTGGCAGACAGTCTGCCAGTATACAGTTTTAGGGCTTTTTTTCACTTTATGGATTCCTCCTCAACCCTCCCACCACCCTGATCATTCCCAAGCAGCTGTATTAACCCTGCCCTCTCTCACTAGAAGCTGCCATCTTAGGTAATGGCAGCTTTTTGCCAGTACCCAGTATGTAGTATTTCTCTTTTTTTAATTGTTTATTAATAAAAATCTGTAGTGCAGCAGTCCCCCCTTACCTCCCCCCAAGCAATTGTAACTAGTATGTATGTCTGTATTCGGTACTTGTAATACAGACTAGGCATGCCCTTCCCCCTCCCTCCCTTGCTTCTGTAGCGAAGTGGCCCGTCTCTCCCTTACCAAACAATTTTTGTAGGGAACCCTCACCTCCCCCCTCCATAGATGCACCGCCCACCTGCCTCCCTCCTTCCCTCTGACACCAGCCACAGCATCACTGCAACCCAAGCGTGTCACTGTCTGTATCAGCAATCTGCCTTCATATGGTAAAGGAAGAACAATCAGTTCTTCCTTACATTATGAAGGCAGATATCTTCTGTCACTGACTGCCATCCTTGCTGTCAAAGCTGACAGCAGTATGAGTCATAAGGATCGATGTAGGTACTACTTCAACAAGGTATGATAGGCAAAGTACATCCATCTGAATGGCTTAATGGGGTTAAAAATCCCAAAACACAATTTGACACAAATCAATCTAAAAAAACACAATATATTTGTTATTATGAGTCTCTTCAGTAATGTGGTTTAATTATAAGACAAAGGCAAAAATGTAATAAAGGAACATTTATTATGAACAAAACAAGTCACAGTGCATTTACATAAAAAAGGAATTAACAAACACAGATGCACATACAAGTAAAACAGTTTTTAACAAATAAAAGGCAGACATATAACAGAACCTATAACTTTTAACAGAATAGCCTCTGTTCCAGTGAGATGGCAGAAATATGCTATAAACCACATTGCAAGCCCTGGCTGAAGTTATTAGATAACTTATAAATTTAGTCATGTATACACAGTACATAAACCCTTACAAGCAATCCCATGTGAGATCATGAGGATTGTTTTAACACCAAACATGATGACGTCTTTCATATTTGGTAACCCTGTAACATAAACGTGATTAACACATGTCTTAAGATATCATAGTGTTTCATCTCTAATTGACCTAAGGTCTGTATCTTGAGAAGAGGACACTGTTGAGGACGCTGTTTTTTTCATAGGTATGATAGAATCTCTTTGGAGTACAATAGATCTTTTAAAATACTACTATACCTGTATATCTTTCTTTTTTTGTGTGTTAACTTTATTTTAGTGGCTTAAATTCGATAACATTTGTTTGTTAAACTAAAACCTTGCCACTATTCATGAGTTGTAAGTGACCCTCCGTTATAATCATGGGAACCACATCTGTCCCTCTGTGAGTAGAAAGAGCTGTACTGCTAAAGATACAAGCAACATAGAAATGCCTTGAGAACATTACAGAACAAGTTAAAACTGAAAAAAACACTCTTCATAAAATAGTCAACTCTAACAAATGCAAAACAAAACATGAAAAATAAATCAAGACAACCTTGTGAGCTTTGAAATAGTGACACATTACTTCTTCACAAAGACTAATGAATTCTGCATGCTTAGGTTAGTGTAGAAATTCTTGACAACTCCCCTGGATAGCACAAAGTAAGCTCCTCATTTGTGTCTGGGATATCTACAAGATGGTTTCCATTTATCCATCATGACTACATGTGAATATTAGGGAGAGGGAAGATAAGGACACATTTGTGTGTACAGAAAGTGATAGTATAAGAAGATCTAGTTTCCCTGTAAACTCAACCTATTTTTATAGGTTGTGGTGTCAAAGAACAAAAACAGCTATTTCATATATAAAATTAAACCTAAATTAGCAATTTATCATACATTTAATACTCTGATGCTGGAAACACATTAAGAGAAAAACAATTTTATAGTACACTATCCCTTTAGCTGTGTTTCAACAATGTTCCTAAAGTTGTTGCAGTTGTAATTGGTAATTTAAAGGGAGACTAAATTTGAAATTAAAAATTATTCAGTTTGAATACTTTCCAATTTACTTATATGAGTCTGTGATTGGCTGATGGAAGTTAATTTTGAAATAATTAAAAAATAAATTGACTGCTCATTTTAAATTTAGAGTGCTACTATATTGTCTTTTTATTATGCAGTTGTTAATTATGTGATTCTATTGTATTTAATGGTCCTTTCATCTGTTAGCAAGAGGTTCTCATTTCATATGCTAGATGTCATGTATTAGACACCTCACACAACTAAAGATGTAATGGCAGGGATGTTTCACTAACAAATTTGTAGAAAATATAGGTGAAGCAGTACTCAATACATTTTGAATGCTCATGTCTTCAAAACAAGGTCCCTCACCAACTTCACAAGCATTTCATAATCTACACCATTGATTGTAAAGCCTAACTAGGCACAAAATCACCAAGTGGCTATACAATTTTTTTTGTGTGGGGGAATTCTGACTGATTAAAATCCAGGTAATAATTTTGTTATTCTCCTCCAATGTTGATCCACTGTACTACATGAAGAATCTCCTGTAGCATTTAGGAAGAATAGTACACAGTATGGCCCAGATTACAAGTGGTGCACAAATGATAGCATGGAGCGCAACATCAATCATGATGGAACACGCTAAAATTAGCTTGAAAATGATATATATATATATATATATATATATATATATATATATATATATATATATATATATATATGTGTATACAGGATATTTGCAGATAAGCACTTCAGATGACCATTGGTGCCCAGGGTGCAACAGAAAGAGCAATACAGTTCAAGAAAGAGAGTGCAGTCACTGGGTCTTTTTGAAAGTTTAAGGTGCAAGCATGAACGTTTTCCGGGGTTTAGCCTCTTCCTCAGACATACATCAAATTAAACAATATATATATATATATATATATATATATATATATATATATATATATATATATATATATATATATATATATATAGATAGATAGATAGATATTTTACAAAAAATATACAGATATATACTGTATATATATATATATATATATATACATGGTCGACGTTTTGGCCCCCAGTTGGCCCTTCATCAGGACAAGTACAATCTTGGGACTGCCGAGTGGCAATGATCATAGATCCAAAATAGACTTGTCTATTTTGGATCTATGATCATTGCCACTCGGCAGTCCCATGATTGTACTTGTCCTGATGAAGGCCCAACTGGGGGCCGAAACGTCGACTATGTATTAATGTTCTAAGAATAAAGAAAATATTCTGCTTTCTACAAATCCTGAGACTGCCCTTCTTCTGTACTGATTATATATATATATATATATATATATATATATATGTATATGTATATATATATATATATATATATATATGTATATATATATATATATATATATATATATATATATATATATATATATATATATATATATATATATATAAAAAGAACATTTTCTTCTAAGGGAAGGAAATAATTATTTGAAGTATTAATAATGCACCTTCGGCTTTACCGCAGTTTGTGTAGCTCACCTTCTGGTTAGGGTTTTAGCAAAAAAAAGAAAAAGCTTTTTCGCACGCCCTTAGAAGTTTATGGGAAAATTAATTTAGCATGATCACAATATCCAGTCTCCAGATGTAAGTGCGTCTAAGTGTTTCGTTCTCACGCTAAATTTTTACTTTCAATTTAAAATTTAAAATAATACCAGCGCTAACATGGGGGCGCCAATGATTTAGCTTGGATGCGGCTAGCGCTCAAGAGTGATAGAAATATATCGCCGCACTTGTAATCAAGACCTATGCTTTAATGTATTTGTAAAAAGACATCATAATTTTATTCAATCGTCACCTAATAATTTTAAAATACAACGGCTAGATTACGAGTTTTGCGGTATGAGCGAAAAAAGCAGCATTAAGGCTCATAACGCAGCTTTTTCACTACCGCTGGTATTACGAGTCTTGAAAGTTTAGCTGCACTTTTTTGGCCGTAACGCAACGTAATTACCGCAGCTATCAAAAAGTCCTTTTTCAATGGGACTTCCATGGCGCCAGTATTACGAGTCTGCCTGGGAGACCAAAAAGTGAGCGGTACAGCCAACACCGCCAAGATCCATAACGTAAACTGAAAGTCAGTAGCATAAAACTCATAACTAAAGTGCTAAAAAGTACACTAACACCCATAAACTACCTATTAACCCCTAAACTGAGGCCCTCCCACATAGCAAACACTAAAATAAATTAATTAACCACTAATCTGCCGCTCTGGACATCGCCACTATAATAAACATATTAACCCCTAAACCTCCGTACTCCTGCATCGCAAACACTAGTTAAATATTATTAACCCCTAATCTGCCACCTACCTACATTTATTAACCCTTAATCTTCCACCCCCAACGTCGCTGCCACTATACTAAAGTTATTGACCCCTAAACCTAAGTCTAACCCTAACCCTAACACCCCCTAACTTAAATATAATTAAAATAAATCTAAATAAAACCTACTATCATTACATATATTATTCCTATTTAAAACAAAATACTTACCTAGAAAATAAACCCTAAGCTAGCTACACTATAACTAATAGTTACATTGTAGCTAACTTTTATTTTTATTTCACAGGCAACTTTGTATTTATTTAACTAGCTAGAATAATTACTAAATCATTATTAACTATTTACTAACTACCTAGCTAAAATAAATACAAATGTACCTGTAAAATAAAACCTAACCTGTCTTACACTAACACCTAACATTACACTACAATAAAATCAATTACCTAAATTAAATACAATTACCTAAATTACAAAAAAAACCCACTAAATTACACAAAATAATAAGTATAATGTAGGTGTTGGTGATGTCGGGGG
This sequence comes from Bombina bombina, assembly GCF_027579735.1. Classification (NCBI taxonomy): domain Eukaryota; kingdom Metazoa; phylum Chordata; class Amphibia; order Anura; family Bombinatoridae; genus Bombina; species Bombina bombina. Next base: position 166,213,148 of record NC_069507.1, read on the forward strand.
CGGCAGATTAGGGGTTAATAAGTGTAAGATTAGGGGTGTTTAGACTCGGAGTTCATGTTAGGGTGTTAGGTGTAAACATAAATTTAGTTTCCCCATAGGAATCAATGGGGCTGCGTTATGGAGCTTTACGCTGCTTTTTTGCTGGTGTTAAACTTTTTTTCATCCGGCTCTCCCCATTGATGTCTATGGGGAAATTGTGCATTAGCACGTAAAACCAGCTCACCAAAGCTTTCAGTAGTGCTGGTATTGGAGTGCGGTATGGAGCTCAATTTTGCTCTATGCTCACTTTTTGCCTGATAACGCCGGGTTTTTGTAAACCTGTAATATCAGTGCTGTAGGGAAGTGAGCGGTGACAATAACGTGCAAGTTAGCACCGCACTGCTCATAACGCAAAACTCGTAATCTAGCTGCAAGTTAGTAATATTTTATAGTGTAAAAATGCATGAAACCTGTTTCATAAAATGATGATTTCAACTAATGAAAACTATGGCATACATATTTAATTAATCCCTTGGCATCATTATTCACAAAAGCTAGTCTTCTTTTATCTCTCTCTCTCTCTCTGTCTCTGTCTCTCTCTCTCTCTCTCTCTCTCTCTCTCTCTCTCTCTCTATATATATATATATATATATATATATATATATATATATATATATATATATATATATATATATATATATATTCATAAGCAAAACGTTAATTGCCATGGTTTGTTGTTTAGGGTAATTTATTATAAATGTCCAAACTGAGATACTACTGTAGAAATAATAAATATGTTGCCACTATTATTATATTAATATACACATGAGACTTTTTATATCATATAAAAAATGTACTTTTCCTACAGGAGACTTGACACATAATTTTCAGTAAAATCCACAGTTAGGCTTTGTTGCATTTTATACACGCACACATATTAAGTAGAAAACAAACCTATAATTAATTCTAAAGTTCCAGATTAAGATCTCATATATATAAATATAAATATATATATAAACACACACATATATATATATATATATATATATATATATATATATATATATATATATATATATATATATATATATACTGTATATATACAGTATATTTGAAAAAGTACAAGAAGACAGGTGTGGTATAATCAGATGGTATGATACAGAACAAACAGAATGGAGCCAAATGAGTACTCACATACTATTGAAGCACACCTATGTTGTATGTTGCTGTTAATTAGGAAACACACCCCTTTGTAAGGAGGTGGATAACTGTTAGTTTGTTATTTAAGGCAGAGGTAGGATGTTGAATGAATATATGCCTATGAAACGGTTCTAACCGAGAAACGCGTTGCATTTGAGGGGTGCCACTGTATACCCTTTTATCCACTCATCATAAACAACTGCTGTGTTGTTTTTTTTATCTTTGTTTTTAATAAATAGCTACATTTTATTTTAAATGTACTCTGAGTGGAGTTCTTTTCCTACCTTCTTTGCTGATTGCTCACTGGGACCTACACCCCTGCACAACCAAGAATCTACATCTAGGGTGAGCTGCTACACCTGTCATAAAGTTACAGCCTGCCTCTACCAGCACATAAGTGTGCTACAGGAGTATGTGAGTACCCATCTGTATCATCTAAGAGATATTGCCGGTTATACATTTAATGGTCTGCACATGTAGTGCTTTCTTTGTTTGTTTTTTAATCTCTCACCAGCTACACAGTTTTGCCTGGAGGATGAGCTGTCACACCTATCTGAAATTGCAGCTTGTCTCTACCAGCACATAGGTGTGCTTCAATAGTATGTGAGTACTCATTTGGCTCCATTCTGTTTGTTCTGTATCATACCATCTGATTATACCACACATGAGGCACCCCTCTGTCTTCTTGTACTTTTTCAGCTATACCCGGACCAGTCGGTGAGGAGGAGGCAGCCCACATATGAACATTATATATCCCATTTTCTCCGGTCATCCGGTCATACATTTCAAAGAAAGACTTTGATCTCTGTATTATCCTTTATTCAAGGATTCAAAGGTTTTTTATTTCATATATATATTTTTCATTTTTATTTTTATTTTGTTTGGTCCTTGTGATATTTGAATTGTTCTGTATTATCTACACATAGTGATTCATTTTTTGCACTAAGTTACCCCTGCACCTTTAGCGCCCCCTCTATTTTGTTGTTACAGTATATTTGTGTGTGTATATATATATATATATATATACAATATCAAACGAAAGCACTCTCAGGACTTGTTAGTAGTGGGTCAAAAACCAGTGTTTATTGACGTTTCGGGGTTCACACAGACCCCTTCATCAGAGTCTGTGTGAACCCCGAAACGTCAATAAACACTGGTTTTTGACCCACTACTAACAAGTCCTGAGAGTGCTTTCGTTTGATATTGTATAATTTACATGTCTGCACCCAGGCAGTTGACCCAGGAGGGCGGAGTTACTTCTAGGATTGTGTTATATATATATAAAACACGGAAATGGATTGCACTCTCAAACTGGACCAGATACACATCCTATGACCCTGCAAAATGCACAGCCCTGGGTGATCAATAGCACTCACAGACAAGAGACAATAGAGAAATTTACAAAAAAATTAACACAACACACAGAGGAAGTCCAGCACTCACTGGCAAATGAGTAGCTTGGCCAAAGAATACTATGTTTTGGGTAAATATGTATGTTTGTCTACATTGTGATCACAGGTTAAATACCCATTTTAGCACCAACTGCTCTTTGTATATGTATAACATCTCATGCTACCACCTAGTGGTCTTTCCAAGATATGCATATTTTAACCCCATAAAGGCCATATTAAAACCATACTAAAACATTAATGTGAATTTAACCTATTAAAACAAAAACAAACAGCTAGATTACGAGTTTGGCGTTATGAGTGAAAAAGCATAGTTATGCTTCATAACAATGCTTTTTCACTAACGTCGCTATTACAAGTCTTGCCAGAATAGGTATACAGCACACCTTTTTGGCCGTCACGCAACGTCAGTACCGCACAAAAAGTCCCTTTTCAATGGGACTTCCATAGCGCTGGTATTACAAGTTTTGCTGTGGGGCCAAATAGTGAGCGTTACAGCCTAAAATGACAAGATCCGTACCGCCATCTAAAGTCAGTAGTTACGAGTTTTATGCTACAAAGCTGTACCATAAAACTCATAACTAAACTGTCACAAAGTACACTAACAGCCATAAACTACCTATTAACCCTTAAACTGAGGCCCTCCCGCATCGCAAACACTAAAATAAAATTATTAACCCCTAATCTGTCGCTCTGGACATCGCCGCCACTTTAAAAATGTATTAACCCCTATTCCGCCGCTTCCCGACATCGTCACCACTATAATAAAATTATTAACCCCTAAACCGCCGCCCTCCCGCATCGCAAACACTATTTAAATATTATTAATCCCTAATATGCCATCCGCCCACATCACCGCTATAATAAACATATTAACCCCTAAACCTCTGGCCTCCCACATTACTACATAAATATATTAACCCCTAAACCTAACTCTAAGCATAACCCTAACGTAGCCCTAAGCATAACCCTAACCCTAACACCCCCTAACTTAAATATAATTAAAATAAATCTAAATAAAACTTACAATTATTACCTAAATTATTCCAATTTAAAACTAAATACAAACTTACTTATAAAATAAAACCTACGCTAGCTACAAAATAACTAATAGTATAATATCGTAGCTATCTTAGGTTTTATTTCACAAGTAAGTTTGTATTTATTTTAACTAGATAGACTAGTTATTAAATAGTTATTAACTATTTAATAGCTACCTAGTTAAAATAAATACAAACTTACCTGTAAAATAAAACCTAACCTGCCTCACACTAAAACCTAACATTACAATAAAATGAAATAAATTAAATTAATCAAATACAATTATCTAAATTACCAAAAAAAAAAATAAACACTAAATTACAAAAAAATAAAAACGAAATTATCAAAAATAAAAATGAATTACTCCTAATCTAGGGATTAGTACCCTATAGGCCTGATGAAACAGTTTTTACTGAGAAACGCGTTGCATTGTTTCTCCACAATTGCTCAAGTTTTGACTGGCTCAAATATGAGTTATTTTTAAACAGGTTTTAAATAAAACTATTTTATGTTTTTAAAAACTCTCAGTGTTCAGTATCTCTTAGAGCTACGCTACCTATAGGGTACTAATCCCTAATCCTGATCTCCTGTGTGTACACCTAGTCTGCTGGTGTGCACTCCTGGTCTGTTGGTATCCTGCACCTTGGAGCTGTTTTTCGGGAAGTGATCAGCTAGCTGGACTGCTGCAGAAATCCAGCCTGCTTCTATGGGCATGATTGAATGCCTTTCTCACCAGTGAGTACCCTGTACACGTCTCCTTCTTTGATTTCCTAAGATACATCATTGATCTGCACCATTGGTGCCTCTTTCTATGTGCTTTTTTTAATAGATTTCCTTCCTCTGAATGAAGTAAGAGAGCAGCCTACAAACAACCTACATACTATACCTGCTACTGTGGGACTTTGCCTTTGCTGGAAATTGGAACATTAAGTATATTCAAGTAATATCTTTGGTTGCTACATTTCCACTTTGAGATTTTTTGTGGGATAATGGGACATTAACATATTGTACCCCCACAATTTTTATATATATATATATATATATATATATATATATATATATATATATATATATATATATATATATATATATATATATATATATATATATATATTGTCTTATTCATTGTTACAGATTCAATCTGATTTTTAAGTTCCATATCATTGTAATATTTTATGTTATATTGTATGTCATTGAGCGCCTCCTAGAGGATTTCATTCAGCATATTTTTATGTTTGGATAGATATCTTTGGTTTTTTACTCCTAATCTAATAGCCCTATCAAAATAAAAAAGCCCCACCCCCAAAATAAAAAGACCCTAGCCTACACTAAACTGCCAATGGCCCTTAAAAGGGCCTTTTGCGGGGCATTGCCCAAAAGAAATCAGCTCTTTTGCCTGTAAAAAAATTACAAACAACCCCCAACAGTAAAACCCACCACCCACAAAACCAAACCCCCCAAATATAAACCTATCTAAATAAACCTAAGCTAACCATTGCCCTGAAAAGGGCATTTGGATGGGCATTGCCCTTAAAATGGCATTTAGCTCTTTTACTGCCCAAACCCTAAGCTAAAAATAAAACCCACCCAATAAACCCTTAAAAAAAAACTAACACTAACCCCCGACGATCCACTTACAGTTTTTGAAGACCGGACATCCATCCTCATCCAGGTGGCAGAAGTCTTCATCCATGCGGGCCGAAGTCCTCATCCAAGCCGGCAGAAGTCTTCATCCAAGTGGGCAGAAGTCTTCATCCAGACGGCATTTTCTATCTTCATCCATCCGGCGCGGAGCGGGTCCATCTTCAAGACATCCGACGCGGAGCATCCTCTTCTTCCGATGGTCAACGTAGAATGAAGTTTCCCTTTAAGGTACGTCATCCAAGATAGCGTCCCTCACATTCCGATTGCCTGATAGAATTCTATCAGCCAATAGGAATTAAAGGGGAAACAATCTTATTGGCTGTTGCAATCAGCCAATAGGATTGAGCTTTCATTCTATTGGCTGATCCAATCAAATAAAATCAATATACCAAAGGCAGATTTAAAAAAAAAAAACCCTGAATAATCTAATTCCTTATTCATACCTAAGGGCTCCATTGAGTTGAGTGTATATATCCAAAATGATTCCCTATGTTTAATCGTGTTGACCTTTGTAAACTGACTGTGTGGGAGTCATTTCACAGTACTCCTGGGATGAAAGCTATGTTAATGCAGGATACTGTTTCTGTCAGTGTGTAAGGCAGGACTAATACATAGGGAATTAGTTTCTAGTTCCACTCAGTCTCACAAGTATCGGGTTAGAAATAAAATAACCCCTGTTCAGTTCATAGACTGAGGGCCCAAAAGGGAAAAAGCAGATTGGTAATGATAAGCAATATTCACTGTTTTAAGTACTTAAGAGACAACACTTAGTCACCTTATTTGTATATATAGTTGATTCACAAAAGATAAATATGCAGTTCTGAGAATGCTCGTTAAATGAGAGCAAATATTAAGTGGAGATACAGCAAGTGTAATGCAGGCTGCTTCAGTAAATCACTTTGTAACAAAGAAGATTAAGGTAAAACACAGGCAAGTAGCTTGAATACCCCTACAATAGTTCTGAAAAGAGATATGAAAAGTTTACCTTGGTCTTTATGCTGAGTACCTGCTGAATGTAGCGCTGTTTGTTTTCCCTAATTACCGCTGGGAAGTGAGAGTGGTGTACCTCTGCAGGGAAGCTTGCGTGAACCGGAGCTGACAGGCTGCAGCGCAAGTGGCGCGAGGGATGCCTGTGAGATGGTGTTACAGCTGGAGGCTGGCAGCTTCAGTGGAGGCCGCTGAGTCTTTGCACCGGAAGTGGATGCGGTGCTAGAGGTGAGATCAGTCGGCACTTGCAGTTCAGAGGAAGAAACTGTTGTGCTTGCAAGAGAAGGCAAAAAGTTAATAAGCAGCAGATAGGAGCGAAAATGCAGAACAACAGGTTAGTAACGCTGTAGCAATAAAGCAGACAAAAATGCAAAAGTATCTTTCCTCAATACTTATTATAATCCAGGCTTAAGTGGTGTGCAGGAGAGATCCAGTGAAACCTACCTACAAACAATCCTAAGCAAAGTATGGTAGGAGGAGGAGCCTTATATAGGCAGGTAAATTAAAGGTACAGGCAATAACTATGACACAGTGGGTTTAATAAATAGATCGATTTTAAAACTACCCCTTCTGTATATACCTGTGGTATCCAAAAAAGTCCACCCTCTGTTCACTATGGGTCAATGTAAATTTGATGGAATTAGTACTGTAATTCAAATCCTGAACAAACATTTGAAGGGATCCAATATCAACACACGCAAAATATGTCATCTATATAGTGCCACCATGTGGCTGCAGATTGCACAAAGTGCCTATTTTCATAGACAAACTTTTCTTCAAAAGTATTCAAATAAATGTTGGTGTAGGTGGGGACGACATTGAATCCCATGGCAGTTCCCCGATTCTGTATGTAAAAGGTGTCCTAAATCAAGAAGTAATTTTGGTATAATACAATCCTCAATAATTCTTCAAAGAATATTTTCTGTACTGTAATGTAGTCTGTATGTTCATCGAAAGCTCTTCCTATGGAGGCTATTCTCCTTTCATGTTTTATCAAAGTACACAGGCTACATACATCAAGGGTAAACATGATGATCTTATTCGTATTTAAATTTAAAGATTTCTATTTGCTGATAAAGTCACTTGTATCTTTGATATAAGAATTTGTATTGACAACAATGGGCTGTAAGATTTTATCTAAAAATATTGCAATATTGCTCTGTGGCCCTCAGTGGTGTCCATCATTGGTTGGTGGGGGTTTAAGGAGGTAAGCGGGTGGGTGGCCCATTGCTGCAGGGGGCGGGACCGTTACGCTACGGAAAAAAACACCCAGAGCAGCAGCGAGGGGGAAGGAGGGAGGGTCATACTGAGGGATGGGATATGAGGGTGGGAAATAGATCTGGGAGGGGATAAACTAAGTGGGGGGCAGCTACACTACAGAATTTTTATTAATTTTTTATTTATTTAATAAAGTTGGCAAATTTGGGAAAAATGGGTACTGCCAGACAGCTGCTAGTACCTAAGATGGCCGCTTATAGGTAGAGGGGAAGGGTTAGAGAGCTGTTTGGGGGGATCAGGGAGGTTGGGGGGTAAAGGGGGATAGCCACACTGCAGAAAAAAAAAAATATATATATAAAAAGTAAATTAAAAAAAAAAGCTTTTTATTTTCATACTGGCAGACTTTCTGCCAGTACTTAAGATGGGGGTAACCATTAGGAAGTGGGGGAGGGAAGAGAGCTGTTAAAGAGGGATCAGGGTTGGGATGTTACAGATTTGAGGGTAATCTATACACTAAAGCTAAAATTAATCCTACAAGCTACATAATTACCCCTTTCACTGCTGGGCATAATACAAGTGTGGTGCGCCGCTGCAATTAGCGGCCTTCTAATTACCAAAAAGCAATTCCAAAGCTATATTTGGCTGCTATTTCTGAACAAAGGGGATCCCAGAGAAGCATTTACAACCATTTGTGCCATGATTACACAAGCTGTTTGTAAATACTTTCAGTGAGAAACCTAAAGTTTGTGAAAAAGTTAACAATTTTTTATTTATTTGATCGCATTTGGCGGTGAAATGGTGGCATGAAATATACCAAAATGGGCCTAAATCAATACTTTGGGCTGTCTATTAAAAAAACATATATATAGTTTTTATAGGTAAATATAAAAAGGCTCTATTTCCATTTAAATTTAGTGATGGCAAAAATGCTAAAAATGCTCTGGTCTTTTGGGGAAGTTTTAATCTGAAATGCCCGGTACTTAAAGGGCCACTGTAAGTAAATATTTTCTATGCCTGTTACTAACTAACTACCCCAAATACGCTTTTTATCAATAGCATTTCATTAACATATCTCTACCGTATATCAGAAATCTTGTCTGCAAATGTAATTGTTTTCCAAACCCACTCCGTGGGTATCCTTTGCTCTGTACCAATCCGTTTACAATACCTAGGTTTCAAAATGGCGCTTTAAACACAAAGTTATTGGTTTAATTATTTTGAACATGCAGTGCTGAAAATGGTGGGCAGGATAACGTGACATCATCGGCGAATAAAAGATATAACTTTTAGAACGTTATGAAACTTTGTTTTGGAGAAAATATAGGTCAGTAGGTTTTAATTAATGTTTATTAACTTTAATATGTTAGTTGTTTAGCTTAAAAATTATAACAGAAAGTAATCCTTTAAGGGGTTAATACACTACAGCAAGTAAAATGGATTACTGGGTACGATTAAAAAGGAAAAGTAAGTCACAGAAGTACACTGTCCTTTTGCATTACATGTTTTTATATAGCAAACTCAAAAAGATTGGAATCTAGGGCCTGGAGCTTTTAGCACTGTGTTTTAATCTTGAACAACGCTCTTACAGAAGATTAGGCGCTATATTACTTTCCTGTTCTTATCTAAAGTACATTATGTGTTGCCAGTAGTGTGATGTAAATATTATTCAAGGGCTCAGATAAAAGTCATGTCAACATGTTGGATTTTGGAGCAGAAATCTGGATTTACAGAGTTTCAGTGACTAAAAATGTAATCTACAGCAGACACCATAACTTTTTCCCATAAAATAAATATTATGCTGGTGAAATGGTGGCTGTGTTTGCAAGAGACTTTAGTTAACAGTTTAGAAAAAAAAATGCATTTTTCCTCTTAGGTCTTAAAGGGACATTAAGCACAAATTATAAGCTGCATTATAATGTATCTTCACATAGACTGCTAGATTACGAGTGGAGCACAATTTAGCGCTCCCGCTCGAGTGATAACTTTGCTAGATGGAGTCTTTTTGCGAGTGTCGGGTTGCACACTTATTATGAGTTGAAAGTAAAAAGATTGTGCACGAACGAAAATGCACAAATGAAAACCTGACATGCGCAAAGAGTTGAAATTTTTTATTAGTTGTATTTAATATTTTAAATTTCATATTTCAATTATGCGTTTTAAGATTAGTTTTCATGTACGCTAACTTGACCAATATAAATCCTGAAACTTGATACACAAAATGTATATCTTACATTTTTATTTATGTTCATCACATAGAAGAAATGTACTTTTTATTATTAAATATACATGTATATATATATATATATATATATATATATATATATATATATATATAATATATATGTATATATATATATATATATATATATATATATATATATATTCATTAAAATTATGAGGGGAGATAAAAAAATGAAATTAAAATCCTCCATGTCTCAAAATTAAATTAATGTAAATATTTGCATAGGAAATTAGCACATCTAGGCAAGTATCCCCGCTTGGTTTTCCTCAGAAATTCTTAATATACAATGTTACCAATGCACAAAAGAAATGTGGGTAAGATATGCAAATTCTCACTTTTTTTGCTTTAAAATACTGTTTTGACACAGCAATCCTTTTAACAGGATTATTACAGCAAACCAGAAATCACTTATTATACAAGCCTGTTTCGTTCTTTGTTGAACTCATCAGTAGGAGATAGATTTCTGGTTTCTGCATTGGTAAAGCTATTTTCATGGTTAAACCAAAATTAATTAAAATTATGGGGGGAGATAAAAAACTGAAATTAAAATCCTCCATGTCTCAAAATTAAATCAATGTAAATATTTGCATAGGAAATTAGCACATCTAGGCAAGTATCCCCCCTTGCTTTTCCCCAGAAATTCTTAATATACAATGTTACCAATGCACAAAAGAATTGTGGGTAAGATATGCAAATTAAAAAAAACTGAGAATTTGCATATCTTACCCACAATTCTTTTGTGCATTGGTAACATTGTATATTAAGAATTTCTGGGGAAAAGCAAGCGGGGATACTTGCCTAGATGTGCTAATTCCCTATGCAAATCTTTACATTGATTTATATATATATATATATATATATATATATATATATATATATATATAATGTTCATGTAAAACACTGTCCTAGTTTCATTTTTTTGTTTGCACAGGTGCAATTAAAGTGACATGGAACTCAATTATTTTCTTTCATGATTTAGAAATCACTATATGTGATTGTGATTGGCTCACCTGTGTACATTGCTATTTCTTCACAAGATATCTAAAGAATGAAGCAAATTAGATAATAGAAGTAAACTTGAATGTTGTCTAAAATTGTATTCTTCACCTGAATCATGATAGAAAAATTTGGGGTTTAGTGTCCCTTTAACTGGGGTAGTCATGCCTGTTTTTTCTTCCCATAAAGTGACTGTAAATTTTGATGCTATACTGCCCGTTTTTTAAAAAATTTGATTAAAACAGGGGCACTTTAATTCATAAAAATTTACATTTCACTTGTGTTGTTAAAAAATATTTACCTTTTAAACTTGACAGCAGCTCCAGCTTCCCCCGGTCATCGCAAGCCATTTCTGACGTCAGAAATGATTGATCGGTCATCCTCCAATCACGGCTCCCCCCCCCTGTGGGATCAGTGTTTGATTCAACGCCGTGATTGAAGGAAGCCAGATTCCTCATTTTAGACCCAGGAAGAGGCTTTGCGACGGGCGGAGGAAGCTGGAGCGGCTGTCAAGATTAAAAGGTAAGTTTTTTTTCACAACACAAGTGAAATGTAAATTTTGATGAATTAAAGTGCCCCTGTTTTTAATCAAATTTTTAAAAACTGGGCACTTTAGCATCAAAATTTACATTCACTTTAAGATGGTTTAGCATTGACTCAATTTGGTCAATAATAATTTACTTAACAGATATCTTACTTTCTAATCTCCATCTAAAATATTTCTCCCTCTCTCTCTCTCTCTCTCTCTCTCTCTCTCTCTCTCTCTCTCTCTCTCTCTCTCTCTCTCTCTCTCTCTCTCTCTCAATAGTGAATAAATAGTGAAACATCAGCTATCACATGTTGCTTGAGAACAAGGCAACAAGAGCTCTGGTAAAGTAGTAAGTGGTTGAGGCTATGTGTTTAATAAGAATCAAGAAAGTCCAGAAAAAGTGGGAATAAATTAAAACGTAACTTTTATTCCCCTGTGAAGTATAAAACCATCAAATCAACAACTACTTCTAGTAACAGTTTACTACAAATGGTTGTTTATATGACGGTTTTATACTTGACAATGGAATAAAAGTTACGTTTTAATTTAAGTCCACTTTTCCTGGACTTTCTTGATTCTCATTGTTACTTACCCTGACATTTACAGGTGTCTCACAAATATTATGTCATGAAGATCAGCTATCCGCCACAAAGCACAGGAATGACATTATCGGAATGTACGAGCTGTCGCAAATTCTACACAACTAGAGGTTTTCAGGGATAAGGAAAATCCACCCGCATTTTTAGTCAGACAAGTAGACAAGTAAGACACGGCACCAACTGATGAGTACATTAAATCATTACTTTTGAACTTGCTATTATATTGTACTCCCAGGCATATGCTCCCACTCTTTTGTCTCAAGAGTTAGTGATATACAGTTAATTTGTATACTTTGATGCTAATCAATTTGCAACAGTTGTACACAGTGTACTGAGGGGTGTGATCAACCTGCGCTGGGAAAGTTACCAATAAACCACTGGGTAAATGGAGTATCCTCAAACTCCACAGAGAAAAATACAATCATACAATAGTAATAAGGATATTACTATAATAACCCTTGGCGCTAACGTGTAGCTAAAATTGGTAATGCAAAGGTTCTAATTATTGTATACTATAAACAATAAATTACCTTAGTACGATGGAAATGATAATTCCTTACAAATATGTGAAAACTGGGTAGTTGATTAAGGGATGTGCTTAAGGATGAACCAGAGTAATGGTGCAAGTAAAAAATAAACAAATTTTATTACAATCTTAATCGTGCACAGAAATACTTTTAAAACCAAATTTAAAAAACACTCTGATCAGGCGTTTGACAATGTAGTATCAATAAAATCCCTAAAAACCTCAAAATAAAATTGCATAAATAAAATAACAATAAAACAACAATGAGACAATCACTATCACAAATGGTTAATTCGAGATAGAGAACAAAGATCCCATTGGAGACCAAGGAAGATCCACGTCAGCTGGAAGTTAGTGATATTTTAACCGGAGCTGTAACGAGATGAGATCCAAATGAACAGACAGGAAGAGAGCCAAAATTTAAGGTGTTCACTTATTACTTACACCGAAAATGCTCTATGAAGTCCCAGCTGTCTCTCTATAGCGGTCCTGGATTAGATCACTGCTGGATGGATCCCCGAAATGAAGGAAACCTCTTGTCTTTTATAATCCGTATCAGCACTCACGCCAGATAGACCAAACTGTGCTCTGGGTCTCTGTGCAGTCTCGGCGCTGGTAATTAGTTCCAGTCACCTGTGTGTTAGAAAAGTGGGCGGAGCAACGCGTTTCAGCCCGGTCTGGGCCTTTGTCAAGCTCCTGATAGATGGGAGGTCAGGTCTTTTATACCGTCACCCCTGCATATGATTGGTTAGGCATTAATTCAAAACAAAGAGAACTGCGATACAGATACAAAATGATACATTTTTTCTATTGTTACTTTCTGCTCTTATTCATAATACATTTAAAGATGCACAATTTGCCCTTCAAATTTCAGCTTATTTGATGATCAATTTTAGATTCTTTTAAGATTAATAATCATTTTTATTTATATTCACTAATGTAGTATTGATACTACATTGTCAAACGCCTGATCAGAGTGTTTTTTAAATTTGGTTTTAAAAGTATTTCTGTGCACGATTAAGATTGTAATAAAATTTGTTTATTTTTTACTTGCACCATTACTCTGGTTCATCCTTAAGCACATCCCTTAATCAACTACCCAGTTTTCACATATTTGTAAGGAATTATCATTTCCATCGTACTAAGGTAATTTATTGTTTATAGTATACAATAATTAGAACCTTTGCATTACCAATTTTAGCTACACGTTAGCGCCAAGGGTTATTATAGTAATATCCTTATTACTATTGTATGATTGTAACAGTTGTACACAGCAACGTTTGATTTACAAAGAAACTTTTTATAGACAAGAAGATGGGTCTACAGCATCTTCTCTCTCAAGACTTTTTTATTGCAGACAGATGATAAGCAAAGTTATGTTTTAGGGTGATCCCCTTAATCATGCATAAAGCCTGGGAATGATGTCATACTAGGTATACTTAAACTTTGAAGTTGTCTTCATTTTTTGGCCTATGGTTCTTTTCAGGCAACTGAGGGTTTTGTTTGTGGGATAGCACAATCCACTTTTTCTTTTATCCTTAATAAGTTTTTAAATGTATTTACTAGTAATTAAAAAAAAATAACTTAATTTCCAAAAACACCTGGTGAATGGACCCAAAATTATAGAGACCAGAAGAAAAGCATGGTGCTGCTGTAAATAGACAAACTCTAACAGAGAATTTTTTGGAGGCAAATCTCACAATCTATCTCATTTTCAAAATACCTCTGTACAATATAATATATATATTTCACTTACAGATGCTCACTGAAGAAATAGTGACAGGAAGGTTTACCTTGGTTATAACGCATGCTGTGTTTGCATTTTTTTCTTCCAAAAACTAATTAAATAAAGATCAAATTTGGTTAAAGTGCAAAATTGTTTTATTAAAATATATTCATAGATTTAAGGAGTAAGAATATTTATTTGTTGTGTATTAAGCATGGCTTAAAGGGACAGTCTACTTGAACATTTTTATTGTTTAAAAAAATAGATAATCACTTTGTTACCCATTCCCCAGTTTTGCATAACCAACACAGTTATATTAATATACTTTTTACCTCTGTCATTATCTAGTATCTAAGCCTCTGACCCTTATCTCAGTTCTTTTGATAGACTTGTATTTTAGCCAATCATTGCTGACTAAAAAATAAATCCACATATAAACTAGACATGTATGTTTCATTTCATACCAAATCGAAATTCGTCCGAATTCTTCCGAATTCATCAGAATTCGGAGATTCGGATCGATTCGAATTTCCGAATTACCCTAGCAATGAAACTTAACTAAACCGAATGCATTTGTACCAAATAAATCCGAATTAGTTCAGATTTATTCCTTACATTCAAAATGTAATATTCGAATATGAATGTCACATTCAAATTTGAATGTCGCATTCGAATTTGAAATAGTATTTCTAGTCTACAACTGTGTTTAATAAATGTAATCGAATCTGAATGCTACATTCGAATTTGAATGTAACATTCAAATTTGAAATAGTATTTCTAGTCTACAACTGTGTTTAATAAATGTAATATTCACATTTGAATGCTACATTCGAATTTGAATGTAACATTCGAATTTGAAATAGTATTTCTAGTCTAAGGTCCCTATTTAACAAAGGTCTGTTGGATCAGGTCCTACAGACCTTGCTGAATGCGGAGAGCATTGTGAGCTGCTAGAGCAACGCCGCCCCCTGCAGATTCGCGGCCAAACGGCCACCAGCAGGGGAGTGTCAAATAACCCGATCATACTCGATTGGGTTGAATTGCGGCGATGTCTGTCCGCCTGCTCAGAGCAGGCGGACAAGTTATGGAGCAGCGGTCTTTAGACCGCTGATTCATAACTGATGTTTCTGGCGAGCCGGAAAGGCTCGCCAGAAACACGGGCCCTCAAGCTCCATCTGGAGCTTGATAAATGGGCCCCTAATACTGTTTGAAATAGTATTAAACTTCCAAATTTATGAATCGAATCCGAAACGAATACATCCAAATTTATTCGAATCTGAATGAATCCGAAACGAAAGCATTCAAATGTATCTGAATTCGAATCGATCCGAACCTGAAATTCGAAAAAATCGGAATCGGTCCAAAACTAACCGAAACAAATTTTGCACAAGTCTAACATAAACTAGCGCTGTCTAACTATTAAAAACTGTCAAAATGTACTGAGATAAGAGGCAGCCTTCAACGACTTTGAAATCAGTTTGACCCTACCTGGGTTTAGCTTTCAACATAGAATACCAATAGAACAAAGCCAATTTGATGATAAAAGAAATTGGAAAGTAGTTTAAAATAGCATGCCCTATCTGAATCATGAAAGTTTAAATTTGACTTGACTGTCCGTTTAAGTGGGCAATAAAATCAAATGCATACTTTTGTGCATAAGTGCATGTAAGTTTTAACAAAATAAATATTATGTTATATTTAAATTTTGGATAAGTTCAACTCATATCTTTTGTTAAGAGTAAAGCTAGTGATGCTGAGATTAGCTCAGGAGCGTGCACATTTCTTTATCAATCTATGGATAACATTGCTATAAGCAATGATGCAAAAAATGAGGCCAGATGGCTAAATTCACATGCATACTTCTGAGCTCAATCACAATTATTCTTTAAGAAAAGATTAAAAGAGCAATAATAAAAAAATATAATTAAATATAAAATATTTTAAAATGTCATGCTCTATGCAGTACATTTATAGGGATAGAAACACAATTTTTTTCATGATTCAGATAGAGCATTCATTTTTAAGCAACTTTCTAATTTACTCCTATTATCAATTTTTATTTGTTCTCTTGATATCTTTATTTGAATGTAAGCTAAGGATCCGGCCCATTTTTGGTTCAGAACCTTGACTAGCTTTTGCTGATTGGTGGCTACATTTAGCCATCAATAAGCAAGTGCAACCAATGTTTTGAACCAAAAAGGGGTCAGTTATTTTATTATTATGAGTTATTTGTAGAGCGCCCACAGATTCTGAAGCGTTAATTGTTTGTTTTTCAAATAAAGATGCCAAGAGAAGGAAGAACAATTGATAATAGGAGTAAATTAGAAAGTTGCTTAAAATTGCATGCTCTATCTAAATCATGAAAGTTTAATTTTGACTTTAGTGTCCCTTTAACCCCTTAATGACCAACAATGTACAGGGTACGTCCACAAAAAACGGTTGTTAATGACCAAGGACGTACCCTGTACATCCTCAGGTAATCTGAGCTCTGGAAACGATAGAGATCGCTTCCAGCCACTCTAACAGTATTGCAGCAATGCCTCGATGTCGAGGCATCCTGCAATACTGTTCCCGACTGCCGGGCCACGGATTTATCACTCCCCACTAGTGATGCTGAGTGCCTCGGTGGGTTGAGGTACTCAGTATCTATTAAAAATGTAAATATATATATATATATATTTTTATATTATAAGCCCCATATAGCCCCCCCCCCCCCCCACGAGGCTTCAAAGATGGCGATGCCCAGTACATCATGGGGCTTCTAGGGGTGTCCCTAACCTGCCTCATCATAGAGGCAGGCTATGGTCATCCAATCTGAGCTTGCTCTATAATTTATTTTTTAATAATAAAATATCCTATTTGTCTGATCATGTCAATATTTGTAAATATTGACTCTGATCCGTGTGGATCTCCCTCCCTCTCCTCACTTGTGTTGTTGTGGGGGAGAGAGATCTGTGTTTAGGAGAGAGAGATTTATCTAACATATTTGTTAAAAATTGTGAGACCCAAAGGTTATTTTCAGAGCCATTAACCCTTAGCTAGCACAGCTGCACTTTTTTGCTCATCACCAGAGGCCAGATATCTAACCCTTCACAGAAAATCCTGACATCAATATGGATGTTGCAGGATTTAGCCCACAACAGCTTCTGGAGGTGTTTCTGGGCGATGATGTATTGGAGAACATTGTCGGCCAAACTAATTTATATGCCCATCAGTTCCATGCTGCAAAGTCTGACTCATATTTAGTAAAGCAGCAATGGGCCCCCATCAATGTACCAGAATTAAAAAAAAATCTGGGCATTGTCTATGCTGATGGGTATCATAAAGAAACCCTCCATTCACTCCTACTGGAGCTGTAGCCCCATCTGCTCTACCCCCATTTTCTGCCACTGTATGTCGAGAAAGAGGTATGAAATGATTCTACATTTCATGCACTTCAGCAACAACAACCTGTGCCCCTGTATAAAATCTGTCCCCTGATTACCCACTTTACTGCCAGGTTTGCAGAGGCTTATACACCTGGAAGGAATATATGCTTGGATGAATCCCTGATGAAGTATAAGGGAAGGCTGCGTTTCAAGCAGTATATTCCTCCCAAGCACTCCAGGTATGGAGTAACGGTGTATAACCTCTGTGAGAGCGATACTGGGTATACTCAGGCCTTCCGGGTGTATGAGGGAAAGGATAGCCACCTTAACTCTACAGGTTGCCCAGAACATATAGGAACCACTGGCAAGATTGCTGGGACCTGATACCCCTGATGAACAAAAGGAACCACTTGTATTTAGATCATTTCTGTACAAGTGTCCTTTTTCGGCAGTAACACATAACAGGAACTGAGAATCCATGCCTAAAATACAATGGCCTCTAGTTATCAAGCCGTCAACCTCAAATACGCTGGAATTCCGCAGCGTATTTGTGGCGAGGCTGATTCGCCTTAGTTATCAAGCCCTACACACCGGCAAAAGTAGAATATAGTGACGTAAGCTTCCATCCGCCGGACTCAGTCCGACACAGATTGATTCTTACGTCACTCCAGATGTTCCGAACACAAGTTCGGCACAATCTGACTACTTTTGCTAGTTATCAAAAAACTTGGCACTTTTCCGGCCCAGCGTACCTGGAGGCAGCGGATCCCATAGGAATCAATGGGAGTCAGACCATAGCGAAAGTTCATGTTCGCTGTTGCCCGACATCCCATTGATTCCTATGGGAGATGTCTGCACCTAACACCCTAACATGTACCCCGAGTCTAAACACCCCTAATCTGGCACCCCTACACCGCTGCAACTAAATAGCTTAGGCGGGCGTATTGGGGCCGGCGAAGGCAGGTAAGTAGACACGTTGATAAATAGAGGCCAATGTGTGTGAAAAATAACACAAAAAAATGGCTACTCAAAAGTTTGACAAAGACTAGTGGTGGAATAAGTGCATGGAAAGTGTTAAATATCAGCATTTGAAATACCCTATGGTGTCTAATTTTCAAAAATATAAGGTTTGATGGGGAAAAATTACATTGGCCAGCCTCAGAAGTGCCCCAAATAGGACATGGGTGCATGATGACAAATGTGAAAATTCCAAGTTGGAGAACTGGAACTGGAATGTGCCCCCTAAAAATAAGGCCTTTTCGCCACCAGAGAACCTGATACACCTATACATGGGTGGTATCACTGTACTCAGGAGATGTTGCTGAACACATATTGGGGTATCATTTGGCAGTAACCCTTAACGTTCTCAGTAAACATATTCTTAAATTGTTAAAAAAAATCACTTAATGGTAACTTTAGAAAGACAATTTAATGGCGAGAAAAACAGTATATATTATGTGTGGCTACATTAAATGAGTAAGAGGAAAATGACAGCTAAACACAAACACTGCAGAAATGTAAAAATAGCCCTGGTCCCAAACGGTCAGAAAATTGAAAAGTGCTGTGGCCACTAAGAGGTTAAGAGGCCTTTTTATCAAAGCGTCAGCTGAAAATACGCTTGAATTCTGTATTGTAATTGTCACGAGATTGATCCGCCGTAGTTATCAAAGCGTCAAGATTGGCAAATGTTGAAATTTGTGAAGCAAAATACGATCCCACGATCTCAATCCAATGCAAATCGATGCGAGTTCAAAACAGTGGTATTTGAGCGGAATTGTGTTCATTCACCCTCTTATTCGACACTATTTGAAGCTCTCACTAAGTTATCAAAAATTCTACATTTACGCTTGCGTCTTTTCCGACTCAGCATACCTAGTTTTCAATCCGCCACCCTTGAGATCGCAGATGCCATAGAACTCAAGGGAGTCTGAAAACTTAGAAAGCTTATGCTCGATGCTGCAAGAATGAAGTATATTACATAATAAAAGTAAATTAGAAACTTTATTTAAATTGTATACCCTTTCTAAATCAAACAATATTATTTGGTGCACTAGTAGATATAGGGATAAAAATGAAAAATACATTACTATTTATGGATTATGCTAAAACTTTGTCTCTCATTACAAAGCAAGGGGACAATATTATTTCTACATATTTGGTGCAAAGTTTTGCCCCAAACTTGTTGCACTAATAGATATAGAGATAAAAATGAAATAAATACACAACATAATATAACTAACTTCCTTTTTATTTGTTGGAAAAATCTATGTGCACCATGTTTAAGCTATGTAATACAAGTCACACTCTTCACTTCGCTCCATATTTGACTCAACACTTTTCGCACAGATTATGACGCAAACTCCTGAATAACCCACACACTAGTGAATTTTTCCACCCCTTTTGATTGGAATATGAATAATCACATGATTTATGACATCAGCCAATCTGATTCAAATACACATTATAAACTATCACTAACGAATCAAATTGCTCAATACTTGTGTCACTGATCACTCATCAGAACATGTAAGTGCCATTTGTTACATTGTGTATTATACTTTGAAATTATGTATATGTGAAATTAGTATTAAAGATAAACATTGATGCTGACATTAGGACACACAGTGTAATATTTTAGACAAGGATTTTAAAATTCGAATTGATGTTTGATTCAATAGATTCTTAAGCTGATAGCTCAAAGGGATAGCCCACCTAACTTTAAACTGCCATGATTCAGATACAGCAGAAATTAAAATCACCTCTTTACTGTCATGCTATTCTCAGTGTATTTCTTCCTTCTCTTGAATTTGTTTTTCAGTAAGAAATGTCATCTTATATGCCAGCCCATTTTATAACACCTGTGAAGGTGTGGTTTTTATAGAATGCAATCAGGAGGGGCTAGACAGGTGCATAGAAAAATCTGTCCCAGCTCTTAAAGGGACAAGAAACCCTGAAATATTATTTCATGATTTGGATAGAACATACAATTTTAAACAACTTTCCAATTTACTTCTATTATCAAATTTGTTTCATTCTCTTGTTATCCTTTGCTGAAGAAACAGCATTGCACTACTGGCAGCTATCTGAACACATCTATTTAGCCAATCACAAGAGACAAATTTGTGCAGGCACCAATTAGCAGTTAGCTCCCACTAGTGTAGGATATGTGCATATTATTTTCCAACAAGGGATACCAAGAGAACAAAGCACATTTGAAAATAGAAGGGAATTTTAAAGTGTTTTAAAATTACATGCTCTATCTGAATCATGCAACTTGATTGCAAATAAATACATATGATACTCTGATTACATGTTATATTTGCACTTATTCCTGCTCAGAATAATAATACATTTACAATATATACATATAGTGGTATAAATAACATATGACAGACAACATTGTTTAGAACAAAAAAAACTTAAATTATGCTTACCTGATAATTTTCTTTTCTTCAGATGGAAAGAGTCCACAGTTGCATTCATTACTTTTGGGAATTCAGAACCTGGCCACCAGGAGGAGGCAAAGACTCCCCAGCCAAACGCTTAAATACTTCCCCCACTTCCCTCATCCCCAAGTGATTCTGCTGAGGGAACAAGGAACAATAGAAGAAATATCAGGGTGAAAAGGTGCCAGAAGAACAAAAATAACAGACGCCCACACAGAAAAATACGGGCGGGGAGCTGTGGACTCTTTCCATCTGAAGAAAAGAAAATTATCAGGTAAACATAATTTAAGTTTTTCTTCATAAATGGAAAGAGTCCACAGCTGCATTCATTACTTTTGGGAAAACAATACCCAAGCTATAGAGGATACTGAATGCAAAAATGGGAGGGTGCAAGAGGCAGCCCATTCTGAGGGCACAAGGCCTGAAAACCCCTACCCAACAACATCTTGCTTCGTCCGAAGATGAGAACAACTTTGAAAAAAAAAGGAAAAGACCCAAGAACCCTGACTGCAGATTGTCCACAATCCTTGCTAGAGACCACAGGAACTAGACTCGACTAAGTCAACAGCCTCCAGGAGACACTGTCGCCCAGTAGTCGGTCTCCAAACAACACACCCCTTACTAAAGAAAGTGAACAAGCTACCGTATTCTTCCACAAAGAAGAAAAGACATGGAGAGAACATGAATGTTCTTGTAAAGCGTGGCTAATCCCCCTTAAGGGACTCAAGGCACTGCTTATCTAATCAACCTCAAAAGGAGAAAGGCTGAGTAGACCTCGCCGGGGATCGAACTTTCAACCCTCGGTTTACTACAGTGCATTAGTATGCTGAGCTAGCTGTCCAGCTATCATAAGGAACTCCAGACCAACAGAGACCCACCAGTCTCATAGAAACAAGGGGAGGCAATGCCCAAACCCCAGAAATACAGAAACCACGGGAGGCCGGGAGTTTGAAACAGAGAGGATCTTCCCCTAACACAGTGCAACCGCACTCTAAAAAGCAACTGAAGACGAAGGTCCCCAAGTCGCAAAAAGGTAGCTCAGAATACCGAAATATTTAGAAACGAAACCTCATGCAGCAAGCTCAGATAGGTCTGACGAACAACACCTGAAGCAAAAACACTGCACACTGCAGTCATGTAAAAATGACTCTGAAACTTAAATACTTGCAGGGCAAGAAGAAAGCAGCTGAAGATAGGATCCTTCAGATTGCTAAGTATCCACTAACCAGCGGATAACGTCGCAGACTATCTAAGAGCCGCCAGTCCTTCCCACAAACCTTGAACATAGAGAAAGGAGAAACCTCAAGAGGCTTACCGTACCTCGAATGCTCT
The DNA here is from genome assembly GCF_027579735.1 of Bombina bombina. Classification (NCBI taxonomy): domain Eukaryota; kingdom Metazoa; phylum Chordata; class Amphibia; order Anura; family Bombinatoridae; genus Bombina; species Bombina bombina. The sequence continues at coordinate 166,235,390 of NC_069507.1, forward strand.
GAGGACGAATTTAGCAGAGCAACAGATCTCAGATCCTGCTCCAACACCAGACCAGCTGAAGTCTGATAGACAGGGGGGACAGAAAGACCCCAACCACAAGCCCCCAGGGAATGGAAAAAAGAAGGGGGGACTCACCCACCCCAACAGAGCTCAGGTGTTAACCCAATCCACTCCTCCAAAAGAAGGCACTCCCAAGGAGAATCTCCTGGGACCTGGAACAGAGAAAAGTGCAATAGATCCGTAGTTAGACCTGTCACAGCTCTCTTAGACAGTATCTACCTAGAGAGATCAAATTCCAACAGGTGGAACAGAGCCCACAGATAATCAGATGCTGCCCCTTGCAGAAATAAGCCATCTGATCCATCCTCCTACACAAATGGCAGGACAAAGACCCTCCAGAGAGAGGAAATCCCAGCTCATAAGGAAGACAAACTATCCCCTCAAAAGGGAAAGGCACAGATAAGAACAGAGTACATGTCCACAAGACATGGTATGATCAAAACACGGACCGAATGAAAAAATTATCCAGACACCACTGTTGACACAAAAGAGAAAAAACTCCCCATGAAGAGGAGCAAACTCCGTCCGAAGGACAAGTCAGGCATTAAAGTTTATAACCAGTACCTGAAGTTGGATGTGAAATCTGGCCTTCCTGCAAGCCCAATGAGCTAGCCCCTGTGTCGCAACGTAGGGTCCCTGAAAAAAACTGGGTCACCCCGAACCAGTGCACAGTATCATAAGTCTCCGGACATCCAAGAAGGATCTAAGACAAGAACCCTGGACTCGGGACCCAGAATCGTCCTAGAACGACACCCCCAGGGAACACCAAATACCCCTTCTGACGCAATCAGACTCACAGGGGATAAGAATCTGGAAATCCGGAGAACGGGTACAGGACTCACTCGAAATTCCCAGCCCAAAGGGTAGAGAACACCTTTAGCGGAGGTCAACACCCCCCAACAAGGTGCTAGGCCACGACAAAGTCACGCAATTTCTCTAGAGCCCCAAGGCCCCAAGGGCAACACTAAGGGAATGAGAACAGATTCACCCAAAAGAGAGTAGAAAGAAAAGCCAGTCTCCATAATGCTTTCAGATTAACATTTCAGAGGACCACACCCAAGGGAGAATAATGCATAGCATCCTAAACCCAGGCAGAAAAACATCCCCTAAGCAAAAAGCTGGAAAAAGAGACAACACCTCCTATCACCCCTGATATGGAGACGACTAACTCCCGAAGGAAGGCAGAGCCTCACAGCCTTCACTTCCTAATTAAGCGGCCAAAGCCGCCAGAAAAAACAGACGAAGTCCAGAAAGTCTCAACCCAAAGGAAGAGAACCTCTAAAAGGAACAACTCCTAAAAGGACCATGAAAGGCAAAACCGTAAGAACAGCGGTATGAAGGAACTAAATCCTCCAAGCCTCCAAGCCTCCAACCCACAAAGGGAAGGAACACTCTAGTTCCCGGAAAAATCGGAAACAACTGAGCATGTCGCTGCAGATCTCAACGGAGCTCCGGCCCACTAGCTTGAAAGGGGAATGAGGACTGAACCAATCCCCCATGCCCCTAAGCAACCACAGACCCTCAAGTCCTTTCAGGATGCTAGTTGAAGCTTGTAAAATAAAACAAGTAAACAACACAAATCATATTGTGATCACTAGGCGCCCTCACCGGACTAACCGGACATAAAAAGGCGGCACGTGTCTGAAATAGGCCTCAAAGACAGAAGTATTTGTACCCAGTCAGGACCAGCCAGAAACCAAGGGCTCCATCACTGTCAAGGCCACATAGAGTCTCCCCCAAGATGGAGGGATAAACAACAGTCAGACAGACTTTTGTAAACAGTGCGACCACAAAATCGAGAGTATCAATTCCAGAGAAGAAAGTTCCCGAAGGAAACATCACATGACAACATGAACTTTAGACCAAATAAAAATCATCCTCACCGGATGAAAATAAAAGATAAGGCAACCCATAGGTTATCGCCCAGGAAGAACGATAGACCCACAGGTTCAGCCCAACAGGGGTCTGAGACTTCCAAGCTCAGAACTGGAAAAGGATACACAAATAACAGACTATAAGAAGATTACTTCATCCCCTTATGTCTATGCATGCAAGCCAGTCGAAGATAAAGACTGAGAATCCCCAGACCCATTAAGAGTGGGATCCTCCAGCAATGCCAAAAACGTGCCTTAGTAGAACATGAAGTCGCACCAGTCTATAACAAAAGGTGCAACATACCTACGGCGGGACAAAAGAAAACACCAGCCCCGAAGGTTGACCCCCTGAGGCCTCAGGGGCAGTCGCTCCCCCAGAGGACTGAACTGGACCAGGTGATCCCACGCCTGATGAGCCCCGGTTAACAGAACATGGACAATGTCGTAAACACACTCATGGGAGGTGCAGATGCGCCAGTGCCAAATATATGGCCATGCGGACACATGTCGTAACCTCCAGTGGGAACAGGCCACACTCCCTAGAAGGATAAGTAGCGTTTGGGTTACCTGCATGTGTAGTAAGAGTTGGTGGTAAGGAACTCGTGAGAAATAGAATAACCAGAGACGGATGGCTCAGTGGGCACCTGATTCCCCGATTCCGAGGAACAGAGCACTCTAAAATGTCATTGGGAACATAACTGATTGGTATGCATCACCTTAGCCAATTCATATTCTTCGCAAGAAGTAGAGTTTGAATCAGAGACATCCGTCTTCAAAAAATCTGAATCCTCCATAACTGGGACACTGAATAAAAAATGGACCAATAAGAAAAATCTGAACGGCACCTTACACCCCCAATGACTGGGGCATTCACCACCTCCAGAGAACCAGACACCAGCGGACTAGGATTTCTCGTCGCTACATGGTCAGGAAAGCGGAAATAGGGTCACAAGGTAAACCATGCAAAAGCGTGACCGACCATAAAGGCAGCATCACTAGACATAGGCTGTTATGTTCCAAAATAGTCATGAGCCGAAGCAACACTACACAGTAGCAGACAGAATCATATAACAAACATGATTATAAACACCCCTGTTCAGAAACCCCCCTCAGGGGATATTAACCCTTGATTCCTAGATACAAAAAGGAGCCTCACTGAGACCCTATGTTAAAGTTATCCCCAAAAGGTTGTAGCCCCTCTCAGATAAACAGTTTTAATTACGATACATCCATGATGAAAGTAAAATGAAACGATCTTACAAGATTCTACACCGTGGAACAGGAACACGGCCCTTCATGTGTAACAGATAGTAGCGTCGCTTCTGCCATGGACTTGAGAGAAAAAAGCAGGCTGCGAAACTCGTCAACGCTGATTAATATGAGTCGGGATGGTTTCTCAGAAAGACTCTCCCTGCATCTCTGGACTCTAACTTTCACCCATGCTCTCACTGAGAGGCTGACAGGACTACTTAAAACTCCAGTCCCATGCCGAAGAGTACTACCCTCCATAAGAGACTATTGAAAACTTCTGACACTTCTCTGCCAACCTCCTGGGACAAAAGGCAAAGAATGACTGGAGGATGGAAGAAGATGGCTCCGCGTCGGCTCGTCTGAAGGTGGCTCCGCTCCGCTCCGGATGGATGAAGATTGAAGACGCCGCCTGGATGATGACTTCAGTCAGATGGAAGACTTCTTCAGCACCCCTTGGATGATGACTTCAATCGGATGGAAGACTTCTTCAGCGCACCCTTGGATGATGACTTCAATCGGATGGAAGACTTCATCAGCGCGCCTTGGATGATGACTTCGGCCACTGTGGATGTCCTCTTCTGTTCCATCGGTGGTCGGCTGGCTGAAGACGGCTAAAGGCAGGATGATCTTCAGGGGGGTAGTGTTAGGTTTATTTAAGGGGGGTTTGGGTTAGAGTAGGGGTGTGGGTAGTGGGTTTTAATGTTGGGGGGGTTGTATTTTTTTTTTACAGGCAAAAGAGCTGAATACTTTGGGGCATGCCCCGCAAAAGGCCCTTTTAAGTGCTAGTAAGGTAATAGAGCTGTTAACTTTCGTAATTTAGAATAGGGTAGGGCATTTTTTTATTTTGGGGGCTTTGTTATTTTATTAGGGGGCTTAGATTAGGTGTAAGTAGCTTAAAATTGTTGTAATATTTTTTAAATGTTTGTAACTTTTTATTTTTTATTTTTTGTAACTTATTTTTTTTAAATTTTTTTTGTACTTTAGTTAGTTTATTTAATTGTATTTAATTGTAGTTATTTGTAGCTAATTTATTTAATTAATTTAATGATAGTGTAGTGTTAGGTTTAATTGTAACTTAGGTTAGGATTTATTTTACAGGTAAATTTGTCTTTATTTTAACTAGGTAGCTATTAAATAGTTAATAACTATTTAATAGCTATTGTACCTAGTTAAAATAAATTGAAATTTGCCTGTAAAATAAAAATAAATCCTAAAATAGCTACGATATAATTATTAGTTATATTGTAGCTATATTAGGGTTTATTTTATAAGTAAGTATTTAGTTTTAAATAGGATTAATTTAGTTAATAAGAATAATATTTATTTGGATGTATTTAATTAATATTTAAGTTAGGGGGGTGTTAGGGTTAGGGTTAGACTTAGGTTTAGGGGTTAATAATTTTATTATAGTGGCGACGGTGTAGGGGGGCAGGATAGGGGTTAATAAATTTATTATAGGTGGCGACGGTGTAGGGGGGGGCAGATTAGGGCTTAATAAGTTTAATATAGGTGGCGGCGGGGTCCGGGAGCGGCGGTTTAGGGGTTAAACAATTTATTTAGTTGCGGCGGGGTCTGGGATCGGCAGGATAGGGGTTAATAAATTTATTATAGGTGGCAGCGGTATAGGAGGGGCAGGATAGGGGTTACTAGGTATAATGTAGGTGGCGGTGGGCTCCGGGAGCGGCGGTTTAGGGGTTAACACATTTATTATAGTTGCGGCGGGGTCCGGGAGCGGCGGTTTAGGGGTTAATCAGTTTATTAGAGTGGCAGTGGGTTCCGGGAGCGGCGGTTTAGGGGGTAATACATTTATTTAGTTGCAGCGGTGTAGGGGGGGGCAGATTAGGGGTGTTTAGACTTGGGGCACATGTTAGGGTGTTAGGTGCAGACATCTCCCATAGGAATCAATGGGATGTCGGGCAGCAGAGAACATGAACTTTCGCTGTGGTCAGACTCCCATTGATTCCTATGGGATCCGCCGCCTTCAGGGTGGCGGATTGAAAACCAGGTACGCTCGGCCGGAAAAGTGCAGAGCGTACCTGCTAGTCATTTGATAACTAGCAAAAGTAGTCAGATTGTGCCGAACTTGTGTGCGGAACATCTGGAGTGACGTAAGAATTGATCTGTGTCGGACTGAGTCCGGCGGATCGAAGCTTACGTCTCAAAATTCTACTTTTGCCGGGCAGCAGGGCTTGATAACTAAGGCGAATCAGCCTCGCCACAAATACGCTGCAGAATTCTAGTGTATTTGAGGTTGACTGCTTGATAACTAGGGGCCAATGTGTCTATAAAATAATGGGTGCTGCCATGTTGTTACTTTCTCTGCTGTGGCCAATTAAGGACAGTTATAAATATGTCATTAGAGTGTGCAGCCAATAGCTGAGTGGAATATAACAGTGTTCCGAACTTCCACTTCTAACAGGAACTGAAAAGCTCACAATTTCAGAATGGAATTGCAGGAAGAGGGGACAAAATAAATAATGAAAGTTTATTGCAGAGGTTTTTTTTATATACACAATTGTTCATTTTATATTACCAATGTCCCTTTAAACAACATATGCTAAAATAGAAAATATCTTGTCCCTGCAATGTCCTTTAAGGAAAAAAATGTAAATCCCTTTTTTTTTCTGGTATTAATTCATAAAAATATACAAATAGCATTAAAATAGTTGATTTTCAAGATAGACCAGGAAATCACTACAACTGCTTCTGCAATTATAACATAAACTTTTGTAAAAACTGGCTTTTGTGATTTTAACCACTTTCCACCTAAAAACAGTTTATTTCTGCTATGAACACAAATCTGACACTTTTGTTTTATAACTGTATAATCCAGATTAATCCTTTCCATGTTCATAACATCCATCAGTGTTCAACAAATAATCAAGTATACATTAATATTGAGACTGTAGTGAGTGTGTATTGAGAAACATTATATAAAATGAAAAGCTTTCCCAGGGGACAGTAGTTCTGCATTCTGTCTCCATTCTACACTCTGTTTTCAGGAAGACTGAAGATAAGATATGGAACATTTGTACATTCTTGCATCTTAGACATTACAGGGAGATGGCAAAAGCTGTCAGCAGGTTTTGTGACTGGCAGTCCTATGACTTAGTCTTGTTTTTAGAGGCTGGAAAGCCCTGGAATTGTTAGTTCCACACATTATCTTTCAGACTGAAGTACTGCTGGCTTCAATCATTTTGACACCTACCTTTGGGTATCTCATTGAATTATGTGGCTGTCCGCAGTAATGTGTTATCAAAAGCTTCCTTGAGTATATGGAAGGCTGCAACTTAAATTTCCCTTTGCTACCGCTTTAAGCAGGCTTACAAAAACAAACAACCTTTATAACTGTCAGATAGTTGACAAAACTTCCTTCTTATACGTTATAGAAAATGTTTCCAATGTCTTTTGAAAAGTCAATTAAGGAAACTGTAGTTAAACAAGAAAATGTCACACTGCCAATGTATTTACATTTTGTTCTGAATTGACTAAATATGTTTTAAAGGTTTAAAAATGATGATACATAAAAAATGAAACGTTCACAGACCAAAAATAGTTTTAATAGGTCAAATCAAATAAAGAATTAAAAAGATATAGAGTAGCTCCCTGTTAAGCTTCAAAAGTGAATGAAATAAATATTAACCCCTAACAACCTCGAAGTACCCTGTACGTCACTTGTTGTTAAGGGTTTTTCAGGCCATAACAGTGCTGGTCTTGCTGTAAGCGGCAGGACAGCGCTATTATGACCTCCCTCCCTCTGCAGGCATGAAGAAGGAGCTATCAAAAAAGCAATCCCCATTAATAGACCAGCGACGTACAGGGTACGTTGCTGGTCAATGGTCATTAAGGGGTTAATATAATCACAACAAATGGTAACTGACAAAGTTCTAAATTCTGGGTCTAATAAGTGGTTAGCAGAACAGTCTCTCCAACTAATGCATGGCCTAAGGAAGGGTTCTGAAGTCCACACTCGCCAGTTGCCTCTCTCACTCTTACCCCTGGACCATGGGTTGCTAATCGATCAAAACAATCTCCCTGAAAAACAGTGGGACCCAACATAGCGTACGCCATATAGAAGAAACCCAAAAGGAAACCCCAAGAAGATGGCTATTCACATGTGAGTAAACACTAAAGAAATTGTGACTGTCTTGTCTATAAGCAGGCCGAGTATCTCAGCTAACTCACTTTTCAGAAAACATCAGCCGTTTCACATATGATTCAAAAAAATGTTTATTGGAATAAAATATTACAACAACAAAAATAATGCATATGTTAAATACAAAATATACTTGACAATAAATATTTTTCATATTTTTCAGGCTATAAAAGGAAGCATTGATACAAGTGGTGAAAATTCACCCATTTAATAGCCTGATGAAGTGGTTCTAAAGGACAAGAAATGTGTTGCAGAGAACTTATTTTATGCTATGTGATTTTTAGTGAAAAAAATTTAATTGGATGAATCATTCTTCAAGAAAAAAATTATTTTGTTTTTTTCCGATATTCATTAAAGGGTCCTTTAGAATTAATTTGCTAATAAAAATGCATATGTCCTTTATTTTCTATGGTGAACATCTTCAGGGCATCAGACAGCAGCATACGTGTAAATAAAGTAGCAGTTAGTGCTACTGCTACAAGCCAGCAACAGAAAAAAAGATAATTTTAGTAAAATGTATTTTTTTTTTTTTTTAAAGGGGATAGAATTGTCAAAAACAAAAGGGAAGTTTATATGGTTGTTTTTTTGCTGACACAGGAGTCAATCATCTTACAAGGAGGATGCTGGATTATTATTGAAGAGAGTACATTTTAAGGTCCTCCCATATGCAGAAAAGCCTTTCCTGCTTTTAGAGGAATGGTTTAACCGCATGAATGTATTAACTAATATTTTAGTCTCATGCATTTGTTCAATCAATTTTGTTAAAGGTATTGGTTGTTAATTGCCTTTGGATAAATAAAACGAAAACACTTTTTTTTATTTGTCTGAACTTTAATGCACATATCTAATAAAAATTTATATTTTATTAGTTCAACTTTCCATATTGTTATACAACTATCATACTAAATATCTGTTTTCAGCTTCTGGTGAATAAAAATTCATCAGAGATTATGTCATTTTGGCAAGCTGTCCAATATACAAACAGCCAAATACATTATTAAAAGAAACAGACAAAGAACGAACGATTGCTTGACCAAATCAGATTGTTTATTTAAATAAATAAAAAGAGAGAAGCGCTCAACCTGGGAACGAACAATAGCATAATAGCTTGTTCTATGGCTAGTTACCACCCTAGAAGCAGCCTCTTTTTGCTCAATATGTGCCTTTCACAGAGAAAAACTTTCCTGTAGCATATCAGTCTGATCCTGACTTAACAGTGCAGTCCAGCCCCGAAATACCAGGCAATCCCTCTCTGAACGAGAGAAACAGCAAAACCCCAGACGTACATTTCGGCCTATTGTGGGCCTCGTCAGTGAGAGGCAGTGATATCCCTCTAGGCACACTGAGCAACAGGTCCACGTCTGGATTCCCGCATCACACTTAGAGAGACTTCCCCAAGTTTCATAAATTGCATAAATAAAAAGAGAGAAGCGCTCAACCTGGGAACGAACAATAGCATAATAGCTTGTTCTGTGGCTAGTTACCACCCTAGAAGCAGCCTCTTTTTGCTCAATATGTGCCTTTCACAGAGAACTTTCCTGTAGCATATCAGTCTGATCCTGACTTTACAGTGCAGTCCAACCCCCGAAATACCAGGCAATCCCTCTCTGAACTAGAGAAATGGCAAAACCCCAGATGTACGTTTCAGCCTATTATGGGCCTCGTCAGTGAGGTGCAGCCATATCCCTCTAGGCACACTGAGCAATGGGTCCACGTCTGGATTCCCGCATCACACTTAGGGAGACTTCCCCAAGTGTCATAATTTGCATAAATAAAAAGAGAGAATCGCTCAACCCGGAAACGAATAATAGCTTGTTTTATGGCTAGTTACCACCCTAGAAGCAGCCTCTTTTTGCTCAATATGTGCCTTTCACAGAGAAGAACTTTCCTGTAGCATATCAGTCTGATCCTGACTTCACAGTACAGTCCAGGGGTTTTGCCGTTTCTCTCGTTCAGAGAGGGATTGCCTGGTATTTCGGTGCTGGACTGTACTGTGAAGTCAGGATCAGACTGATATGCTACAGGAAAGTTCTTCTTTGTGAAAGCCACATATTGAGCAAAAAGAGGCTGCTTCTAGGGTGGTAACTATGCATTGAACAAGCTATTATGCTATTGTTCGTTCCCAGGTTGAGCACTTCTCTCTTCTTATTTATGCAAATTATGACTCTTAGGGAAATCTCCCTAAGTGTGATGCGGAAATCCAGACGTGGACCCGTCCGTTGCTCAGTGTGCCTAGAGGGATATGGCTGCACCTCACTGATGAGGCCCACACTAGGCCGAAACGTACGTCTGGGGTTTTGCAGTTTCTCTCGTTCAGAGAGGGATTGACTGGTATTTCAGTGCTGGACTGTACTGTGAAGTCAGGATCAGACTGATATGCTAAAGGAAAGTTCTTCTCTATGAAAGTCACATATTGAGCAAAAAGAGGCTGCTTCTAGGGTGGTAACTAGACATAGAACAAGCTATTATGGGTGGGGGCCCATCTTCAAAAAACAAAAACAAAAGGTTGACCTGCCACTGCCTGCACTGATATCATGTGAGTGTGACATGATGCTTCACTAGTGTCTCTGACTACAGGGGTTAGTGTTTCTGTTTTACCCATTGGTGTTTATGTGCGTGTGTGTGTTTATGTATGTGACTGTGTGTGTTTTTATGCATGTATGTGTGTGTGTATGTTTGTGGAACCAGCAAATTACAGACCTTGTTACTACAGCATGGGGGAGGGCGGGGGGTAAACAGTGTCAGTCTATACAGTACCACTATATACAGTACGGGGGGCTGGACCATGTCACAGACTACTGTGGTTACTTTATAAAGTACTGGGGCGGGTAGGGTCAGGCCAGCCATCTCACCGGCAGATTACAGACTGTGGCCTCTAGTTATCAACGTGTCTACTTACCTGCCTTCGCCGGCCCCAATACGCCCGCCTAAGCTTGCTTACCTTCGCCGCCGCGGACCTGAATACGCTCTCCAAAGTTATCAATAAAGCTGTCAAAAACCCGCGCACCAAGTACGGGGCGATGAGCAGCGGACTGTGATAGTTATCACTCATCCGATCTCGCTGCTCTTCGGCTTTTTGACAGCTTTATTGACAAGCTGTCACTAAGCACCCACACTAAACTACACTGTTCTACCCCCTATACCGGCGCCCCCGGAGCCCCCCGCAACTAAATAAAGTTATTAACCCCTAAACTGCCGCTCACGGACACCGCCCCAACTATAATAAATGTATTAACCCCTAAACCGCCGCTCCCGGAGCCCACCGCCACCTACATTATACCTAGTAACCCCTATCCTGCCCCCCCTATACCGCCGCCACCTATAATAAATTTATTAACCCCTATCCTGCCAATCCCGGACCACGCCGCAACTAAATAAATTGTTTAACCCCTAAACCGCCGCTCCCGGACCCCGCCGCCACCTATATTACACCCTGTTCCAAATTATTATGCCAATGATACCTTTCTCATTTACCTAAATAATTGATGTAAACAACAGTCAGCATAATTCTCATGTTATCAACAATTAAGAGTACAATTAAAATTTTATTGAACAAACCTCCTAATGATAACAGTATTTTTTTTCAAAATAAAAATCTTACAATGCCCTGTTCCAAATTATTACGCACAGTAAGTTTCAAAACAATTTATAAGTTGTAAAGAACTGAAAATTGTCATTTGTTGTGTTTGCAGCATATTTACTGAAATCAAAAGCTATATTTACTGAAATCAAAAGCTATTTCAGTCAAACTTTGAACAACATTTTAACTTTTTAAACATTTTAACAAGTCACGTTACGTTTTAACATAGGACCCCTTATTTGATGGCAGCTTTACAAGTCTTGCATCCATTAAACGTGTGAGTTTTTGGACAGTTTCTGCTTGAATTTGTTTGCAAGATGTCAGAAAAGCCTCCCAGAGCTGCTGTTTGGATGTAAACTGCCTCCCACCCTCATAGATCTTTTGCTTGAGGATGCTCCAAAGGTTCTCAATATGATTGAGGTCAGGGGAGGATGGAGGCAACACCATGACTTTCTCTCCTTTTATCCCCATAGCAGCCATTGATGCAGAGGTATTCTTTGCAGCATGAGATGGTGCATTGTCATGCATGAAGATGATTTTATTACGGAAAGCATAGTTCTTCCTTCTGTACCAGGGAAGGAAGTGGTCAGTCAGGAACTCCACATACTTTGCAGAGGTCATCTTTACACCTTCGAGGACCCTAAAGGGGCCGACCAGCTCTCTTCCCATGATTCCGGTCCAAAACATGACTCCACCACCACCTTGCTGACGTCGCAACCTTGTTGGAACAGGGTGGCCGTCCACCAACCATCCACTACTCCATCTATCTGGACCATCCAGGGTTGCACGGCACTCATTAGTGAACAGGACTGTTTAAAAATTAGTCTTCATGTATTTTTCTGCCCCATGCAGCCATTTCTGCTTGTGAGCATTGGTTAGTGGTGTCCGAATGGAAGGTTTATGCACAGTTGCAAGACTCTGGAGGATTCTACACCTTGATGTCCGTGGGACTCCAGAGGCACCAGCAGCTTCAAATATCTGTTTGCTGCTATGTAATGGTATTTTAGCAGCTGCTCTCTTGATCTGATGCCTGGATCTGGAAAAATGTTCCTCAATGTGCCCTTATCTGCACGAACCCGTCTGTGCTCTGAATCAGCCACAAATCTCTTAATAGTGCAATGATCACGCTTAAGTTTTCGTGAAATATCTAATGTTTTCATACCTCGTCCAAGGCATTGAACTATTTCACTCTTTTCTTCCCCATATTGCTTGAAAATGGTGCTCTGCTTAATAATGTGGAACACCCTATTTAGTAGTTTTTTCTTTAATTGGGCTCACCTGGCAATCTAATTATCACAGATGTCCGAGATTGTTTCCAGTGATCAAAAGAGCCCTGAGACACAATGCCATCCATGAGTTAAACTGAAAAAAAAAAATGTAATCTTTGTGACACTGAAATAGAATTTGCATAATAATTTGGAACAGGGTGTAAACTTATTAACCCCTAATCTGCCCCCCCTACACCGTAGCCACCTATAATAAATTTATTAACCCCTATCCTGCCCCCCCTATACCGCCGCCACTATAATAAAATTATTAACCCCTAAACCTAAGTCTAACCCTAACCCTAACACCCCCCTAACTTAGGCCTAGATTTAGAGTTCGGCGTTAGCCGTGAAAACCAGCGTTAGAGGCCCCTAACGCGGGTTTCTTACGGACTCCGGTATTTAGAGTTTATTTACCGACACTCCAAAATCACCTAACGCTGAAATTTCTACCGACACCTCAGACCCAGTAGTAAACATATACCGACAAAAAAAACATCCACGAATCAAATAAAAATTATTACACAAACTACACTTACAGTCATACAAACACTACACTATGTTTATTTTTCATATTTAATAATTTCTCATCAAAATACAAAGGATTAAAGTTGCGAGATCTCGGGTGTTTGAAAAAAAACAATACAAATCCATTTTCCCATTGACTTACATTGACACACGGGAAAAGACCCTCATATACCTACATCTAACTAATAACATTATCACAAAATACACTCATCGATGCATACAAACAATATACACCACATGACATACCAAAAAAATTGATTTATTACATAAAGAACACGATTTATTTACTTTGTCACAAAAGCTCATGACGTCACTCACTTTACGAGGAAAACCAGTCTTAGAAAAAAAAAAAAAAATTTTTTAGAGCCTCCATTGACTTCTATTGGGAAGACGTGCTCGTGCACGCGAAACCCTCATTTCCCTAACGCACGCAAATAGCGTAGACAGAAAAACTCCAAATACCAGCGCTAGAAAAGACATGATTTTATGCGTTAGACACAGCTAGGATAAATAGATCAAGAAATGACTATTTCCCTATGGTGGATTTATGGATTTTAATTATTGAATATTCACAACACCATTAAATTGTTTCACACTTTTAGATTACATCAACTACAAATCAACATCACTAGTAACACATTATTATTTAAATAAAATTACATTTAAACTTTAAAACTAATTCATTAAACATTTCTGGATTCACAAACAGTACACAATGGGAAACACCTCTCATTTACCTTTATTATTGCATTTCAGTTATTCAACTCATATGCTTTCAGCAACTGCATATCTACATAGGCTTAACACATGATCACTCATGGATGCACATATATTACTTTTAACATTCACTCATACATGTGCATTCAAATGATGGGGGAAAAACACATTACATTCTCTACAGGAATCACAAAACACAACATATGGATTTTACTGTACTTTTAACATCATGATTCCATCACCAGAAACCATTAGGAATTACGTACAACAAGAACATCATTACACCAGATTACAGATGTCACTTTATGGGAAGGAACAACAATGCCAGACCGCTATATACAAGTCAGCATATGTGGGACACAATCACAATATATACGTACATGTACATAACACGCATCACCCATCACGCAACCACAAAGCACACATTTAGATTTTATTCAGCACGCAATAACAATGTAGTCAAATACAACAACACAATGAGGATTTCAGAACTACATAGGCAGGTTAATAATATCATGACGTCATTAGAAGATTCAACCATACACATCACAGATTCACCACTGTACCGCCCCTTTATGAACTTTAACACTCAATACTACAATACAACATATACGTAAACAACAGTTTGGAACAGCATTATTATGGAAATTTCAATGGGACAATTAAGAAATATTGTCAGATCGCAAATCACTTATATATATAATACTACAGATGACAGCCGGAAGTTCTTCAGTATTAGTGCGATTTTAATGGGACGCATACAATATTGACATCTCGGCAATCACTTATATATACAATACTACAGATGACAGCCGGAAGTGCTTCAGTATTAGTGCCATTTTTATGGGACGCATACAATATTGACAGCTCGGCAATCACTTATATATACAATACTACAGATGACAGCCGGAAGTTATTCAGCATTAGTGCGATTTTAAAGGGACGCATACAATATTGACATCTCGGCAATCACTTATATATACAATACTACAGATGGCAGCCGGAAGTTCTGCAGTATTAATGCCATTTGAATGGGACGCATACAATATTGACAGCTCGGCAATCACTTATATATACAATACTACAGATGGCATCCGGAAGTTATTCAGTATTAGTGCCATTTGAATGGGACGCATACAATATTGACAGCTCGGCAATCACTTATATATACAATACTACAGATGACAGCCGGAAGTTATTCAGTATTATTGAGATTTTAAAGGGACGCATACAGTATTGACAGCTCGGCAATCACTTATATATACAATACTACAGATGGCAGACGGGAAGTTCTGAATTCTTATTGCGATTTTAAAGGGACACATACAATATTGACTGCTCGGCAATCACTTATATATACAATACTACAGATGACAGCCGGGAAGTTCGGAATTATTATTGCGATTTTAAAGGGACGCATACAATATTGACATCTCGGCAATCACTTATATATACAATACTACAGATGGCAGACGGGAAGTTCGGAATTATTATTGCGATTTTAAAGGGACGCATACAATATTGACAGCTAGGCAATCACTTATATATACAATACTACAGATGGCAGACGGGAAGTTCTGAATTATTATTGCGATTTTAAAGGGACGCATACAATATTGACATCTCGACAATCACTTATATATACAATACTACAGATGGCAGATGTTACTTTATCGTTTACAAACAATATTGCAGCAACATTGATCGATCACATTCGATGCACATTATACACAACTATGCACTTTCATTCATGTTAGCCTGGACGTGTGTTTGTTACTATAAGATCGCGTTTAAGAAATATTGATTACGCATATAATCAAACATTACAAACATGCACTGTATGTGTGATATTTGACACTTTCACATTGAGATTCATTGGGTGAAAACAACATTTCATCAAAAAAAAAAAAAAAAAGCCCACTGTGAAAGCATTCGCGCCGCTCACATACAAACAAGTGAATCCAATTAGCAATCATTACAAACTCAATACCATTGGACTAATTGTACTATAAATCCCCCAAACAACATGGCCAAAGCATCACTTGTGATCCACATCAGATAAAGTGCTTACCTTGTTACGCTGTTTTGAAAGATGGATGACAATGACATGGTAGATGCTGCTGGTGCTGCTATTGGCGAACTAGCTGTTGGTCGAATCAGGCAGCCTCAGCGGTTCAGACCGAGACGAAGGGGTCGTCTGGTTCGAGGTCCTCGTGTCTACAGGGTGAGACCCACCTTGGAAAACATGAGTGACTTTGAGGTTTTTGATAAGTATCGGCTCGATCGCGAACAGCTCATTGGCCTTTACGAGCTTCTTAAACCTCATTTGGAGCCATGTATACAAATAAGGACTGCTGTTCCCCCCATGAGTAAGATGCTAAGCTGTCTATACGTCCTGGCCTCCGGGAGTTTTCAATCCGGAGAACTGTACATGCATGGCCTGGCTCAAGGTACACTCTCTGTGGTGTTTGATAACTTTCTGGACGCCATGGTACGTATCAGTAAGCAATACATAGGATTCCCACAGAATGATGGTGATTGGAGGCGCCTGAAGCGGGAATTCTTTGATATTGCTCAATTGCCCAATGTCTTGGGAGCCATTGATTGTACCCACATTGCGCTGCGTGCTCCAATTGATGACTTGCCCTTCAGAAATCGCAAACTTTTTCATAGCCTCAACGTGCAGTATGTTTGTGACGCACGGATGAGGATTATGCATGTGTGTGCGAATTTTGCAGGTGCTTGTCATGATGCCCGCATCCTCTCTCTGTCGTCCCTGTGGAGACAGTTTGAGGAAAGACAAATGCCCCCTGGTTATCTCGTTGGTGAGTATTTGTGCACAACATGGTTAATTAGTTTGACAATTGCCACTGTAGTTTTAAAATGTTAGCGTCATGTTCAGCTATAGGATGCAATTTAACCATTTGTTATTTTCCGACGCTAATGTCTACTTTTAGTTAAATGCAGATATGTAGCATGTCATACCTTAAATGCTCAGATAGAGAATGCAATGTAACCATGTATTTAGCATTTTACACAAGGTTTGGTTTAGGAGAAATACGCATATGTAGCATGTCTTAGCTGAAATGGGAAGATATTAGCTCATGCAATTTAACCATGTCATTGTCTCTTTCCGCTAATGTCTACTTTTAGTTCAATGCAGATATGTAGCATGTCTTACCTTAAATGCTCAGATAGAGAATGCAATGTAACCATGTAGTTAGCATTTTACACAAGGTTTGGTTTAGGAGAAATACGCATATGTAGCATGTCTTAGCTGAAATGGGAAGATCTTAGCTCATGCAATTTAACCATGTCATTGTCTCTTTCCGCTAATGTCTACTTTTAGTTCAATGCAGATATGTAGCATGTCTTACCTTAAATGCTCAGATAGAGAATGCAATGTAACCATGTAGTTAGCATTTTACACAAGGTTTGGTTTAGGAGAAATACGCATATGTAGCATGTCTTAGCTGAAATGGGAAGATCTTAGCTCATGCAATTTAACCATGTCATTGTCTCTTTCTGCTAATGTCTACTTTTAGTTCAATGCAGATATGTAGCATGTCTTACCTTAAATGCTCAGATAGAGAATGCAATGTAACCATGTAGTTAGCATTTTACACAAGGTTTGTTTTTGGAGAAATACGCATATGTAGCATGTCTTAGCTGAAATGGGAAGATCTTAGCTCATGCAATTTAACCATGTCATTGTCTCTTTCCGCTAATGTCTACTTTTAGTTCAATGCAGATATGTAGCATGTCTTACCTTAAATGCTCAGATAGAGAATGCAATGTAACCATGTATTTAGCATTTTACACAAGGTTTGGTTTAGGAGAAATACGCATATGTAGCATGTCTTAGCTGAAATGGGAAGATCTTAGCTCATGCAATTTAACCATGTCATTGTCTCTTTCCGCTAATGTCTACTTTTAGTTCAATGCAGATATGTAGCATGTCTTACCTTAAATGCTCAGATAGAGAATGCAATGTAACCATGTAGTTAGCATTTTACACAAGGTTTGGTTTAGGAGAAATACGCATATGTAGCATGTCTTAGCTGAAATGGGAAGATCTTAGCTCATGCAATTTAACCATGTCATTGTCTCTTTCTGCTAATGTCTACTTTTAGTTCAATGCAGATATGTAGCATGTCTTACCTTAAATGCTCAGATAGAGAATGCAATGTAACCATGTAGTTAGCATTTTACACAAGGTTTGTTTTTGGAGAAATACGCATATGTAGCATGTCTTAGCTGAAATGGGAAGATCTTAGCTCATGCAATTTAACCATGTCATTGTCTCTTTCCGCTAATGTCTACTTTTAGTTCAATGCAGATATGTAGCATGTCTTACCTTAAATGCTCAGATAGAGAATGCAATGTAACCATGTATTTAGCATTTTACACAAGGTTTGGTTTAGGAGAAATACGCATATGTAGCATGTCTTAGCTGAAATGGGAAGATACAGAATAATATAGAACTTGATTTTTTGATTTTTCTGAAAAATATTTTTCTATGGATTATCGTGTACCCAAATTTATTTTTAAAACAAAATACTATTTTAACGATTCTGTTTGAATTATGTTCTGTTCATAATTTATAGGTGATTCTGGGTACATGAGCCGGCCTTGGCTCATTACCCCCTTTCGTAGCCCGACTGATGTGTCTGAGGAGCGCTACAATAGGGCTCATAAGAGAACCAGGGCGGTGGTTGAAAGGATGTTCGGGCTCCTGAAGATGAGATTCAGGTGCCTGGACCGTTCTGGAGGAGCACTCCAGTACAACCCAAAGAAGGTGGCTAAGATTGTTGTAGCCTGTAGCGTCCTGCATAATATTGCACAGCGGTCTGGGATGCTGCAGGCTGTCCCGGTGGACAGAGACCTCCTCAGAGATGAGGAGGATGATCCTGTTCTAGAGGGGGAATTCCAGGACGAGGGACTCGATGTCAGAGCAGACGTCATCAACCGCCACTTTAGACGGTAAAGAATATAAGTTAGACTGTAGTATTTTCAATAGATGTGAACTCTAGGGAAATGACAAGTAGAGAATTGTGCAAACATGTTAGGATTGTTCATCAAATGTTAAAAAATGTTTTCATTTATTAATATAGGTGATGCTCTGGGCATTGGGTCCTGTAGCGAGTCTTTGCCACCTGGTTTTTAAAGAGGACATCAGATGGTAAGTAGAAATGTATGGACTGTTGCTGGCATGAATTGTACACAAATACATCATATGGCATACATTTTCAAAAATAGTATTTAGTTTACACATTACTTAAAATGTACATACTCAGAAAGGGATCCTCTAGAATGACTATGGTTCAATGTCACACATTAGAGGTTTGTTCTGCTCAATATGACTCATCTTCACACTTGATAGAAAATAACACAAGTTGCTACACACGCTTAGTAAGCTAGTGACAGAAATTTATTATGAAATGGGGGGTGGGAGAGGGGTACAGAACTGATTCACACACTTGTATGAATTTTATTTAAAATATTTCTTCCATTAGGGAGCTGACTTAATCTAAAGACTGAAAGGGAACAATTAGAAGCCTGACAGTGAAGATTGCCCAGACTGACAGTGGGAAAAAGCCAAGATTGAAATTGAAGTATACCAATGGGATCATGTCTGGCATTATCTTTCAATTCTGCTGACCTTGAAAACCATACAAAGACATGTTCACATGGTAAGTGCAAACTATTTGATAGAATAAGGCTGTGGAGACATCCTATTGGAGACACTTAGATGATTTTCTAATTTTTAGATGGTATTTCCCAGTCCTCTATTTAATGAACTGATGAATAAGACACCTATTGAAGATCAACTGTTTACCCCTAAATTGACTTTTAAAGACCATGCATTGTCCAGGTTGGTGTACCAATGCATGCTAGTGAAGACTGTTGAATATTAGTAGCTTACATACATTAGTCATATTTAGTTCTTTAGTAGATATTTAGGGATCACAATCAGACACTTTTACTTTTTTAGATGGTATTTCCCAGTCCTCTATTTAATGAACTGATGAATAAGACACCTATTGAAGATCAACTGTTTACCCCTGAATTGACTTTCAAAGACCATGCATTATCCAGGTTGGTGTACCAATGCATGCTAGTGAAGACTGTTGAATATTAGTAGCTTACATACATTAGTCATATTTAGTTCTTTAGTAGATATTTAGGGATCACAATCAGACACTTAGATGATTTTACTTTTTTAGATGGTATTTCCCAGTCCTCTATTTAATGAACTGATGAATAAGACACCTATTGAAGATCAACTGTTTACCCCTGAATTGACTTTCAAAGACCATGCATTATCCAGGTTGGTGTACCAATGCATGCTAGTGAAGACTGTTGAATATTAGTAGCTTACATACATTAGTCATATTTAGTTCTTTAGTAGATATTTAGGGATCACAATCAGACACTTAGATGATTTTACTTTTTTAGATGGTATTTCCCAGTCCTCTATTTAATGAACTGATGAATAAGACACCTATTGAAGATCAACTGTTTACCCCTGAATTGACTTTCAAAGACCATGCATTATCCAGGTTGGTGCATGCTAGTTAAGAATCACAGGAAGAATGTTGATTATTGTTAGCTTACATACATTAGTCATACTTATTTCATCATTAGATATTTAGGGATCACAATCAGAAAAAGGAATACATATTATAGTTGATATAGAGGTATTTGAATGGACATGAAATATTACATTTATGTTCAGCATACATATATTGTTGAAATGTGATATACATTATTATGTATAATTAGAAATTTGGATATTTAAATAGAATTTTGATTCAACAATATAATGGTGTATGTTTTTTTTTTTTTTTTAAATCAATTTAATAAATATCTTTCAAAAATGTTGAACAAAGTTAGAGCATAGACACAAGATGATTGTAAATGTATTTTATGAATATTTGACAACGTGTGTATTAACTTTGTTCCATTTTTTTATTTGTCATTTCAGATTGGCATCTGATGACTTCCAGGAATATTTTTATTTTTTCAATCAATTTTTTTTTTTTTTTTTTACATGTTAATAATAAACATTTTATTATTAAATACATTCTTTTGTACAGATTATAATAAATATCAATATAATCTGTCAATAAAAAAAAGTTTGACTCCCATGACTGGTAGTTGGCTATTTGACAAGCACATGCATAAGATCAAATAATGCATTAATATTAGAAAATCAACTGATTCCGAGAATATTACATTAAACTATCTTTTATAACATTAATTGGGGAGTGAGATCCTTCGATGCTTTTCTTTTGAAAATCGTAGATATTAAATTAATTTTGGATATGTAGTCAAAAATATTTTTTTTTCACTTTTAAGAAGGGGAAGTGGTTCAATTACATTAAAGTGACAGTGTTGTTGAATGTAAAATTAATTTTATAAAATCTTGTATCTTCCTTAGGTATCTCTAAACATTTTTTTGATAAATTATTTAAAACTTTACTTGTATAAATGGTAGGTCATTTAACTTGATATTTTTCACAAGCTAGTTATTGGATGCCAGGTTAATCGATTTGATTTTCTAGTGGAGTCATTTAACTATAGTTAATAATATTATGTAGTTTTTAAAATCTTACCTCTTGGGTTAGACATCACATATCTATATATAATTTTCATTCCCCTTTAGTTTATTTTGACAATGTTAAATCAACATTCCAAATGTTTGGGTCCTTAAAGGGACATTCACAAAGTATATTGTGTATAGATTTTTAAAAAATCATAAAAGAATTTAAACATATTTATAAAGTAATATAGAATTACATTCAGTCTTTAAATATACTTTTCAAAAAATACTTCAATGTACATATCTTAGTCAATTACATAAGGCATCTATATGCAACCAACAATCAGCATCAAAATAGCCTATGTAGATATGTATTTAATCCAAGAATATATATAATTACAATATAATGATTGAATAACAAAACATATTAAGTTGGTCAAATATTCGAATATTATACAAAATGCATACATAACATATAGCTTCATGTCCCTCTAAGCTGAAGGCTCAAAAATACCTCCTTTAATAAATATATTTCAGTCAGTGTGTAAAACAATATAGAAGTTAATCTAAATTTGCTTTACTCATATGTTAGACTAATTTAGCAAAAGGAAGGTGCCTAGGTTTCTGATATTTTAAGCATTATTGTGAAATGTTTCTTTAAAGGGACATGAACTAAAAATATACTTAAAGGTAGACAGTTAAAAAATTAATGATTTATACATTCTGAATGAGTATTCTATTTTAAGCAACTTTAAAAATTGTCTCGTATTATGAATGCTCCTTGTGATGTTGCTATCATTACTTTAAAATAAAGGCATTAAAAAGATAATTTATTTGCTTCAGTACTCTGGACAGAACTTGCTTGTTTTGTTTGGAATAATTGATCCAACAATCGTCAAGGACAACCCAGGTTTTTTGGAAACAATTGTCCGTAATATAAAATATCATTATTGATTTGCAAAGAAAGATAACAAGATAACTGTTAACATTTGATAATCGGATTAAATTATAAAGTTGATTAACATTTCATGCTCAATCTGAATCACCAATGCTAAATTTGATTGGACAGTGTCCCTTTAAGAGCTTTAAATAGTGTATTTACTTATCTTCCTATCTTGACATACTTTGCTTGAAAAGCATATCGAGATAGGCTCAGTAGATGAAGATTGGTGGATGCACAGAGATGCCTTATGTGATTGGCTCAACCATGTGCATTGAAATTTCTTCTGTTGAGGATATATAAATACTAAGAGAAATTGATTTACATTTTAAAGTCTAAACAATCTTCTATCTCTACAGATCATTTGATACAATTGTTTGTTTGTAATGTCTATTTAAAACTAAAGACGCCATTGCACAATAACATATATGAGCACTTCAGAGAAATACAAGCTCGAGGTTTATTTGCTAATAACAAACAAACATGTAGTTTAACATTTATAAACAGATTATCAAAGTTACTGACATTCTAACCTGAATTTGAACATTAAGAAATATTGCGTGGGAAACGCATCTTGAAACACCAGATTAGCATCTTTAAACATTAGTCTAATGTCACGCAATAGCACACAATCAATGTGCATTATAAAGACATTTAATAGAGCAATGTCAATAATTCTCAATAAGTCAACAAATTTATTTTAAGAACAATAAAGACATACAATATTAAATGTGTATTTGTATTAAAGAAACAGACCATTATTAAACCGAGAAATGTCTACAACATTTAATAATGTGACAGTATTAGATTTTAAAGAGAATTTAATCATTAATATTTAACGGATCACGGATATTAAATCTGCGTCACACATATCCGCATGACAGGCCCATGAGTTACAAATAAGTCTACATGAAAAATGAAGTAACAGCACCACCAAGCGGTATGTGTAAGGAAGTTACTAAGATATGAAACATTAAGGAACGGCCAATCCGAGTTCATCACACAAACACAACTTGAGTCAGGATGGTCTCACAGACATTATAACAATATTTCAAACTTTTATCCAATCAGATGTACAGATAACTTGTCCCATGGTGCATCTCATGTTTACTTCACCATATAAAAGTCCATTACACGTTGCCATCTTTGTCAGTTCTCTAATGCCTGCAGGCAGTATATATTATAATAATATATATTTTGGAAAACCCAGCAGGCATGTCAGTTCCCAGGTTCACCAAGGAGGAGAGCGCTGCACTGGTCCACGCCGTCAAGGACTTTTATCCCCAGCTGTTTGGGAACAAGAGGAGGTTGACAGATGCGCCTGTTAAGAAGGCCCTCTGGGAGTCTATCACCAATGCGGTTAGATTGGTGTGTGACGTCCAGAGGACCCAGGATCAGATCATGAGGAGATTCGGAGATATGAGGTTGCGGTTATCAAAAAAAGTCAACCTCATAAGGGACTGGGTACAAGCCCGTAAAAGAGGTGGCAAAAGAGAGGCCCCGCGGAAACTGTACCTACTCCCTTATGAGGTGACTTTATGCGAGCTCATCAATCTCCGGGTCCCCAAAAGATTTCGATCCTCGCCATCCTCGGCCTCCTCTTCTTCCCTCCCAGCTGCGGGTTCTGAAAGTCCTGACGCGGGGGCCAGGGCAGATGCTTCTCCGTCCGGTGGCCTGGGAGGAGATAGAGAATCTGAACAAGGTAATTATCCAACTTCATATAATATCTTAATATTTGTTATTTTTATCCAAATATGTGTAAATAGTCAGATACTAAACCTATACAGATCTCACAACATACACTACATGTGATGTTTAGATATCTGATTTTAGATTAGTGACACATGAAATAGGAATGATGTTTCTACCGCTCTACAGAATATGCGTCACAGAGCGGAAATGTAATTTCTCATCCACGTTAACATGGCTTTGCTGTAAGTGGCATTGCTTTATACATGTTGGTCAAATGACGGATGCGTAATTCCGCTTGGAATCATTGCGCAATGATCGCGAAAATGGAATTTCTCATCCACGTTAACATGGCTTTGCTGTAAGTGGCATTGCTTTATACATGTTGGTCAAATGACGGATGCGTAATTCCGCTTGGAATCATTGCGCAATGATCGCGAAAATTGAATTTCTCATCCACGTTAACATGGCTTTGCTGTAAGTGGCATTGCTTTATACATTTTGGTCAAATGACGGATGCGTAATTCCGCTTGGAATCATTGCGCAATGATCGCGAAAATTGAATTTCTCATCCACGTTAACATGGCTTTGCTGTAAGTGGCATTGCTTTATACATTTTGGTCAAATGACGGATGCGTAATTCCGCTTGGAATCATTGCGCACTGATCGCGAAAATGGAATTTCTCATCCACGTTAACATGGCTTTGCTGTAAGTGGCATTGCTTTACACATGTTGGTCAAAATTAAATGTGAATTATTATATTAGTGAAGAATACAGTATTCTTATTTTCAATATTATAGCTAATAAAAAACGAAGAATACAAATAAATTATAACATATGGCCATCAAATAATGATTATGAAATAACACCAAAAAATTATTAAAGATACAGTAAACAACACAACTGATTGAAAATAAGAGTCCAGGATATATTTATCATGAATTTAATTGAGGAAACAATTAACTCATGGGACTACCAAAGGATTAATAGTTTTAAATTGATTTGTTAATAATGTAAAGATTTTAAACATGGCATGATTTGTATTAATGATATGCAATCCTCATTTAATATATTACAGATATGGATGTTGCTGCTGGATCCTCAAGCCAGGGCTTGTCACAGTATGGTATGTCTCATTTTAATTGACATTTGTCTTAGAAACATGGACAGAACATTACATACTAAATCCACATTGTTCAATATTTATATGTAATGTCCCTTTAATAGATGAAAATTTAAATAATTCTTCGGATATACTTAAATAACATATTAGATTTGAATTGCATGCTCAATACCATTCATTACATCAACATATGGAGTAGAGAATTCATTAACACCAACATTGTCAAATCAATTTAATTTTATATTAAAGGGATACTGAGCTACAATTATTAATGTTGTCATTCAGATAGAGTATGCAATATTATTAAACATTTAAATATAATACTATCATCATATGTGAAATATTCTATTGCTAAATGTATTTTAAAATCAAGAATGTACGTTTATCTGCATCTCAATTTTGGTTGACCAACCTGGGTTTTTATCGATGATTGGTGGATACCTTCAACAAACAATATTTATTGAATCCCATATTGCTTATCTGCCTTTAAGATTAAAATTTAGCAACATTCAAATTATAATAGGAGTCAATGTTAAATCATTTGGAACAGTTTGAACAGAGAAATCAATTATTTAAATTAATCATGTCAGTGTCCCTTTAAGACAAAATAGATTCATTCATCTTTACATTCTTTGTATTAAACAATATTGATATATAATTCACATATTCACTGTTGGAGTTACTTTATAGATATCAGCATGCTCTAACAGCACCATGATTACATATTTGTAATAATCAATTTTGTTTTGTATTGTGATAAATATGTGTTGTGTCCTAAACAAGATTACTGTACATTGCACAAATGGCTCGATGTGCCACATGTCTTTGTTTAGATTTGTCAACAGCTGCTCTTCAAAATATGGTTTGTGTGTATTCTTTTAAGAACATTGATCAATGGGTATATTTAGATATGCAATAGCATCGTATGAGATGATTTTGATGTCTAATATAGTCTGAAATTAAACATATGTTCAATACAGAATTTTTAACAGAATCCCCTTGATTCAATCAAGCATTTTCTAGTGTAATGACTGCTCTATTCTTCACATTTTCAAGTTGATTAATCGTAAAATTCGAGACAGATGTGATTTAGTGATATCCCAAATGTGTTTCATAATATATATCTATATCATTCATAGAGAGAGTTGGTGTGGTGAGCCCACAGGAATCCAGCAGTGACATAGAGCCGCCTTTGCGGTCTCCTGGTAAGTCCATTGACTCATTTATATGTAATTGAAGGTGTATTGGTAATCAATATTATGAGCATGATTCTGATGAAGCATAACATTTGAAACAAACATATAATTTTCTCTTCTGATTATATATTAATTTTCGTTTAATATTGAATGATTAATAATTTAAACTTTATTAGTCTACACATTTGTTATTCAGAAGATGTATAACATATGTTTGTTTCCATGTTCTTTTTTGACAACAGTCATCAAGTGATACACACATGAGAAATCTTAAATGTTCTATGTACTATGCTTTTATGATTTTTACATTAATCCAAACAATACATCGAAAATATGAATCATTGAGAATAACAAATCTAATGTAATTTGTATGCTCCATCAAAATGATGTAAATCATAACTTTGGGTGTGTATATCTTTAATGCAACATTGATGTGTGTCTTTGAACAACAGTAACATATGTTATAATATCTGTTGTTAACGTGTACACAACATGTTATGTTTTACAGAGATTGATTTAACATATGTGACGGAGGAGGAAGAGGCTGCCTTGGAGTCTAATGGTATGTGAAATATATCTATCATGTTTCCAACATGTTGGTTTATTTGAAATAATTTCATTGAAGACATTCAAAGTCTACAGCTTTTGCACTTTAAAAAGGAATATTATTTGTCTGTTCAAATACACTACTGCCCCCTTTCTATATCAGGTAGCATGAAAAATTTTGAATTGAAAATATTTAAAATTCATGCCATCATTATGTCACATGCATATTCCAGGCCAAAACACAATAATAATGTTATAATTGTACAGACAGTCATTGATATTCATCTGAGTGCCTATATGCATACCATATCCTCATTTCAGAATTGTTTACAAATTCAAACACACTTCGAAGTATATTGAAAACATAATCAATTTGAAATGCGTTGATTTGATTTCATGATGTATGTGATGTTAATATATTTTTTTTTAATTTTCAGATGGATCCACCACTTCTGGTCATCTGGTTTCCGCCCCTGCCCAGTCCCCTGCACAGTCACAGACCCCTCCCCATGCACAGACCCCTGACCATGCCCAGACCCCTGCACAGACCCAGACCCCTGCCCATGACCAGACTCCTGCCCATGCCCAGACCCCTGCCGGCCATTCCCATTTTTCATTTCCTGTCCCTCCCAAAAAACGCCCCTACGCCCCCCTTCGCCGCTCTCCCCGTATTATGGTCCGTACAGCTGCCCAGACCCCAACTCCCCACTCCCCAGCTGTACGGCCTACCCTGGAGCGGCAGCTCACCCCTCCCCAAGCCAATACCATCCCTCCCCAAGCCACTCCCATCCCTCCCCAAGCCAATCCCATCCCTCCCCCCTGTCTCAACCTTCATTGTCCTGGGTGTCGGATTGTCCTTCCCAGGCACAGCTGTAAGTATCATTCAAAATACACGTTATAAGATACTTAAAGGTACAGTGAAGGTAAATATTTTCTATTGTGATTCAAATACAGCATGCAATGTTAATCAAATTTATAATTTACTACTCTTATGAATTATTCTTCATTCTCTTGATATCTTTATTGAAACAAAGAAATGCCTATAATTATTTTAAACAATAAAAAAATTATGGCCATCATTTCTTTATTGTTGGATGAATGTATCCATCAACCAGCAGGGACAAACAAAGTTGATAAACAAATATTGGCTTCCCTAAAAAGCAACATTCTTGCATTCAAAATCTAGCTATAGAATTCAAACATTTAAAGAATATGTGTAAGTTTTAAAGATTTGTAATGTCATGCTCTATCTGAATCAGTCCATTAAATATTTTGGTTCAGTGTCCCTTTAATTGGATATCACTACATATACCAATCACCACTACTTGGATCCAACAATTAATTTACAAATGTTGATACATTATCTCTTGTCTAACCCAGTGGGAATGTAATTTCTTCAGGTTGCTATGTTTACACAGCTTGTCCTCAATGCCAAAATGTTTAAGGATAGGTGTGCCTACCACAGTATAATTGAAATATTTAAATAGCTAATGTAAGTACAATGTAAATCCTTTAACAAGATTTGATACACTCAAGCTGTATAAGTGGATCATCTAAAACCAATTAAAGGGGACAACATGTTTGAGTAAAATGTCCCTTTAATGATTTCTGTCTGTCTGAATAACCTAATTCATGTGTAAAGAATAAATGTAAACTAATTGATGTAAAGAATTATTTGTCTTTATGATGACAATGTATCTTTTCTAATTTTTTCGTCTGTTGTGTAATTATCCTTAATATTTAATGTATTCTTTATTTTAGGCTGTGACTCAGCATGGCTCATGCTAGAAGGTATAGCAAGAGTAGAGCAGGCCGTGTTGAGGAACGCAGCTGTCCTGAGAGGGATGAACGACACCATGCAGGCCCAGCTCCGGGTTCAGGACTTGACTCTGCGTGCAATTATGAGATTAAGTTCAAGGCCTGAATCTGGAGCTGGACATGCACAGGACGATGAAGAGGATGACCAGTAAGTGGAGGATCTGGAGATGCTCCAAGGTGGCAGATAAGAATCCTCCGTCCACATGTTGATTTTTTTGTTTTATTGTTGCCATTTGGCCTTTTTAAAAGTTTATTGTTGTGCCTGTTGCACTCTTTTACCTTGTCATATGTCTCCAATGGGGCTATGGTGGCCCTTGGCAACTCTCTTCATGGACTGTGATGCACTCTTTTTTTCCTTGTCATATGTCTCCAATGGGGCTATGGTGGCCCTTGGCAACTCTCTTCATGGACTGTGATGCACTGTGTTACCTTGTCATATGTCTCCAATGGGGCTATGGTGGCCCTTGGAAACTCTCTTCATGGACTGTGATGCACTGTGTTACCTTGTCATATGTCTCCAATGTGGCTATGCTGGCCCTTGGCAACTCTCTTCATGGACTGTGATGCACTCTTTTACCTTGTCATATGTCTCCAATGGGGCTATGGTGGCCCTTGGCAACTCTCTTCATGGACTGTGATGCACTGTGTTACCTTGTCATATGTCTCCAATGGGGCTCTGGTGGCCCTTGGCAACTCTCTTCATGGACTGTGATGCACTGTGTTACCTTGTCATATGTCTCCAATGGGGCTATGGTGGCCCTTGGCAACTCTCTTCATGGACTGTGATGCACTCTTTTACCTTGTCATATGTCTCCAATGGGGCTATGGTGGCCCTTGGCAACTCTCTTCATGGACTGTGATGCACTGTGTTACCTTGTCATATGTCTCCAATGGGGCTATGGTGGCCCTTGGCAACTCTCTTCATGGACTGTGATGCACTCTTTTACCTTGTCATATGTCTCCAATGGGGCTATGGTGGCCCTTGGCAACTCTCTTCATGGACTGTGATGCACTGTGTTACCTTGTCATATGTCTCCAATGGGGCTATGCTGGCCCTTGGTAACTCTCTTCATGGACTGTGATGCACTGTGTTACCTTGTCATATGGCTCATATATTCCTTATTTTTACAAGATTATTTATAAACGTTGTTGATGTTTTCTTACATACTAATAAAAGACATGTCATTGCACGAATCTTTGTCCTGATTCTTCATGTTATTTTTGAAAGCTCTAGTTTATGTTGTTGATCCTTAAAGGGACCTACCAAAAATATTTTTTATAATAAAATCATATATGTAAGACAATTGTAAATGACTTTAAGATTAACATCTCCAATGTAATCTTATTATTTGTCTTTATATATTTTTCTATTAGCTTTATCATTGCATGATTATGATTAGCATAGTAATTGTTTTATATATGTATATATAGATTGTTATTTGTGTATATATGTATATTTCAATGTTCAGATCCATGTGTGTATTTAGAAACTCTGCATGAATTGATGCACCTTTACCAAATGATCTGAGTATTGATACAATGATATAATCCCTGTAAAGTGTTCATTTTATTGAAATAGTATTGTCTATGTGTATGCTCTTTTTAAAAACAAAATCATGTCCCTTTAAGTGATGGTGAGCACAATTGTTAATGAATGTATTTCCATTTCTAAAGCGTTTTTGTCCTTTTTACATGAACAAGGACATATAATCTTATTAATAAACAATCTTATTGTAATGTTGACAGCACATGTATTTCATTTTCAATTCTATATTATTGTAAAAGTGTAACCAAATAAATCTCTGTGTGTAATGCAAATAATTTAGATGATGAATATTTGTTAACAAATATGTTAACAAAATACATCTCCTCCCATATATGGCTATAGGTAGGCTGACAATAATTAAACTTGAATAAATGACACGTTTAATCAATCCATGTATAACTATTGTTATTCCAAAACAATCCAAACATATCTTAAAACATCAATGGCATATGTATTTCTCATGTGTATCTTTTAAATTTTAAAGATATACACCATAGCTATAGTTCAAGGGACAGTCAAGTCCGAAAAGATGATTCATGATTTGGTGACATTCCTAGATAGCAATCTAGACACATACTAGTTCCTAAAATATAAATACGTTTCTTAGTGATATGCCAAGATGTCACTGAGTCCTTGTATTGGCTGCGGTTTTTCAGCGATCTCGGATGCGCCATGTTGCTTAAGACGTCACCTGCCAGGCTGTCCAATGATTCCTTGTATTGACTGACGTTCTTACGTGATCAAGAATGTGCCTTTTATTGGATTGCGTTTTGACGCGATCAAGGATGCGCCTTTTTTTTGGGGCGTTCTTACGTGATCAAGAATGTGCCTTTCATTGGATGGCGTTCTTACGTGATCAAGGAAGCGCCATGTTAAGACGTCACATGCAAAGGTAAAAAAACGTCTGATTGTATTACGTAGTCCCGCAATATTTGTGCACGTTAAAAACGTTTGTGACTGCAGCCAATTTTAAAAACCTTGCGAATATGTATTATTTGCATCATGTTACATTGTTGACCCGTAGCTGATAAAGACCACCACATTCTCTTTTGCTGGATGTCTGGTTGAATAAACGAACGAAAGCAAAATGTTTTCATGCATATGATATTTCGAGGCAAGTGCAAATCTCTATAGTCCATGTTTAATATGTTTGTCAACAATGTTCCTTTTTCTGAAAAATGACTGTTGTGTTTAATGTTAAACATATCTAATTAATAAATATGCGCTATTGTGTTAGAATAAAGTAATCAATATGCATTTATATTTATCATATGCTAAATATATGATGCCGACTTCTTCTAAATGTAATTTCGTTGTATATTTTATTAAAGGTTCATTAGACACTCACATTATAAATCAAAAGCTTTTATTTTGTCTCTAGTTAGATAGTCCATTGTTTAACCAATACGTTTAATTTTGCTTCTGTTCTAAGAAAATTTAAGCAATTTTCAGACTCCTCGCAAAGCCTCTGAGTTTCATGTGAGTACCATCTCCAGCTTTCTCCTGTTTGTGTAAAGGGTCTTTTCATATGTTAATGATGGGGTATTGTCTTGTTTTACGTTTGTAATGGGGGTTCATCTATATTTTCAATAGAGCTAACCCGATTTTATTTGAAAGTGTTTGAAGCTTTGTAATATTGATATCAGTATATGTTAATCTTGTTGTTTGTAGTAGTGTCTATTACATACAGTTCTGTTAAAAATATAGTATACTGTCCCTTGAATGCAAATGTTGTTTTTTGTATCATGTATGAGTTACACATTGTTTAATCTTCAAATATATTATTGTTAGCATATTTTCACCCCCCCCCCACTCCTAAAAGGACTTTAAACCATATTCATTGTTCAAACAAATGTCTTTCCAATAAAATATTAACACAATAATGTCTCTTTAAGAAAATAGAGTTTATTTAACACGTCAATATAAATGTGATTTCAATATTTATTTTTTGACCAAGTACATGTAGATATACCAACAAGCTTCAAATATGTGTTAGCATATGTAATTTTGTTAAAGGGACAGTTTAGAAAACAAATAATGTTTTTCATTATTCTAAAAGTCAATTATGTAATATCAATGATATCAAATGTTTCTCACCAATTGATCATTTGTCTGTGTTTATTTAAATTTGCTAGCTAAACCTATGAGGTTCGTGTGCTCATTTCTTCGAGCTTGAAGAGTGCATGTAATCATTATACAATTTGACCACTAGAGGGCATTTGGATAGCATTTGTATATGTAAAACCTTGTGCTCATACAGCATATTATTGACCATGTATTGATCATTGATATCTAAAATGTTGTTATGTCTGAACAACAAATAAGTGGTCATTTTTCATAGTCATAGATACAAGGTTAAGCACATAAGTCACACGTATTTCTCCATGTTTTGTTGTTTCCAACTTGATAATGCGTAATACAGTGTTTTCTTTGTAATCAATAATTTTCTGACTGTCCCTTTAAGCTGTGTTATTGGCATTCAAACAGTAATATGCCATCATGGATAATTGTAATGGTCATTTTGTTTGCGATTCGGGAAACAGTTTGGACATCACATCACAGAAACCAATCAATATCATGAACAAGGATAGGTATGTGATGATGTGGTTTTCACACACTTATAACCCACACTCTGCAAACAATCTGCCTCCATGGACCCGGTCCCATAGAAGTCGATTATATACAGAGTGTGGTCCACAAGTGTATGAAAACCACATCATCACATACCTATCCATTACACATTAAATTAAAAAAACCATTAAAGATGAAAACAAATACTTACTTCCTCTTCCTTCCCCTCTTCCCACGGGGCTGAGGCTCTGGGAGAGGCAACTGCCGACTCCGAAGAGTTCTCCTTGGAGATGTTGTGGGAAGAGTGGAAGGAAGAGTACTGGGATGACCAAGGTGAGGAGGAGAAGATGGCTGAGGAGGAGAAGATGGCTGAGGAGGAGAAGATGGCTGAAGAGGAGAAGATGGCTGAAGAGGAGGAGATGGCCCGGCAGGAGTAGATGGCCCGGCATGAGGAGATGGGCCGGCAGGAGGAGATGGGCCGGCAGGAGGAGATGGGCCGGCAGGAGGAGGCCCAGCAGCAAGAGGCCCAGCAGCAAGAGGCCCAGCAGCAAGAGGCGGACCAGGAGGTAGACCAGCATGCGCCTCCCGGAAAATATTGAACATCTCTTGGTGCAGATGAAAGATTCTGTTTTGGCCTTCTTCGATTCTATTGAGTATGGTGATTATTTGGTTTTGTCCTTCAATTATTTGATTTTGGCCATCAAGTATTCTAGTGCGTCCTTCGATATTTTGTATCCGGGAGGTACGCATCTGGTCTATGTAGTCCAGTAGAACCCGCACCTCCGCTATTTCCTCTTGTTGTGCTTGTTTGTGTACCCGTGCACGGCGGGGTGCCCGTGCACGGCGGTGTGCGGGTCCTTGAGGGTCCTCGGGTTCCGCGGGATCCTCCTCTGCTTCCGGGGCCTCTTCACCAGCTCCCGTGCGCTCTTCGTCACGGGGGGCCTCTTCCCTCCGAAGTGGAAATTCCTCCCCACCACTCTCATCCCGGGGAGATGCATGAGGCTGTGTTTCCTGTGCTGCCTCCTCCCCAGACTCTGTATATTTAAAAATAAAAAAAAAATGTACATATTAGCATATTTGCAAATCAAGCTTTAAATGACTTAGCTTACGATACAATTACAAATGCAGAATCATTAATCCACTTTGAAATCTAACAAACAATCAATACGATTTCAGCTTTTTCTAAACCGTGTTTGTGATATCTGTGGTCAATGTGAATGTTTTTGCGTTTGTTTTCAGTCTGTTTAAATGCACACCTAACCTATAGCCTAGATACTGATGTAACCGCAAAGTAATTGAATGCGTGTAAACAACGTTATAGCATTAATCGGATCCTTAACACATGAAACCCAATGTTTTATCTTTCATGATTTAGAAGCATACATTTTTTATCAACTTTCTAATGTACTTTTCTTAACTAATTAGCTTCATTCTCTGGATATTCTTTGCTGAAAAGCATATCTAAATATGCTTAGAAGATGCTGATTGTTAGCTGAATATAGCTGCCTCCTGTGATTGTTTCACCGTGTGCATGGCTATTTCTTCATTAAAATATATCTCAAGAAGGATTCAAATTAGGTAATATAAGTACATTTGAATGTTTTGTCAAATTGTATTCGCTACCTCAATCATGAAAGTAAAGGTTTGCGTATAGTGTCCCTTGAAATACATTCGTATGTGAAATTATTGTTCAATGAGCTTACCGTCAGATGAGAGTGGCAGGTTCCCGGTATCAATTCCTCCGATACCGACTACTTCCACCTCGGAGATGCTGGGCCGCAACATTTCCTCCCATCGGCAGTACTCGATTTCAAGGGCAGGTCCGCCACCGGTTCCTGCGGCATGTCGGGCCTCCAGACTTAACTTTTTTTTGAGTTCCATTTTACAGTCCCGGTAGCGATGTTTGATCGAATCCAGATCTCGGTTCCGGCCACCCACTGCATTGACTGCATTTCTGATCTCATTCCAGAGCCTCCTCTTGTCAGTCGGGGTTGTCTTTTGGTGCTGCAGCCTCCTATGCCTGGCCATATAGGCCTCTACGAGGGCCTCCTTCTCCTCCATCGAAAACCTCGCCTCCCTAGTCGCCTTGGCCTTCCCCTGTGACGATGCCCTCTGTTTCCCGGACTGTGAAGCCCTACTCTGACCGCCACTGGGCCCAGCCACTTGGTCATCTTGAACCAAGTGGCTGGGTCCACCCACCGCTTCCACCCCCGCTTCCTGCCCCCCTTCCTGCTCCCCTTCCTGCCCTGTTCCTCTCCCCCTCCCTCTGCTCCCCCCTCTACCTGTCCCCTGCCTGGCCTCCATCTGTTCCCTAAACTAAACCCCAAATAATCAAACAAAAAGTGAGTGTGATTAAATGAAAGGGGGTCAAAATAAAGAAGTAAAAAGACAAAAAAGGTGCTTAAAGTGTGAGAGGGATGTAAAAAAACAAAGAGGGTAAGGAGTATTTAAATAAACCAAAAGAAGAATAAGACTAAAAGGAAGATATGTAAACTAAATGTAACTAGGGGATGGGTATGGGATGGGTATGGGGTATGGGATAAGAGTAAATGGGATGAAAGGGAATGGGACTACAAGGAATGGGGTATGGAGTGTAGTATGAGGGGGTAGGGGGTATGGAGTGTATGTAGTGTTATTGATAAGTGTATGTATGTATTGAATGTGTTTGCGTGTAAATGTGTTAAGTGTACAGAAAAATCACTCGCTCGCTAACTCACACTACTACTAATTCTCACTAACTCACACTACTACTAATTCTCACTAACAAACACTCCCACTAACTCTCACTAACTACCAGTAACTTACGCTCCCACTAACAACTCTCACTAATAACTCCCACTAACTCACTCACGCTCCCACTAACAGACTCTCTCCCACTCCCACTAACTCCCACTAACTCACTCACGATAACACTAACAACTGACTCTATCACGCTAACACTAACTCACTCACAAAAATTCAGCAACTCTCTAATATTAAACCTCCAATCTCCAAAGACCCAACAGCAACACAGTCAAAGAAGCCTTGCTTGTGTGGTGCTTATATACCCTGTGTAAATGTTTAATGATGTACCAATTTCCCTTGTAATTAGTGTTCAGGTGTGCTTTATTAGCAATTAATATTATTGCAATGTGTATTAGGTGTGTGAATTTGCGCATGCTCATTTTGAGTTGTTATTTGTGGAATGTGTAGAATGCGATGATGTCATAGTGGTCGTTTTCTCTAACATTGTCCAATAGTATTCTTTTTAAATGTGAATTTGCGATGGTGTGGTATTAGTGAAGTGTTGTATATGTATGTTTGTCCTAATATATAGTGATATTGAATGCGATTATTTTTCTAGTGTATGTATATCTTTTTTATTCCTTGTTGTTATTTTGCGATTTTCCGCATCTTAAAGTATATGCGTATTCCCCGTATTAAATTTTATTTCAAATCCCCCCGCTTGTGAATGTGTAATGCTGTGTGCTTTGTTGATTGATTGTTGTTGTGACATTTGCGGCGTGTTATTGTTGTGCATGATGTGGTATGCGTCATATGACCGAGCTGTGCGTATTCTCGCGAGATCGAGTGTTAGGTGAAAAAAGCAATTTTTTGCCTTTCCCATTGATCTCTATGGGAGACTGTCTAACGCGGGCAGGATTACGCGTGTGACATACACGCGTTAAGAGCATCGTTAGATGGTCTTATTTGAACTCTAAATACCGGAGTCAAACAATGCCGTGCGTTAGACATAAAACACGCGTGGCGTTAGCAGGCCATCTACCGCCGAACTCTAAATCTAGGCCTTAAATATTAATTAAATACATCTAAATATTATAACTCTTATTAACTAAATCAATCCTATTTAAAACTAAATACTTACCTTTAAAATAAACCCTAATATAGCTACAATATAAATAATAATTATATTGTAGCTATCTTAGGATTTATTTTTATTTTACAGGCAAATTTCAATTTATTTTAACTAGGTAGCTATTAAATAGTTAATAACTATTTAATAGCTATTGTACCTAGTTATATATATAAAATAATTTAAAAACTAATCCTTTATTTTAAGACTTTGACATGTACAGGAAAAAAGTATTACTAAGCCTCTAGCACCAGAAAAGTTCTTTTGACACTGCTGGGCAGCACCCAGCAAATTAAGCCCTCTAAGCTTTGCTCTGCCAGCAGTAATACACAGCATCTAAGATTTTCAGCATTAAAAGCCTTTGTTAAGATGATCTTCCAGTAAAAAAACACAGAGGAGTCTTAAAGGGACAGTATACACTCATTTTCATATAACGGCATGTAATAGACACTACTATAAAGAATAAGATGCACAGATACTGATATAAAAATCCAGTATAAAACTGTTTAAAAACTTACTTAGAAGCTGTCAGTTTGGTTCTGTTGAAAAGGTAGCTGGAAAGCCCACTGCAAGTGGCAAATAAGACACTCCCCCCCTCCCCCTTCTTTTGCATATGAAAAGACCCTTTGCACAAACAGGAGCAAGCTGGAGAAGGTAGCTGACGGTATTCACATAAAACTTTGGGGCTTGGTTAGGAGTCTGAAAATCAGAGCAATATTATTTAAAAAATAAGCAAAACTGGGGGGCGGAGCCTGGCCACGCTAGCTGATGGCCGCAAACTGATCGAGCTCTGAAGCCCCAATGCTCTCATGGCAGGGTAGGAGTAACTCTTAGCATGCTAGAAAACAATATATAGTAAGCAAAGTATAGCTGAACAGTTGCAGCATACAATTCTGCAACCCGGACCTTAATTATTGCAAATAAAAGGCTAAATTAAAGGAGTGAAGCAGCTGCGCACTTGGGCCTATTACGGAGCACAGCACGTCATGCACTGATAGTGCCGGGACACACGCGGAGCGCGCAGAGCTGTATACGGTACACAGACAGTCCGGGTATTAGCTCTGTACAATCGGCCAACAAGATATTGCTCCGTAAGAAAAGTAGAGGGGGCTGAGAGTTAAGCCCTCACAAACAAGCGACTGCACTCCCGATCAGACTATCTCCGGCGCAGCCTGGTGCTGGGAGCGCTCTCTGGCTGGTTATGCAATAAACGGCTGGGACATAGAAACGAGGCAGTGTGACCCCCTTCGTCTGGGTGAGTGTTAACGGTCAGAAAACTGCAGCACCTATATGAATACCATGACCTACACAGACCCATCACATATAACCCTACTGTGAAAAGTATTGTGGAAGTAATTTTATCTGGCAGCAGTGGAGAGTCAGGGCTAGCAAGTACACTCATACATTATACAGAGAATACAGTGGGCCTACACTGTTGATAATAGAGGGTCCCTAGGATATCAATAGTATCACTGCTGTAGAAGGAGATTAAGTGGAGTGCTACAGCACTGATTAAGCTGCCACAAACATTTGAAAGGAACATTGAACACAGTACCTTCTGGCCTGCAGTGATAACCCCTGTGAGATGTCTAACAGGAGAATGTCTAAACCAGCAAAGAGCTCACAGTCTACTAACATGGAGAATTATTTACTACCTCCTGAGCAAAACCCAAGCACTAACAGAGATACCTCAGACACTAGCGGGCAACCAGGCGCTACTCAAAGCTCAGATCTAGCACACTATGGCTTCCTTACCAAAAATGACATTAAACACCTGTCATCTAAAAATGACATAAAAGAAGCTATGATGGATGTGAAGCTCATGTTCGGTGAATTAAAAAAAGACATTGCTATGGTGGATCACAGGGTGTCACAGGTTGAGGAAGTGCAGGAAACCCTGCGCTCTGATCTCCAACATCAAACAAGCTGTGTGCAGTCGCAGGAAGCAGTAATACAAAACCTGACAGAGAGAATAGAAGATTTAGAAAACAGGAGCCGGCGGAACAATCTGCGGCTCCGTGGGGTCCCAGAGGCAGTAAGCCCACCTGAAATAGGACAATATATTCAAGAGCTATTTAAACTCCTTAAAAACGATCCAAACGCAGCAGAGATTCAGGTAGAAAGAGCTCATCGTGCACTGCGGCCCAGACCACCAGCCAGAGCGCCTCCCAGAGACATCATTATTAAACTTCTATCTTACAAGGATAAGGAGGAACTTCTCCGACATTCCAGGAACAGACACCCGCTGATGTTTGAGGGGGCAGAAATTCAGATCTTTACAGATTTGTGTCCGGCTACCCTTCAGAAGAGACGGGAGCTACGATACATCACCGCTACGCTTAAGGAGCAACAAATCCAATATAGGTGGGGTTTTCCCACTTGTATAATAGCCACCAAAAATGGAACGACAGCTGTCTTCAAAACACCTGCAGATCTCCCTACTTTCAACCAAGCCCTGGGCATACAGATCAGACCACTAAATGCAGCAGTAGTGCCGGCTCCAGCTGGTCCAGGAGAATGCCACGAGGAAATTAGGCCGAGACCCATCTAAAAGTGCAGACCTCAACTTTAAAGAACCCTTGAAGAACATGCCAGATGGCATGGCGAACAGTGGCTACTTGAAATGACCCCCTACTTGAGACTTCCTACCTGAGCTGTGTCCCTGGACAGATAAGTATAGTTTATTTTCTTCTCTTGTTTGCCAAACAACATGTTTTGGCACCCACTGTTTGACTAGTTTAGCATGAGGTGGCAGATATGGCCCACGCACCTCAAATGAGATCATTTCTGGGGGAACTTGAACTTACAACTTGGCCATCCTAGACTTTGACCGCTGTACAGCGGATTGCCGGAACATAATATCTAGGTTGTAAATTTGAACTGTTGAACACTGCATATAATGTTTAAGTTGTGATATTGCGTATTGTGCCTAATGTGAACAGGAAAACAGTGTTGAATTGTTTTAACTATTGTTTATATTTAAGAATATCTGTCATAGGTTCAGGGATACTCAAGCATAACCAGATTGAATAGTCCCTCTCCTAAGATTACTATAGAGACCTCAGAGGTGCCCTCTACGTATGATAAACACTAATAATATAGTGAAGCACTGTGCAATATGCACGAGCAAAAAAGGCAGTGAGAATGGGTAAAAGGAGCACATACTAGTCATATTGAAGGATTAAATATACATGATAAACCCCCCCTCAGTCAGTGCAGTTTGTAGGAACTACCTTTAAGAGATACTGTGGAAGGGACAGATCTGCCTAGTATAAACCACCATAAATTGCGCTGCAATAGTTATAACCCAGGTGAGCTTTTATATGCCTGGTCGTACTGACTCTTTCATTACGACTAACGGAGTACTAAATTAATATCCTGTCCAATTAGTTTCGCTAGTCATTCATATGTTGCTTATCTTCTGTTACTCCGAGCCTCCCATAAAGAATATAGAATTAAGGTTTTTAGTGGAACCTTTTAGCATGAACTAAGAAGGGTATTAGTCTTAGATATAACTTCAGATATTATAGTTGAATCCTGGCGTAGGAATATATGTTTTGCCATTTGCTGGAGGGACATTATATAATTTTCGGGTTCTAAATTTTTGTTACTGTTCATGTTTAAATTCTAGCAACGGTTTGATTTAAAATGTTATTGAGTTACAAACGCCCACAAAGTTAATCATATATGTCAATATATCTATATATGAGAGTATTGGGGTTACTACCCCCTGTTGTACAACTTTGTTGATCTTATTTTTCAGACTTCCTAACTGTATATTTACCCCCCAGAGTCGACTGTGACATTTGGAGGGTTACATCCCACTCCCTATTCTTCTATACATTCTACCACCACACCTTCCCCCCCCTCCTTTATTAATCAGCTTTCTTCACCTACTTAAATCCAACTACCCTACTCTAACTTTTTCAACTAACTCTATATATCTTCTCAAAACCCCCCCCCTTTTTTTTTTTTTTTTTTTTTTCTCTTTTGCATACCTCCTGGGGCAGATATGGCTCATCTACACCCCCAGGAGAGGAAACACCACATTGAACTGCTAACCATAAATACTAAGGGCCTCAACAACCCGGAGAAGCGATCATTAATCATTAGAGATCTACATAGAATGGGTGGGGACATCATACTACTACAGGAGACGCATTTCTCCAGACTCAGGGAACCTAAATGGTTTAATAGACATTTCCCAGTAGCCTATTTCGCATCAGGGCCTTCCAAAAAAAATGGGGTGGGCATTTTATTCCGATCATCAGTACCCTTTCAATTAGAGCACGCAGTCAGAGACCCTAATGGCAGATATTTGATACTGACGGGAACGCTGTATGGTAGACCCATTACCTTGGCCAACCTTTACTCCCCAAATACAGCACAAGATCTATTTTTTAAAAAGGTTATGCTCAAAATCTTAGAAGTACAGAAGGGAATTTTATATCTGGGTGGTGATTTTAATGCATCTTTGAGCCCCGCATTGGACACATCTGATGGCCTCTCCAGCACTCCCCACAAGGTCATCAAACATCTCATCAAGTCCTTGAAAGATCATGTATTGCATGATATTTGGCGCACTTATCACCCTACAGCTAGGAATTATACCTTTTACTCGCATCCGCATAGGAAGTATACGAGGATAGATTACTTGTTTACAGACTCGGCGGGTCTCACTATCACCACAGGCAGTAGCATCAACACAATCACCTGGTCTGACCACGCCCCGGTCAGATGCACCATTGATTGGCCAAACATTCCAGTGTCTCCCTTTGTTTGGAGAATGGATGAATTCCTCCTGGACCACCAACCCTTAAAACAAGAATTACGCAAAAATCTGGAGGAATACTTTCGGTTAAACACAACAGAAGGCCTGAATGATTCCACAATCTGGGAGGCACACAAGTGTGTCCTCAGGGGAATATTGATTAGGCACAACGCAATTCTGCGTAAAAATAGAAAAGACATGTATGAGAGGCTTCTGGCGCAGGTTGCTCAAAAGGAATTGGCGCACAAGGACTCACCAGCCGACAAAGCAGTACAGGAGGAACTGGAGGTTGCCAGATCCGCCTTGCTGCGCCATCTCCAGGAGGAGCAGCAGAGGAAGGCACTGAGGATGAGACAGCAGTTTTTTGAACAAGGTAATAAGGCCGGAAGGCTACTGGCCAGAGCCTTGGCACGTAGGAGATTGAACTCATACGTGTTTGAGATGACAAACAGCAATGGAGAAATCCATAGAGATGGACAATCCATTGCAAACACATTTGGGAGATTTTATGAATCTCTTTACAACTTGCACCCCATGACCGGGGAGCAGGGAGAGGATCGCAACAGACAGACCTCTGAACAAGCAATCCTAGATTATCTAGCGAGTGTTGAGCTGCCAAAACTGTCTACAGCAGAGGCGGATCACTTGGATTCTCCCTTTACGGCTGAGGAGATACTTTGGGCTATAAAAGATCTGCCGAGCGGCAAAAGCCCTGGCCCTGATGGGATTGGCACTCGTTATTATAAATCCTTTGCAGACATTCTAATGCCCCATATGTTACGCATGTTCAATAGACTATCAGAGGACCCCACGTTGCCGAGCTCGATGCTTGAGGCCTTCATATCGGTCATCCACAAGCCAGATAAACCGGGGAATCAGCCAAGCAGCTATAGACCGATCTCGCTACTTAACTCTGATGTTAAGATTCTAGCTAAAGTCATAGCCAATCGACTTAAAAAATATCTACCCCAATTGGTCTCGCCCGACCAAGCAGGTTTTGTCCCGGCAAGAGAGGCGCGGGATAATACGCTCAAGGTGATCCAATTAATATCTTTTGCCCAGGCCAACTCCGCTCCGTTGATGCTGGTATCGACGGATGCGGAGAAGGCGTTTGACCGTGTCAACTGGTCTTTCATGCACCACACCCTGATAAAAATGGGATTTGGGCCACGCTTTATTAGTTATGTATTCTCATTATATTCCAATCCCAATGCTAAAGTCCGAGTTAATGGCATGTTTTCAAGGGCCTTTCTAATATCCAATGGAACCAGGTAGGGGTGTCCTCTGTCGCCTCTGCTCTTTGCGCTAGTCATGGAAGTTGTGGCATGCAAAATACGAGCCAATCCTGTCATACAAGGCATTGTGGTGGGGGGAGTGGAACATAAACTAGCAATGTATGCGGACGATGTCCTGCTAACACTTGCAGATAGTGCTTCCTCGCTGAAGGCCTCGCTGGAGGAATTTGCAGCCTTTGGACGAGTCTCAGACTTTCTGCTCAACCCTTCTAAGTCCGAAATATTGAATGTTACCATACCTCCAGCCACGTTCGAAAATCAGAGACATCACTGTCCCCTCAAAATAGCCTTGAAGCACATAAAGTATTTAGGCATTATACTGACCCCCTCGGTAAAAGAAATGGCAGATCTGAACTACAAACGCATTAGAGATGACATCACAAGAGATCTTGTAACATGGAAAAATAAGACCATCTCATGGATGGGAAGAATCCATGTTGCAAAAATGAATATTTTGCCTAGAGTGCTCTATGTTATGCAAACCATTCCTCTATCAGCAGCTGGACACATAGTGCAACAGATTCAATCAGAGATTGAGTCTTATATTTGGAACGGAATGAGACCCAGAATCAGCAAAAGAACAATGTATCTTCCTAGAGACAGAGGCGGAGCTGGTGTTCCGCTTCTGAGGGAATATTGTAAAGCAATAAGCCTTCAACGCATTGTAGAGTGGAGCCAAAACTCAGTACATAAGGCGTGGATTGGACTTGACAGGGAAATCCTTGGTAGGGGTAATGTTGGAGCACTCGCTTGGATGAAACCTGAACACCGCCCCAGCTGTATCTCCCGTTACCCTTTGATAGAAGATGTCTTTGCATGTTGGGATAGGCTAGTCAGGGTGGAGAGTCATCTCTCTACCTCTGCCTCGCCGGTCACCCCAGTACGAGAAAATCCTGAAAATGGGCTGGAAAACAGGAGACATGTCTCGGGTTCCTCT
Organism: Bombina bombina; assembly: GCF_027579735.1. Lineage (NCBI taxonomy): Eukaryota > Metazoa > Chordata > Amphibia > Anura > Bombinatoridae > Bombina > Bombina bombina. The sequence continues at coordinate 166,278,653 of NC_069507.1, forward strand.
TACACACTAGCAGAGGCGGCTATATATAATACCACTAGTCAGGGTAAGCTTAAAACACAAGAAGCTCTGGTTGAGTGGAATAGAGATTTGTTCTCTTCTTGGTATCGAGTAGCACAGTTAACTCATTACTTCAACAACTCCCGGGATAGGGATTCTTTTACTAGACAGAGAACGACATTTGAGACGCTTTGCACTGCGGCAAACACTCCACAACATCTAATCTCGCTCCTCTATCGATTATTATTGGAGGGGAGTGGAGCGGCGGTCCCTTCCTATGCGGCTGCTTGGCAAAGAGAGCTCAATTTGGAGATGGATGCAAAATCCTGGCTGACTATCTTTAGTAAAGCAAAAAAGGCCTCGGTCTCAGCAAGGCTTCAAGAAATGCATTACAAATTCCTAAGCAGGTGGTATTTGACTCCGCAAAGATTGAGGAAAATATACCCGCATACAAATGGGGAGTGCTGGAGGGGCTGTGGAATGGAGGGTACGCTGCTACACATATGGTGGCATTGTCCACTGATAAAGCCCTTTTGGAAAGTTGTGCTTCGTGAGAGCAGTAGACTTTTAAACATCATATTGCCCCCTAATCCAAGCTATCTTATATATCATGACATGCCTAAAATTGCAATGGAGGCGAAGCGCCATCTGTTCCTCCTGATGCTAAATTGTGCGAAAGGTCTCATCCCGAAGCATTGGAAATCATTGCACATACCAAGTCTAGGAGAGTGGAGGGCTGGGGTGTGGGATCTGCTAGGACTTGAGAAATTTCATTACTTGAAAGTTGGGAAGATGGAGACCCATGAGTACATGACGCTAATTTGGGAAGGCAAAACTGTGTAGGGTCAGGTTGCCTGCCGAAGAGGTCTAGGTATTAACAACAGAATAACTGAGTCATGAAGCCCCCAAAGCCCCTTTTTTTTTTTTTTTTTTTTTTTTTTCCTTCTTTCCCCTTCTTGACTTCACATTTTACCCCTCTCTTTTTTCTTCTTTTCCCCCCCTTAAAATAGCTTATTGAGATAAACTGTGGTAATGGAGCACTGAAAGAAAGATGCTTATCTGATTGATACTTGGTGTAATAGATGAGTATAAAACAGAACCACTACTATCTTAAATACAAGCAAATGCTCCTACATTGAAACTTTTTGATTGAATCAACATATGCTTAGACAAGGTGTTAAATATGTAGGATATATCCCACAGTGAACAAACAAATTGTTAATGCAGAACATGTTAAACTGGAATATGTAATAACATCTTTGACTTGTTATCTCATGTTATGTACATGCACACTGAACCGACTGTAATGTTCTATATATGTTCACTCAATAAAGCTTTTTTTGAAAAAAAAAAAAAAAAAAATAAGCAAAACTATACATTTATTTTTTTTAAAAACTTTATGGGCTATATAAATAGATCGTCTACAAAACATTTATGCAAAGAAAAAATGAGTGTATAATGTCCCTTTAATATATAACATACAAAGACACTATTTACTCTAACTAAATAAAAACAGAACAATTTTCTAAAAAATATAAAATTGCAACTTTATATATTTAACAAAAGTTACTGTACATCTATACAAACCTATTGAGTGGCACTGGCAATTTGTTAAATTGATAAAAAAAATAATCAAATTAAATCAACTTTATTAAGATTGACATAATAAACAAAAGCGGAATATAGCTAGTAAATACATAGAAGTAAGTGTTCCAAGGGGTAGGGCACATTCACATTTCTGGTCATGTGACTATCAAGGACTGTTTCTCCAATCAAAAGCTTAAGTAACGCAAACAGAAGAATCATTAAAGTGAATGTAAATATGAATGAATAAGTGCACGGTTTTTAAAAATACTATTAAAAACAGGGGCACTTTCATTCATTAAAATTTACATTGAAGCGTTTTTAAAAAAAAAAATATTTACCTTTATCTTTAGGAAACCCAGACCAGCAATTCTCCGCCTGCAGCTCCTCTGTACTTAGCATATTGATGACGAAACCAGCTTCCTCCAATCATTGCGTGGTCTTACGAGCTGGACGCCTCGGGTTGCACGCCATGATTGGAGGAAGTCGGTTTCATCATTACTGAGGTAAGCACAGAGGAGCTGCGGGCGGAGGATCGCAGGTCTGGGTTTCCTAAAGAAAAAGGTAAGTATTTAAAAAACAATGCTTCGATGTCAATTTTAATGAATGAAAGTGCCCCTGTTTTTAATAGTATTTTGAAAAACCGGGCACTTATTCATTCAAATTTACATTCACTTTAAGATAATGTGTTTATCAAGATGATGTAAAAAACTAATATTGGAACTGCACATGTACAGACTTGGGTAGTACTTTAGTATGTTAAATAGGATACCTTAATTCTACTTTACAAAAACAGTAAACCAAGGAGTAATCCCTCCCACACTGAAGGAGCCAACAACTATACAAGTGAGGACAATAAAAGCAAATTATAATAGGCTCATACACAAACTAAAAAAATGATGAACTAGCCATATCTACAGTCACAATCCAGATGATATTTGAGACTGTGTGGGCTGCTTCCTCTTCAAGGAACATCTCCCAAAGCAGAAAAACAAATACAGTCTGAAAAACGTAATAGAAAAAAATGAATGGTGAAGTATGTCACAGTAACAAGTATCACAGTAAATATAGATGTGCCATACTCACAAGTGTAGTTGAGCAACTTGAGCACAATAGTGCAAAAGAGGCAGGCTGAACCCTTACGAGCCATCCAGCTTACTCTCACTCCGGTCTAAACACAGGACAATACAGACTTCAGCTTCTCTTCCAGACAGGGGGTCTCACACCAAGTGCAGTGAATGCTCGCAAATACAAATACCACTGTAAGAATGACAGTAGAACTTCCACCCACAACAATATCCAAATCACAAGTAATAACACTTTTAATAAAAACAATATAAAATGTGTACATTTACAACCCGCTTCTCAATATTACAACCATTTTATCAGGTGAATACATAATAGTGCTAATACTGATCTTATGTTCATTGATGTTTGCGTGCTCCCATGTCTGATGTGCATGCGCCAGAAATCATGAGTGATGACATGATGACGTATGCTGATCACTCCCACATTGCTTTCACATCAATATGGATCTGACCTATGATTTGATTATACCTACAAAAAAAAAAAAATATAGTAAGATCTAGAAACAATAGTGATATAAAATCATTCAGCTCTGGTTTTAATTCTAGAATGAATAGCAGATATATGTATAACAATACAGGAAATAGTTTTAATGGTAATTTTAAGAATACTAGGAAAACCTATAGATCAGATCATCAACATCAAAGCGAAATGCAGGTTTTTTGAGAAAATCAAAATCAGAGGATTTATTAACAAAAGCCAAACCCAAGAAGATTAAAAAAAAAAAGATAAAGAATGAAGAAAAGAGGGGGAGACTTGGGCTCTCCATTTCTAGCAAAAGGAAAAAGAACATATGCAAGCGTGGCTGCAGAGGAAGAGGGAAAACAACCGAAAAGGCAAAACTTGCAAGAATAAAAAGAATAAAAAAAAAGGTATATATAGCCTCTCACAATATAAGCTTTCTAAAGAGAAGATAGCTGTTTTGAGTAGAGGCCTTTCTTTTAGTCCCTCTAATAACCATAATATTTTTTAACTCTTTGTAGATGTCAATAGATTTATTCGTACAATTTCTATGCAGAAATACTTCCATGGAAAGGGGTTGAAAAATAATAATAGTGTGTCAATTCTCACTGATAATATGGATCCTAAAATGAAATATCATCTGTTATGATCCTGATGATCTATGTGACAATCGATATGGGCCTCGATTCGATATACAGCATCACCCGCAGAAGCCGGCGACGCCAAAATTTGCGTGGGTTTGGTATCCTATATACAGCGTAACCTAGAAGTTACGCTCGTATATTTCTGCCTTCGCCCGTAGTTTTTTGGGCCATAGGCAGGTATACCTAACCCGCGCAGTTTGGTATACAATATACAGCGTAAGGACTTACGTGGCGAAAATGGAGAAATCTTACTCCATTTTCACCTCGCCACAAAATGCAGCCGTAGTAAGCCTTACGCTGTCTATTGGAGCCCCGTAACTCCCTAAACTACCTGCCAAATAAAACCTAACACCTAACGCATGCGCAATGTCTATCTACCTGTCAACCGCGATCCCCCGCCGCAATCCTTAATAAAGTATTTAACCCCTAAACCGCTGCTCCCGGACCCCACCGCCACCTACATTAAAAGTATAACCCCCTAATGTGATCCCCCTACACCGCCGCCAACTATATTAACTATATTAACCCTAATTATATTAGGGTTAATATAGTTAATATAGTTATTATATTATATATATTAACTATATTAACCCTAATTATATTGGGGTTAATATAGTTAATATCGTTATTATATTATATATATATTAAGTATAATAACCCTATCTAACTCTAACATCCCTAACTAAATTCTTATTAAATTAAATCTAATTAATATTAATATTATTAATTAAAATATTCCTATTTAAATCTAAATACTTACCTATAAAATAAAACCTAAGATAGCTACAATGTAACTAATAATTACATTGTAGCTATTTTAGGGTTTATATTTATTTTACAGGTAACTTGGTATTTATTTTAACTAGGTACAATAGCTATTAAATAGTTAATAACTATTTAATAGCTACCTAGTTAAAATAATTACCAATTTACCTGTAAAATAAATCCTAACCTAAGTTACAAATACACCTACACTATCAATAAATTAAATAAACTACAAATATCTAAACTAAAATACAATTAAATAAACTAAACTAAATTATAAAAAAACCCACTAAATTACAAAAAATAAAAAAGATTACAAGATTTTTAAGCTAATTACACCTATTCTAAGCCCCCTAATAAAATAATAAAGCCCCCCAAAATAAAAAAATGTCCCTACCCTATTCTAAATTAAAAAAAGTTAACAGCTCTATTACCTTACCAGCCCTTAAAAGGGCTTTTTGCGGGGCATGCCCCAAAGAAATCAGCTCTTTTGCCTGTAAAAAAACCCCCACAATACCACCCCCCAACATTACAACCCACCACCCACATACCCCTATTCTAAACCCACCCAAACCCCCCTTAAATAAACCTAACACTACCCACCTGAAGATCTCCCTACCTTGTCTTCACCCAGCCGGGCCAAACTCTTCATCCGATCCGGGCGATGTCTTCAATCAAGCGGCAGAGAAGAAGTCTTCCATCCGGGCAATGTCTTCAATCAAGCGGCAAAGAAGAAGTCTTCCATCCGGGCAATGTCTTCAATCAAGCGGCATCTTCAATCTTCTTTCTTCTCTCCTGCGACGCGGAACATCCATCCGGCACGACGACTTCCCGACGAATGAGGTTCCTTTAAATTACGTCATCCAAGATGGCGTCCGTCGAATTCCGATTGGCTGATAGGATTCTATCAGCCAATAGGAATTAAGGTAGGAAAAATCTGATTGGCTGATTGAATCAGCCAATCAGATTCAAGTTCAATCCGATTGGCTGATTGGCAAATTTTTCCTACCTTAATTCCGATTGGCTGATAGAATCCTATCAGCCAATCGGAATTTGAAGGACGCCATCTTGGATGACGTCATTTAAAGGAACCTCATTCGTCGGGAAGTCGTCATGCCGGATGGATGTTCCGCGTCGGAGGAGCGAAGAAAGAAGATGCCGCTTGATTGAAGACATAGCCCGGATGGAAGACTTCTGCTCTGCCGCTTGATTGAAGACATCGCCCGGATGGAAGACTTCTTCTTTGCCGCTTGATTGAAGACATCGCCCGGATGGAAGACTTCTTCTTTGCCGCTTGATTGAAGACATCGCCCGGATGGAAGACTTCTTCTCTGCCACTTGATTGAAGACATCGCCCGGATCGGATGAAGAGTTCGGCCCGGCTGGGTGAAGACAAGGTAGGGAGATCTTCAGGGGGTAGTGTTAGGTTTATTTAAGGGGGGTTTGGGTGGTTTTAGAATAGGGGTATGTGGGTGGTGGGTTGTAATGTTGGGGGGTGGTATTGTGTTTTTTTTTTACAGGCAAAAGAGCTGATTTCTTTGGGGCATGCCCCGCAAAAAGCCCTTTTAAGGGCTGGTAAGGTAATAGAGCTGTTAACTTTTTTTAATTTAGAATAGGGTAGGGAATTTTTTTTATTTTGGGGGGCTTTATTATTTTATTAGGGGGCTTAGAATAGATGTAATTAGCTTAAAAATCTTGTAATCTTTTTTTATTTTTTGTAATTTAGTGTTTGTTTTTGTAATTTAGTTTAGTTTATTTGTAGTTTATTTAATTTATTGATAGTGTAGGTGTATTTGTAACTTAGGTTAGGATTTATTTTACAGGTAAATTGGTAATTATTTTAACTAGGTAGCTATTAAATAGTTATTAACTATTTAATAGCTATTGTACCTAGTTAAAATAAATACCAAGTTACCTGTAAAATAAATATAAACCCTAAAATAGCTACAATGTAATTATTAATTACATTGTAGCTATCTTAGGTTTTATTTTATAGGTAAGTATTTAGATTTAAATAGGAATATTTTAATTAATAATATTAATATTAATTAGATTTAATTTAATAAGAATTTAGTTAGGGATGTTAGAGTTAGATAGGGTTATTATACTTAAGATATAATAACGATATTAACTATATTAACCCTAATATAATTAGGGTTAATATAGTTAATATATATATAATATAATAACTATATTAACTATATTAACCCTAATATAATTAGGGTTAATATAGTTAATATAGCTGGCGGCGGTGTAGGGGGATTAGATTAGGGGTTAATCTATTTATTATAGGTGGCGGCAGTGTAGGGGGATTTAGATTATAGGCAAAAGAGCTGATTTCTTTGTGACAATGCCCCGCCAAAAGCCCTTTTACGGGCTGGTAAAAGAGCTGATTTCTTTGGGACATGTTCCGCAAAAAGCCCTTTTAAGGGCTGGCAATAGAGCTGTTTATTTTGGGGCAATGCCACGCAAAAAGCCCTTTTCAGGGCTATTTGTAGGGTTAGACTTAGGTTTAGTGGTAGGGATAGTTTAGTATTTTAGGGGTTAATTAATTTAATATAGGTGGCAGCGGTGTAGGGGGATTAGATTAGGGGTTAATTAATTTAATATAGGTGGCAGCGGTGTAGGGGGATTAGATTAGGGGTTAATTAATTTAATATAGGTGGCGGTGGTGTAGGGGGATTAGATTAGGGGTTAATTAATTTAATATAGGTGGCGGCGGTGTAGGGGGATTAGATTAGGGGTTAATTAATTTAATATAGCTGGCGGCGGGGTAGGGGGATTAGATTAGGGGTTAATAATTTTAATATAGCTGGCGGCGGGGTAGGAGCTCACATTAGGGGGTAGGTAATATAGCTGGCAGCGGTATAAGGGCTCACATTAGGGGGTAGTTAATGTAGGTGGCGGCGGGGTAGGAACTCACATTAGGGGGTAGTTAATGTAGGTGGCGGCGGGGTCCGGGAGCGGCGGTTTAGGGGTTAATAACTTTATTAGGTGGCGGCGGGGTCCGGGAGCGGCGGTTTAGGGGTTAATGCATTTATTATTAGGAGAGTGAGGGGGGATAGCGGATAGAGGGTTAGACGTGTCGGGCTATGTTTGGGAGGCGTGTTAGACAGTACGGGTGTTTTCATAAATTAGTCAGGTTTTGTAGGCGCCGGCAGTTTCTAAAGTGCCGTAAGTCACTGGCGACTCCAGAAATTTGTACTTACGCAGATTTCTGGACATCGCTGGTTTATCAGACTTACGGCACTTTAGCATCTGACGGCGCCATATATGTGATAGCTCGAGTTGCGAGCTGAAACTACGGGCGGCGGGGGTTTCCTCGCTTGCGCCGCAAACTACGATCTATATCGGATCGCGCCCATGATTGCTACATTCATGCAGATTTGTGTCTTCCACCAAATTTTAATCCCCCCAAAAACTGGCCAAGTCTTCAATTATTCCTGACCCTATTATTAAATGAGTTCAATAGAATACCTAAGCTAGGCTCCAAGAGTCTGAATCTCAATAAATATGAATTTAGAGCTCTTTTTAGATTAAGTAGCATTGATAATCTAATAATAGGACAGGCAGACAAGGGAGGAGGTATTGTCCAGCAGGACAGGAACGATAGCCTTAAAGAAGCAAAGAGGATTCTATTGGACAAGGGGTACTACAGGAGACCCCACTAAAGAGTATTGTATGCAAATATGGAAAGAAACTATGTGGTATGTGCAAATACATTACAGGGGGTATAGATAATTTTAGGTTCCATATTACAAAAGAGGAGTTCAGGATAATTCTCGTACCACTTGTGACTCCTCTTTTGTTATCTACTTCCTGGAGTGTATTTGTGGCATGCCGTATAAAAAGTGTCACAAAACACATAAAAAATACCTTACAATTGGCACTTACACTCATAATAACACCATTTCATAAAAATATTTTTTTTTTAAGTTGCACACAAAAGTTATAAAGGCTGAAACATATGAAATCTCAGGAGTTAGAAAAAAAAAAGGCAGGCAAAGGGCTTTAACATTGAGATACATACATATACATGTCTAGAGATGTATATATATATGTATATATACTGTATATATATATATATATGTCTGTACATATGTATTTATGTATTTATATGTGTATATATGTATTTACAGACATATATAGACACCCCTGCATTTCTGTCAGATAATGCACCACTTCGCCCAGAAAATTGTTGCAATTACAAATGTTTAGGCGTTCTCATGTTTATTTATTTTGTTTGTATTGGTATGACACAAAAAAGTGAAGAAAAAAAAGAGACCTAGGAGGACCCCACTGCTGACATTGAAACATAAAAAAGCCAGATTGGAGTTTGCCAAAACTTACCTAAGGAAGCCAAAATCCTTTTGGGAGAATGTGCTGTGGATAGATGACACAACAGTACAGCTTTTTGGTAAAGGCCATCCTTCTACTATTTTTAAAGAAAAGAATACAGTCCCTACAGTTAATCATGGTGGAGGTTCACTGATGTTCTGGGGTTGCTTTGCTGCTTCAGGCACTGGATGTCTTGACTGTGTGCATGACATTATGAAATCTGAAGACTACCAAAGAATTCTGTGGTGCAATGTAGGGCCCAGTGACAGAAAGTTGGGTCTCTGTCAAAGGTCATGGGTCCTACACCAGGACAATGACCCAAAGCACATGTCAAAAAGCACCCAGAAATGGTTTAAGACAAAGTGCTGGAGAGTACTGAACTGGCCAGCAATGAGTCCAGATCTCAATCCCATATAGCACTTGTGGAGAGATCTCAAAACAGCAGTTGGGAAAAGGAACCCTTCCAATCTGAGAGACCTGGAGGAGTCATTGAAAGAAGAGTGGCCATCATTCCAGTAGAGACTGAGGTGTAAGAAACTCATTGATGGTTACAGGAAACGATTGATTTGTTATTTTTTCCAAGGGGTGTGCTACCAAATATTAAATTGAGGTTGCCAATAATTTTGTCCAGTCCATTTTTGGAGTTTTGCGAGGAATGTGTCAGATTTGGCTTTTTTTTTTCTCCACTTTTCTGTGTCATACCAATAAAAACAAAACAAACAAACATGAGAATGCCTAAACATTTGTAATTGCAAAAGTTTTCTGGATGAAGTGGTGCATTATCTGACAGACATGCAAGGGTGCCAATATTTTTGGCCATGACTGTGTGTATATATATATATATATATATATATATATATATATATATATATACTTATGTATTTATATATTTCTGTAAATACATATATACACATAGAAATACATAAATACATATGAACAGACATTTAGACATATGTACATATGTATTTATGTATTTATATGTGTATATATGTATTTACAGACATATATACACATATAAACACATAAATACATATGTACACATATAGAGACATATTTAAGTGCATAAATAAAAAGAGAGAAGCGCTCAACCTGGGAATGAACAATAGCATAATAGCTTGTTCTATGGCTATTTACCACCCATGAAGCAGACTCTTTTTGCTCAGCATGTGCCTTTCACACAGAAGAACTTTCCTGTAGTATATCTATATATAGTCTGATCCTGAATAAACAATGAAGTCCAGTCCCGAAATACCAGGCAATTCTTCTCTGAACAAGAGAAACAGCAAAACCCCAGATGTACGTTTTGGCCTAGTGTGGGTCTCGTCAGTAAGGTGCAGCCATATCTCTCTATACACAATGAGCAATGGGTCCACATCTGGCTTACTGCATCACCCTTAGGGAGACCTCCCTCATGGTCATAACTTGTATAAATAAAAAGAGAGAAACACTCAACCTGTTAAAGAACAATAGTATAATAGCTTATTCTATGGCTAGTTACCACCCAAGAAGCTGCCTAAGGGTTATGGGGGAAACCAGACGTGGACTCATTTCCCAATGTGCTTAGAGGGATATGGTTGCACCTCACTGAGGAGGCCCAAAGAGCCCTTTGCATTAGAGCCCTTTGCAGTTAAGTAGATGAAAACATGTAAAATCATATGTATGCAGTATTCATATTTAATAAAGTGTTATAGTGTATAGTGTCTTTTATTTATTTCTCTGTCCAGGTGATCCCATACTGCCTCTGTAATATTCAGATCTGGACTTTGTGGAGGCTAGTCCACGACTGTTAGTGTTTTATCAGCTGTTTTATCTCCAAATATGATTACACTGCTTTGTTAGTGTGCTTGGGATTATTATCATGCAAAAAATTTAAATTATTCCCAATCAGGCGCTTTCCAGAAGAAATAGCATGATGAATTAAAACCTGTCTGTACTTTATCACCAACACCACTGGCAGAAATGCAGCCCCAAACAAGGACAGACCCTCCACCATGTTTCAATTATGGCAACAGGCACTCATTCTTCTCCAACTCTTCTTCTCCTCACATATTGTCGTCAATTGGATCCAAAAATTTCAAACTTGGATTCGTCACTCCATAATACTCTTTTCCACTGATCTTTATTCCAATCTTTGTAATCTTTAGCATATCTTAGCCTTTTCACCCTGTTCCCCTTCCAAAAAAGTGATTTCTTGGCTCCTACCCTTTCACAAAGACCATTCCTGATCAAACTTTCTCTGGACTGTAGAAGGGTCACCTTGGCACCCCAATGAAGCTACAAGATGCTGAGTCAGGTTCTTCCTGGACTTCTTCCGGTCTCTCAAAGAAGAAACTCTGAGAAACTTCTCATCAGATTTTGAAAGTTTTTTCGGCCTTCCAGTTCTTTTTTTTCCTTGACCTCTCCTAATTCTTCAGCTTAAATACCACATCTTGCGTATCCAGTTTGTTTGCGGTTTTCCCTTTAAGAGTGCTCTTGCCGATGAAAAAGTATGATTTTATGTCTGATATATTTTGTGATCATTGGCATTTTGAAAGGAATGATATGATTGAAAGTTGGTCTTATTAGCAAGCTTCCAATGTATTAAACTCATACCACATGTGTATGTAATGCTCAGGCATGTCTTGCACTAACCTGGTGTAATATACCTTTTTCACAGCAGTCATTATGACATGAAATAGTAGGACAAATACAGGTGTTAGCAATGACATTAAATAGGGTTCCATTCCATTCTATTTAGGTCTATGAGAGCTAGGTTCCTGCTATTGTTCAAGTGTATGGGGAGGGCACACTAGATACCTGCCACTTTAGCCTATAGAAGCTACTTTTTTTCTGATTGTTTTCTGTTTTTTAATACTGCATACAAATATCCTGTATTTTCTGTTTGTATTCTAATAAAGAAACTGAGAAATAATTATATATGGTCATTATACCATTGCTAAAACAACAAATCTAATGGTGGCCTTAGACTTTTGCGCAGTACTGTATATATAAATAAAACATATTCTTGTATGTGAAGACCATTGGAATGTGAAATATTCATATTTTCATGTTGGGTTAGCGTACATGAGAACATGTGATCGTGTTTGCACGACAGTAGGGTGTTTTTTTCCACTTTTTTTTCTCCATTGATTTCTATGGGTGAACGTGCAAGCGATATTCTAATTTTGTTTTTTGTGCCCGTTGGGTTAGTGCGAGAGTGAAAAGAGTTTACTTTCAACTCATAATATGAGCGCAAACCAAAAAACTTACTTCTAGCTCAATTAACGCTCAAGCAGAAGCATTAATTAGAGCTCCACTTGTAATCTGGCCTTTAATTAAAAAGGTAGATTTTTTCAAACATAAATTTTGGGGATAAGATATAGATTGAAATATGAAAAGCAAGTGTAAGTAGAAGAAACTAATGTCCACCACCAGTAAAATAGTTTTTTCTTGATATTTAGCTTTGCTAGCACCCTTTATTTTTAAATTTTAGAACCATCCTTGGATGCCGATTTATCAAGGGCCCCTGATGCCCCTGTTTCTACGTGAGCCTTCAGGCTCGCCAGAAACAGCAGTTATGAAGCAGCGGTCTTAAGACCACTGCTCCTTAACTGGTGCGCTGCCTCTGAGGCTGCAGACATCAATCCGCCCGATCCTATACAATCCCATTGATTGACACCCCCTGCTAGCGACCAATCTGCAGGTGGCGGCATTGCTCAAGAAGTTCACCAGAACTGCTTGTGCAATGTTAAATACCGACAGCGTATGCTGTTGGCATTCAGCGATGTCTGTTGGACATGATACGCTACAGCGTATCATGTCGGACAGACATTGATAAATTGGCCCCTTGCTCTTAGAGTTTTATCAGTCATCTCCACAGTTTTTATTTCTTTATTTTTTGAGGAACATTGTGTTACGTGACATGCATAGGCCCCTATTTATCAAGGTCTGGCGGACCTGATCCGACAGTGCGGATCAGGTCCGCCAGACCTCGCTGAATACAGCGAGCAATACGCTCGCCGTATTCAGCATTGCACCAGCAGCTCACAAGAGCCAATGGGCCGCCAGCAGGGGGGTGTCAATCAACCCGATCGTACTCGATCGGGTTGATTTCCGGCGATGTCTGTCCGCCTGCTCAGAGCAGTCTTTGTGACCGCTGCTTCATAACTGCTGTTTCCGGCGAGCCTACAGGCTCGCCAGAAACACGGGGCATCAAGCTCCATACGGAGCTTGATAAATATGCCCCATAGTGTGTACAATTAACAAAACATATCAAATTTACTCCTATTGCCAAATTTGCTTCTTTGTCTTGTGTTTTATTGAAACATATCTCCTTTGCATGACATCATACTGAGGTAGGCTCAGGAGCCTGCACTTTTCTTGAGCACCATATGTCAGTAGTGTTTACAACAATGTAAACACTACAATGCATACTCCTGAGTATACCTCAATTTAATTTCTTCCAACTTCTGCTGGAGGCTTTCTGGGATTGGTAAGTAAGGGGCACTTGTCAGCAGTGCTGTTGTTTGGTGTGTGGATCCACAAGAGGGAGGTATGGTGCCAGCTTTGACATTTATGACATTGGTGAGGATGGACAGATAAGACTTGTTATGGGTAGAGCTGAGGCAATCTTTGGAACCTGGAAATTCTTTCCTGATGGGGGAAGCTACTGGAGGGACAGTGTGCTAATCCCACAAGATCTGGGACAATTGAGAAGTATGCAGTATGCTCTTATGAAAAGAAGCTTAATTTCAATCAAAGATAAAAAGAGGAAGATGCACATTTGATAACAGAAGTAAAATGGAGTTTTCTTTTTATATTGAACACTCTATCTGAATTGTGAAAGAATCATATACCTATATATAAAAAGTTGAATCCTATAATTACTAATAATAAATATATCATTAGAAAACAAAAACATCATGTGTACTGAAATGATGGGTTTCAGCAGGTCTGAATCAACCCTCTACCAACTTCATAGACTATATAAATTTAAGATCTAACAGAATTCTTTAAAATACTTAGGAGTTCATATTACCCCTTATATCCATCTTATGTTTACACTTAACTATCAATCCCATTTGACCAACCTCCAAAATATACTAACTACTTGGAAACAGAAATATCTCATGTATACGTCCCATCCAAGAAAGATAAGGATGATTATGCTACCCTGTGTATTATTTTCAAACCCTTACCATCCCTAAACCACCTTCTTATTTGAATAAACTCTAAACTTCCCATGGTAGCCAAATCCACTCTTGACAGACACAGTGAATAGGAAGGTTTACAGGACTGTGACCCAATTTAGCAGCATTATAGATTAGTGTAAACATCCTGATATAAAAGAGTAGGTCCAAATTAAGCATGACCTTGCACAGTGTCCACAACTAGGTGCCATATGTTGGCTCCTGGCCACCTCTTACAGATTAAATACTTCTGTACTGACACTCGTCCGCAAAATTTGTGTTACCTGGGATGGGAACCCCTGGGAGTTCGAAGTAACGGGAAGGGGACTTGACCGTTGGAGGAATTAGGCCTTGGGTGTGATTGGTTGGTTACTGTAAGGGGGCGGGCTTAGCACGCGCCGTTACGCATTTAAGGAAAGAGCGGGAGAATCTGTCATCAGATTAATTTTCAAACCTTTCTGGAAAGTGCTTGTCAGTTGGTAATTCTGCGATGGCGCATTTTGATGCGATTTTTGACCAACTTAAGTTGGAAGCTGCTAAAATGGGCCCTACCTGGCTCGAAGATAAATTACGTCCGTTGCTTAGCCCGGTTGTCGAACCCAGGGTGGATATCGTGGATGTGGCTTCGAGACCAGCGAGGCGTTCGAGGCCTCCAGTTCGTTCGGATCCGGATCCTGAAGGGGGTAATAGCGGTCGGAGAAAATCCAGCCCCAGTCCGGGGTTAAAGGCGTCTGTGAGGAAGAAGTCAAGTTCTAGTTCCGGAAGTCGGCAGACCGGAGCGGAGGTTGCTGATAATGTGATGCAGTCCGGGAGCACCTGTTCCATTACGGAACAATTCAGTGAGCCTGTAATGAAGGGTGATTCTTTGCCTAAGGGTAAGATGGCCAATTTAGGCCAGAAAGTAGTAATTAGAGGAAAAAGGCAAGCTAGTAAAAGTGACGACCCTTCGAGGCCTAATTTTCCGTGTGGGGGTAATGAACAAGTGAGTATATGTAGTTTAGGTAGCGCCTTAGTGAAAAAGAAAGGTGAGGGTTTGATTGTATCGGGGCCGATTGAACTACCTCAGGCAGTTTCAGAACAGTTACATAATGTTTCTAAGACGGCTCAGATTTTAAGACCTTGCAGTAATATGGAAGATCAGGCTTATCGAGTGTTAGACGAGAGGGTGGAAAGGCCTGAAGTCAGTGATAGTCAGCATGATACCGAGGTTGATAACGGTGTGGTAGAATTAGATTTATATTTAGATTCTTCTGAGGAGGATTTTATTCCACCTTCTCCCAGTGTAATTAACACTATTAGCCAGTTTAAACCATCAGTCAGGGTCACGGGTGATTCGGTTTTAAAGGGTGAGTTAAGAAATTTGAGGGATAGGAATGTTGAAGTAATTAAAAATTTACCTGTCACTAATGATGTTTTTCTTTTAGAAGGGAATGAGACTGGGTCACGGCCTGAGAATTCCCAGGGTCTTTTAATGGTGGGAAATGACGGCCTAAGTGGGGATGCTTATGGTCTGCAGGAATCCTGTACGGAAAATATCAGGCTGGATATTGAGGACGGCGTTCCGGGGGTGGAACGTTTTAATGCAAGGGGAGAAGAAACAAGGGTGAGTACGGCCAACAATTTTAATTTTGGTCTTCAGGGCATGATGGGTCAGAGTATTAATAATACATTTCATAGCTCGGTTAACTCTGTTCAACGTCCAAACAGGTCTGGGATTGGGAGAATACAAGGTAGAGGTAGACAACGCAAGAGGTATGGGGATTTAAAGGGAGAAGGGTTTGAGGTTCCATCAGCTAAGAAGGGTAAGGGTGTTTCAGTGGATAGTAGGTTGGGTATGTCTACAGCTAGTAGGGGCATTGGAATTTGGGTCTATGGTTAAAAGTGATGACCCCGTTAAGGTCTTCGCAGCCCTTTCGCGGGAGTGCCGGCGGATCTCTTCAAAACGGTTCGTCGGCAACAGCCAAAAAAGGTTTCTGTTTTGCTTTCAATGAAAAGTTCTGTAAATGGGGAGCATCATGTAAATTCAGACACGAATGCTCTGGGTGTGGTGGATCCCACCCTTCCATTAAGTGTTTCAAAAAGAACAAATTGGGAGGAACCCAGGAGCTTCCTGAAAAAGGGATTAACTCCGGTGAGGCTAAGCGGGATGGAGCTGTGGCTCGTACTTTACGCTAAAAACAGAAGGGTCGTGGTGATAAGGCCTTGTTGTTGCTACATGGTTTTGAGTTTGGTTTCAGAATTCCATCTTCAGGGGGTGTTGTTCATTACAGGGGTAACCTTAAGTCTGCTAGGGAATGGCCTGAGGTTGTTAGGAGTAAGCTTGAGAAGGAGGTTTCTTTGGGTCGAATGGCAGGTCCTTTTAAAATCTCTCCTATCCCCCATTTGCGTATTTCTCCTTTAGGAGTGGTTCCTAAGAAGGAGCCTGGTAAATTTCGTCTAATTCACCACTTATCATTTCCAAAAGGTGGATCTGTTAATGATGATATTCCGGATGAATTATCGTCTGTGTCTTATACATCATTTGACATGGCAGTTAAGTTGGTTAGAGAGGCTGGTCAATTTGTTTTAATGGCTAAAGTGGATATTGAGGCGGCTTTTCGGTTACTTCCAGTTCATCCTTCTTCACATTATCTGTTGGGTTGTTGTTTTGAGGGTTTTCTCTACATTGACTTATGCCTCCCGATGGGTTGTTCTATTTCTTGTTCTCTGTTTGAATGCTTTAGTTCCTTTTTGGAATGGGTTGTTAAATTCAAGTCTGGATTCTCGTCAGTAGTTCATTATTTGGATGATTTTCTTTTTGTTGGTCCCCCTGATTCGGACGTTTGTTTGAAATTAAGGGATTGTTTTTATTCAATGGCATCTGATTTTGGGGTTCCTATTGCAATGGAAAAATCTGAGGGTCCAGTTACGGCCCTTAAATTTCTGGGTATTACGATAGATTCTGAAAGTATGGAATGTAGGCTACCTGCGGAAAAGATTGTGGATTTGTCAGAAATGATTCAGCAATTTTTGGCGGTCCGTAAGGTGACTTTGAGAAAAATGCAATCTTTGCTGGGAAAATTGAATTTTGCTTGCAGAATCATTCCTATTGGTAGAGTTTTTTCTAGAAGAATGTCATTGGCTACGTCTGGTGTTAGTAAGCCTCATCATTTTGTAAGGATTAAAAAAGGCCACAAGGATGATTTGAAAGTTTGGTTGGAATTCCTTAAAAATTTTAATGGTGTTGCAATATTTATGGAAGCTAGGGTCTCTAATGTTGATTTGGATTTGATAACTGATGCAGCTGGGGGTGTTGGTTTCGGGGCTTATTTTCAAGGGCATTGGTGTGCAGAAGTGTGGCCTCAAGAGTGGGTCAATTTGGGTTTAACTAAGAACCTAGTTTTCCTTGAGCTATTTCCTATTCTGGTGGCTCTGTTTGTGTGGGAAGTTGATTTGATGAATAAATCCATATTGTTCCATACGGATAATATGGGTGTTGTTTCTGCTATTAATTCTTTATCTGCATCATCATTACCAGTTTTGCGTTTATTAAGAGTACTAGTCCTGAAATGTTTAAGTATGAATGTATTTGTCAGGGCAAAGCATATCCCTGGTAAGCTTAATTTGATAGCAGATTCTTTATCTCGTTCACAGTGGTCTCGCTTTCGAGAGTTGGCTCCTCAGGCGGACGTAGTTGGAGCGATGTTTCCTGTCCAACTTTGGAAGCTTGGCACGGAGGATTGGCTGAATTAATTAAAAAATCTTTGGCTCCAGGTACTTGGACGTCCTATGTATCAGTTTGGAAGGAATGGGAAATGTGGTTATGTCAATCTGAAATTAAAGAAGGGTCTGATGATGTCACGGGTTGCTTATTGGAATGGATGTGGCATTGGGGAAATGTGGGTTTGTCACCATCTAATATGGAAAGAAGATTGGCGGCCCTTGCTTTTAGATTTCGTTTATTAGGTTTGTCTGATGTTACAAAGGTTTTTTGGGTCCGTCAAGTTCTTAAAGGCTTGAAGAAAAAGACAAAGGTTAGAGATAAGAGAAGGCCTATTACATTTTCTTTACTTAAAACAAATTGGGTGGTATTAGCAGAGATTTGTGCATCAAGATTTGAATTAATATTGTTTAGAACGGCCTTTGTATTGGCCTTTTTTGGGGCATTTAGAGTTTCGGAATTGGTAAGCCCTAGCAAAAAAGTTTCAGGTAGTTTACAAAAAGAAGATGTAATATGGAATGATAGCAGAGTAGAAATATTACTGAGAAGTAGTAAAACGGACATATATGGGAAAGGCAAGAACATAGTGCTATTCCCTAGTGGTGGAGAGATATGTCCATGTCAGGTAATGATGCTTTATGGGTCCATACGGCCTTTGCAGGATGGCCCTTTGTTGGTTCACTCAGATGGTTCTTTTTTATCACAGTATCAATTTAGAGCCATTTTAAGAGGTTCAATTGTTTTATTGGGTCTTAGTCCTTTAGAGTTTGGATCTCATTCTTTCCGGATTGGAGCTGCTACTGAAGCCGCTATGTTAGGTCTCAGAGAGGATATAGTTAAAAAGATTGGTAGATGGGGTTCAAGTCGTTATATAAATCCTATGTTAGGCCTGATTTAAGGATATAAAAAAAAAAACAAAAAAAAAAAAAAAACCCTTGAATAGAGCGTATGTTTTGGAATGTTTGAGCTGTAATCATCCTGAATACTCCTTTATTTCTTTTATTTTAGGTGTAAAGATCGTATGGGTGATGGGGCATTCGTTTATATACTGGGCCAATGCTGAGGCCAGTAAGAAAATGGACGGCCTTCAGCTTGGGTGTCCTGTGGATCAATGGGAGGTCAAATGGTTTGGGATTAGGGGGATGTGCTGGGAACTCTTGTTTCCGTTGTTTCTAGATTATGGCAGAATGTTTCCTCGTCCTCATGTTTTGATAGTGCATTTGGGGGGAAATGATTTAGGTATGATTCCTCAAAAAGAACTAGTTAGAAGAATCAAAAGGGATCTGGGCAACATAAAGGAACTTTATCCTGGAATTAAAATAATATGGTCACAGATTACTCCTAGGCTGGTTTGGAGATCAGCGAGGGATTATGATAGGCTAGAAAAGAGTCGTAAGAAAATTAACAAAATAGTTAGCTCTTTTGTTAAGAGGTTGGGGGGAGGTGTAGTTTTCCACCCAGATTTCGAAGTAGATGGGGCTGAGGAATTTTACTTAAAAGATGGTGTTCATTTTAACCAATTTGGGCTGCAGCTATTTCTTTTTGATATAAAAGAAGAGTTGGGAAAAATATTGGGTTTGGCGGGACTGGGCTGTTCGGTCAGTCCAGTCGGTGGCGGGGGTGCTAGTTCCCAGACAAATATGGTATGCAATATGGCCAAGTGATTTGGAGGATTTTAAGTAGTTGCCTCTCCATGGGGTGAGTGGACAACTGGTTTTATAGGGGCAAGGGGTTCCCTATTAAAGTTTAGGTGTCCTTGGACGGACTCAACAGGGATATAGCTGAGTCCAGTTGTTGAATAACGGCCATCTTGTTTTTTGTGGGTTTGGGAACTAGCACCGCTGTGGGTTATGTTTTATTTGTCAGTAATGTTATTTATGAACATCAGGTATGTTCTGTGAAAAAATGTTTGAAAATGTTTGAAAATATTTATTACTCAATATTTAAATTGTGATGTTAATAAAATGGCTGCGGCCAAATTTTATACCAAAGCTGGGTGTAACTCTTTTATTTATGTTACTATGTTAGCTTATAATGGTTATAAGGTTAAGGCCGGGGATTGACGACTTTAAAGGTCAGGGAACCCCTGGGAGTTCGAAGTAACGGGAAGGGGACTTGACCGTTGGAGGAATTAGGCCTTGGGTGTGATTGGTTGGTTACTGTAAGGGGGCGGGCTTAGCACGCGCCGTTACGCATTTAAGGAAAGAGCGGGAGAATCTGTCATCAGATTAATTTTCAAACCTTTCTGGAAAGTGCTCCCTCCCTAATCTTTGTTTTCCTTCCTTGTTTCGTGTTTGTCGCAGCAAGGCGGGGGTGCTAGTTCCCAGACAAATATGGTATGCAATATGGCCAAGTGATTTGGAGGATTTTAAGTAGTTGCCTCTCCATGGGGTGAGTGGACAACTGGTTTTATAGGGGCAAGGGGTTCCCTATTAAAGTTTAGGTGTCCTTGGACGGACTCAACAGGGATATAGCTGAGTCCAGTTGTTGAATAACGGCCATCTTGTTTTTTGTGGGTTTGGGAACTAGCACCGCTGTGGGTTATGTTTTATTTGTCAGTAATGTTATTTATGAACATCAGGTATGTTCTGTGAAAAAATGTTTGAAAATGTTTGAAAATATTTATTACTCAATATTTAAATTGTGATGTTAATAAAATGGCTGCGGCCAAATTTTATACCAAAGCTGTGTGTAACTCTTTTATTTATGTTACTATGTTAGCTTATATAGGTTAAGGCCGGGGATTGACGACTTTAAAGGTCAAGAGTAATCCGAAAGGTTCCCTCTATTTTTTCTAAACCCTCACCAATAATACCTTTGATAGCTAATCCAGATTTCAGTTTTAGCAGAGAGCTAGAAACTATCGGTTCTCTCATGATTTGCAAACTCATTCTATTTTACTCCTTGTATGGAGAGGGTTCCCTTAAACCATGGATATCAATTCTGTTATTGGATTAAAGGAATACTAAACCCACATTTTTTTTCTTTCATGATTCCGATAGAGCATGCAATTTCAAGCAACTTTCTAATTTACTCCTATTATAATTTTTTCTTTGTTCTCTTGCTATTTATTTAATAAGCAGAATGTACAGCTTAGGAGCCGGCCCATTTTAGGTTCAGCCCCCTGGATAGTGCTTGCTTATTGATGACTACATTTAACCACCAATAAGCAAGCATAACCCAGGTTCTGAACCAAAAATGTGCTAGCTTCTAAGCTTTACATCCCTGCTTTTAAAATAACGATAGCAAGAAAAAGCAGAAAAAAATATTATAGGAGTAAATTTGAAAGTTGTTTAAAATTGCATGCATGCTCTATCTGAATCATTAAATATAAAAATTGGGTTTCGTATCCCTTTAAGTAAACTGACACACTGGCATAATATCTACAACTACACATTTTCCTCCTTGCAGACTTATTAACCAGACCTAAATCCCCTTTTGAATCCCTCTGCTACTTTACCCACCATAAAAAGGGTCTCTTTCCTTTACCTACAAACTCTTGACTGCACACCACTCTCTCACCCTTGTATACTTAAAAAGTTAAATGTCCTTATCACTGACAAAGAATGGTAAAAAATAATCTCCAATATGGCCAAATCCTCTTTTTCAGTAAATACTATAGAAATGAACAATACATTCCCCACTAGGGGGTACTTGACACCCCATAGATTGCAGAGTATACGCCCTACCTCAAATACACTCTGCTGGAGAGGATGCTCAGATATAGGCACAGCATCACATATTTGGTGACAATGTCCACATATCATATAACAGTTCTGGCAGGTAGTTTCCAAAGAGATGGGAAAAGTTATCAATACTGATATCCTTTTAACCCTAATGCATTGTTATTAAGTCAATTGATATTCACATGTTGTGCTTTTTGCAAAAATGCTGACATTCATTATGATAAACAGTGCAAAGCATTTAATTCCCACATTTTGGAAACAAGTTGACACTCCGGGGCTGATTTATCAAGGGCTGAATGGCCTCTGATGCCCCTGTTTCTGTGCAAGCCTTCAGGCTCCTTAACTGATCCGCCTGCTCTGAGGCGGCGGACATCAATCCGCCTGATCCTATATGATCGGGTTCATTGACACCCCCTGCTAGCGGCCGCAAATCTTCAGGGAGTGGCATTGCACAAACAGTTCACCAGAACTGATTGTGCAACGATAAATGCCAATCATGTCGGACAGACCGTTGATAAATTGGCCTCTCCATCTCATCGCTGCCAATTTGGGGACACAAGGTTACTATGATTCTTAAACTTGAACGTTATTCGTAAATGCTCACAAATTAATTTGCTGACTATACCTCTATTGTCTATCTTTGGGAAACATACCTCTTCTCATTATAACTGTGAGTCTATATAAGAGGCCATACTCCCCTAAACATTTCTACCTAATTGAAGCAATAGGCTAGTAAATTTACGATGATTAAATACCCTAGAAGGTATGAATGGGTGATGTTAAGGGGGCACCAACATTCTTAAGCAGAATCATTTCTGAAGATGTATATTTTCTGTCATAAATTACCTGCCTAACCTGCCCTATTTCTCTTGTAAGGTGTATCCAGTCCACGGATCATCCATTACTTGTGGGATATTCTCATTCCCAACAGGAAGTTGCAAGAGGAAACCCACAGCAGAGCTGTAATATAGCTCCTCCCCTAACTGTCATAGCCAGTCATTCTCTTGCAACTCTCAACAAGCAAGGAAGTTGTAGGAGAGAGTGGTTAAATATAGCAAGTTTATTTTCTTCAATCAAAAGTTTGTTATTTTTAAATAGTACCGGAGTTGTGCTATTTTATCTCAGGCAGTAAATAGAAGAAGAATCTGCCTGAGGTTTCTATGATCTTAGCAGGTTGTAACTAAGATCCATTGCTGTTCTCACATATGTCTGAGGGGATTACACAGATGAGGTAAAACTTCAGCGAGAGAATGGCATGCAGTTTATTCTGCTATCAGGTATGTGCAGTTATAATTTTTTCTAGAGATGGAAAACACTAGAAAATGCTGCTAAGTTAAGCCTGAATACAGTGATTTAATAACGACTGGTATCATGCTTACTCTCAGGGTAATACCCTTATGATATTGCAATATAAAACGTTTGCTGGCATGTTTAATCGTTTTTATATATGCTTTGGTGATAAAACTTTATTGGGGCCTAGTTTTTTCCACATGGCTGGCTTAAATTTTGCTTTGAAACAGTTTCCTGAGGCTTTCCACTGTGTTACTATGAGTGGGAGGGGCCTATTTTAACGTTTTTTTGTGCAGTTAAAATTACAAACTGTGACATCCAGCTTCCCTCAGGAGTCCCCTGTATGCTATAGGACATCTATAAAGGGCCCAAAGGCTTTCCAAAGTCGTTTATTGGGGAAGGTAGGGCTACAGCTTGCTGTGGCAGTTGGTTGTGACTGTTAAAAAATGTCTATTTCATTTTTTTGATCCGTTTTTTGCACTAAGGGGTTAATCATCCATTTGCAAGTGGGTGCAATGCTCTGCTAGTCTATTACATACACTGTAAAAATTTCGTTTGATTTACTGCATTTTTTTACTGTTTTTCACTGTTTTTCAAATTCTGACAAAATTTGTTTCTCTTAAAGGCACAGTACCGTTTTTTATATTTGCTTGTTAACTTGATTTAAAGTGTTTTCCAAGCTTGCTAGTCTCATTGCTAGTCTGTATAAACATGTCTGACATAGAAGAAACTCCTTGTTCATTATTAAAAGCCATGGTGGAACCCCCTCTTAGAATGTGTACCAAATGTACTGATTTCATTTTAGGCAATAAAGATAATTTTCTGTCTTTTAAAAAATTTTATCACCAGAGGAATCTGATGAGGGGGAAGTTATGCCGACTAACTTTCCCCACGTATCAGACCCTTTGACTCCCGCTTAAGGGACTCACGCTCAAATGGCGCCAAGTACATCTAGGGCGCCCATAGCGTTAACTTTACAAGACATGGCGGCAGTCATGGATAATACACTGTCAGCGGTATTAGCCAGACTACCTGAACTTAGAGGTAAGCGAGATAGCTCTGGGGTGAGACAAAATGCAGAGCATACTGATGCTTTAAGAACGATGTCTGATACTGCCTCACAATATGCAGAAGCTGAGGAAAGAGAGCTTCAGTCAGTGGGTGATGTTAATGACTCAGGAAGATACCTGATTCTAATATTTCTACATTTAAATTTAAGCTTGAACACCTCCGTGTGTTGTTTAGGGAGGTTTTAGCTGCTCTGAATGACTGTGATTCCATTGCAGTGCCAGGGAAATTGTGTAGACTGGATAAATACTTGCAGTGCCGGTGTGTACTGATGTTTTTCCAATACCTTAAAGGTTTACAAAAATTATTAATAAGGAATGGGATAGACCAGGTGTGCCATTCTCTTCCCCTCCTATTTTTAGAAAAATGTTTCCAATAGACGCCACCACACGGGACTTATGGCAGACAGTCCCTAAGGTGGAGGGAGCAGTTTCTACTCTAGCAAAGCGTACTACTATCCCTGTCAAGGACAGTTGTGCTTTTTTAGATCCAATGGATAAAAAATTAGAAGGTTACCTTAAGAAAATATTTATTCAACAAGGTTTTATCCTACAGCCCCTTGCATGCATTGCCCCTGTCACTGCTGCTGCGGCGTACTGGTTTGAGTCTCTGGAAGAGGCTTTACAGGTAGCGACTCCATTGGATGACATACTTGGCAAACTTAGAGCACTTAAGCTAGCCAATTCTTTTCTTTCTGATGCCATTGTTCATTTGACTAAACTAACGGCTAAGAATTCTGGTTTTGCTATACAGGCGCGCAGAGCGCTATGGCTTAAATCATGGTCAGCTGACGTGACTTCAAAATCTAAGCTACTTAACATTCCCTTCAAGGGGCAGACCCTATTCAGGCCTGGTTTGAAGGAGATTATTGCTGATATCACTGCAGGAAAAGGTCATGCCCTTCCTCAGGACAGATCCAAATCTAGGGCCAAACAGTCTAATTTTCGTGCCTTTCAAAACTTCAAGGCAGGTGCGGCATCAACTACCTCTAATAATAAACAAGAGGGAACTTTTGCTCAATCCAAGACGGTCTGGAGACCAAACCAGACCTGGAAAAAAGGTAAGCAGGTCAAAAAAGCCTGCTGCTGCCTCTAAGACAGCATGGAGGAACGGCCCCCTATCCGGTAACGGATCTAGTAGGGGGCAGACTTTCACTCTTCGCCCAGGCGTGGGCAAGAGATGTTCAGGATCCCTGTGCGTTGGAAATTATATCCCAGGGATATCTTCTGGACTTCAAAGCTTCCCCCCCAAAAGGGAGATTTCACCTTTCACAATTATCTGCACACCAGATAAAGAGAGAGGCATTCTTACACTGTGTACAAGACCTCCTAGTTATGGGAGTGAACAGGAACAGGGTTTTTACTCAAATCTGTTTGTGGTTCCCAAAAAAGAGGGAACCTTCAGACCAATTTTGGATCTAAAGATCTTAAACAAATTCCTCAAAGTTCCGTCGTTCAAGATGGAAACTTTTCGTACCATCCTACCACTGATCCAGGAGGGTCAATATATGACTACAGTGGATCTAAAGGATGCTTATCTTCACATTCCGATACACAAAGATCATCATCGGTTTCTCAGGTTTGCCTTTCAAGACAGGCATTACCAGTTGTAGCTCTTCCCTTTGGATTAGCTACAGCCCCAAGAATCTTTACAAAGGTTCTTGGGTCGCTTATGGTGGTCCTGAGGCCGCGGGGCATAGCAGTAGCCCCTTATTTAGACGACATCCTGATACAGGCGTCAAATTTCCAAATTGCCAAGTCTCAAACGGACGTAGTACTGGCATTTCTGAGGTCGCATGGGTGGAAAGTGAACGAGGAAAAGAGTTCTCTATCCCCACTCACAAGAGTTTCCTTTCTAGGGACTCTGATAGATTCTGTAGAAATGAAAATTCACCTGACGGAGTCCGGGTTATCAAAGCTTCTAAATTCCTGCCGGGTTCTTCTTTCCATTCCGCGCCCTTCGGTGGCTCAGTGTATGGAAGTAATCGGCTTAATGGTAGCGGCAATGGACATAGTGCCGTCTGCACGCTTACATCTCAGACCGCTGCAACTATGCATGCTCAGTCAGTGGAGCGGGGATTACACAGATTTGTCCCCTCAACTGAATCTGGACCAAGAGACCAGGGATTCTTTTCCCTGGTAGCTATCTCGGGTCCATCTGTCCAAAGGTATGACCTTTCGAAGGCCAGATTGGACAATTGTAACAACAAATGCCAGCCTTCTAGGTTGGGGTGCAGTCTGGAACTCCCTGAAGGCTCAGGGATCGTGGACTCAGGAGGAGTCTCTCCTTCCAATAAATATTCTGGAACTAAGAGTGATATTCAAGGCTCTTCAGGCTTGGCCTCAGTTAGCAACTCTGAGGTACATCAGATTTCAGTCGGACAACATCACGACTGTAGCTTACATCAACCATCAAGGGGGAACAAGAAGTTCCCTAGAGATGTTAGAAGTTTCAAAAATAATTCGCTGGGCAGAGATTCACTCTTGCCACCTATCAGCTATCCATATCCCAGGTGTAGAGCACTGGGAGGCGGATTTTCTAAGTCGTCAGACTTTTCATCCGGGAGAGTGAGAACTCCATCCGGAGGTATTTGCACAACTATTTCATCATTGGGGCAAACCAGAACTGGATCTCATGGTGTCTCGCCAGAACGCCAAGCTTCCGTGTTACGGATCCAGGTCCAGGGATCCCAAGGCGATACTGATAGATGCTCTAGCAGCGCCCTGGTCTTTCAACCTGGCTTCTGTGTTTCCACCGTTTCCTCTGCTCCCTAGACTGATTGCCAAGATCAAGCAGGAGAGAGCATCAGTGATTCTGATAGCACTTGCGTGGCCACGCAGGACCTGGTATGCAGATCTAGTGGACATGTCATCCTTTCCCCCATGGTCTCTGCTTCTGAGACAGGACCTTCTACTTCAGGGTCCTTCCAACCATCCAAATCTAATTTCTCTGCGGCTGACTGCCTAGAGATTGAACGCTTGATTTTATCAAAGCGTGGCTTATCCGAGTCAGTTATTGATACCTTAATACAGGCACGAAAGCCTGTCACCAGGAAAATTTACCATAAGGTATGGCGTGGATATCTTTATTGGTGTGAATCCAAGGGTTACTCATGGAGTAAGGTCAGGATTCCTAGGATATTATCTTTTCTCCAAGGTTTGGAAAAAGGATTGTCAGCTAGTTAAGCGTCTGGTAGATGTTCCAGACGTTCAGGCTTTTTGTCAGGTTTTAGTTAGAATCAAGCCTGTGTTTAAACCGGTTGCTCCACCATGGAGCTTAAACTTGGTTCTTAAGGTTCTTCAAGAAGTTCCGTTTGAACCTCTTCATTCCATAGATATCAAACTTTTATCTTGAAAAGTCCTTTTTTTTTTGGTAGCTATTTCCTCGGCTCGTAGAGTCTCCGAGTTATCTGCCTTACAATGTGATTCTCCTTATCTGATTTTTCATACGGATAAGGTAGTCCTGCGTCTGGGTTCTTACCTAAGGTGGTATCTAACAAGAATATCAATCAAGAGATTGTTGTTCCATCCTTGTGTTGCACAATCTGGACGTGGTCCGTGCTTTAAAGTTTTACTTACAAGCTACTAAAGATTTTCGTCAAACATCTGCTTGGTTTGTTGTCTACTCTGGACAGGGGAGAGGTCAAAAGGCTTTGGCAACCTCTCCTTCTTTTTGGCTAGGAAGCTTAATCCGCTTAGCCTATGAGACTGCTGGACAGCAGCCTCCTGAAAGGATTACAGCTCATTCCACTAGAGCTGTGGCTTCCACTTGGGCCTTTAAAAATGAGGCTTCTTTTGAACAGATTTGCAAGGCGGCGACTTGGTCTTCGCTTCATACTCTTTCAAAATTTTGCAAATTTGATACTTTTGCTTTTTCGAAGGCTATATTTGGGAGAAAGGTTTTACAGGCAGTGTTTCCTTCCATTTAAGTTCCTGCCTTGTCCCTCCCTTCATCCGTGTACTTTAGCTTTGGTATTGGTATCCCACAAGTAATGGATGATCCATGGACTGGATACACCTTACAAGAGAAAACACAATTTATACTTACCTGATAAATTTATTTCTCTTGTGGTGTATCCAGTCCACGGCCCGCCCTGTCATTTTAAGGCAGGTAATTTTTAAATTTAAACTATAGTAACCACTGCACCCTATGGTTCCTCCTTTCTCGGCTTGTTTTCGGTCGAATGACTGGCTATGACAGTTAGGGGAGGAGCTATATTACAGCTCTGCTGTGGGTTTCCTCTTGCAACTTCCTGTTGGGAATGAGAATATCCCACAAAAGTAATGGATGATCCGTGGACTGGATACACCACAAGAGAAATAAATTTATCAGGTAAGTATAAATTGTGTTTTTTCAGATGTGATTGCTATTGATATATATACTTTTTTTGAATGCATCTTTTGTTCATGACTACTTACTTACTTACTGTTTTTTTCTTTGATGACGAGATTTGTTTTTTGAAATCTGTATCTCTACTTTTATAGAATATAAATAAAAAAGTACATAAAAAACCTTTCTAAGGTGAGGCTTTTACTGAGCATATGCAAGAGTTCACAGTATAAACATATATGAGTCTATGATTGGCTGATGGCTGTCATATGATACAAGGGGCCAACAAATGGAAAGAAACTGAAATTTGTTGGTAAAAAATAAAATAAAATCTACTGCTCATTTGAAATTTAAAGTGAGTGTTATTGCATTGTATTTTATTATGAAATTATTGATTATGTAATTCAGCTGTGTTGAATGGTCTTTTAACCCCTTAATGACAACTGACGTACCAGGTACGTCATGCAAAAACTAACAGTTAATGACAATGGACGTACCTGGTACGTCAGTTGTCTAACAGAGTGCTGGAAGTGATCACAAATGCTTCCAGCAGCTCTGAGGGTATTGCAGTGATGCCTCGATATGGAGGCATCCTGCAATACCACTTTACAAGCCTCCGATGCAGAGAGAGCCACTCTGTGGCCCTCTCTGCACCGGTAGCGATGGTGCCAGTGTCCGGGTGTGAGGGTGCGTGCGCGCGTGCACGATGCGCGTGCGCGTGCACGAGGGGTGCGTGTGCACGTGAACATGCATGGGCGCGTGCACGGGGCGCGCGTGCGCGTGCACGTGCACACATTAGCCACACTGACACCAATGAATGAGGGCAGAAAGGGAGAAAAAGGTAAAAAAAAATTTTTAAATATAAAAGGATCTGGGAGGGGGAGGGGGTGGGGGTATTGTGGGGGGGCTGCTACACTACAGAAATAGTTTTAAAGTTAAAAATAAAATAAAAATACTTTTTGGGGGTTTTTTGGGGCCAAACTGG
This sequence comes from Bombina bombina, assembly GCF_027579735.1. Lineage (NCBI taxonomy): Eukaryota > Metazoa > Chordata > Amphibia > Anura > Bombinatoridae > Bombina > Bombina bombina. Next base: position 166,307,755 of record NC_069507.1, read on the forward strand.
GTACTGGCAGACAGCTGCCAGTACCCAAGATGGCGGTAATTAGGTAGGTGAGAGGGTTAGAGAGCTGGAGGGGGGATCAGGGAGGTTGGGGCTAAGGCAGGGGTCCATCACAGCTAAAATATTTTATTATTTTTATTTAAAAAAAAAACAAAAAACTTTTTATTTAGTACTGGCAGACTTTCTGCCAGTACTTAAGATAGCGGGAACAATTGTGGGGTGGGGGAGGGAAGAGAGCTGTTTGGGAGGGATCAGGGGGTGGGATGTGTCAGGTGGGAGGCTGATCTCTAAAATTAACCCTGCAAGCTCCCTACAAGCTACCTAATTTAACCCCTTCACTGCTGGGCATAATTAACGTGTGGTGCGCAGCAGCATTTAGCGGCCTTCTAATTACCAAAAAGCAACGCCAAAGCCATATAAGTCTGCTATTTCTGAACAAAGGGGATCCCAGAGAAGCTTTTACAACAATTTCTGCCATAATAGCACAAGCTGTTTGTAAATAATTTCAGTGAGAAACCTAAAATTGTGAAAAATGTAAAGTTTTTTTTTTTATTTGCTCGCATTTGGCGGTGAAATGGTGGCATAAAATATACCAAAATGGGCCTAGATCAATACTTGGGGTTGTCTACTACACTACACTAAAGCTAAAATTAACCCTACAAGCTCCCTACAAGCTCCCTAATTAACCCCTTCACTCCTGAGCATAAAACACGTGTGGTGCGCAGCGGCATTTAGCGGCCTTCTAATTACCAAAAAGCAACCCCAAAGCCATATAAGTCTGCTATTTCTGAAAAAAAGGGGATCCCAGAGAAGCATTTACAACCATTTGTGCCATAATTGCAGAATCTGTTTGTAAATAATTTCAGTGGGAAACCTAAAGTTTGTGACAAATTTTGTGAAAAAGTGAACTTTTTTTTTTTTTTATCGCATTTGGCGGTGAAATGGTGGCATGAAATATACCAAAATGGGCCTATATCAATACTTTGGGTTGTCTTCTAAAAAAAAATATATACATGTCAAGGGATATTCAGGTATTCCTGACAGATATCAGGGTTCCAATGTAACTAGCGCTATTTGTATTTATTGCCCCATAAATTGCAAAAAAAGCAAAGAACGTGTAAACATTGGGTATTTCTAAACTCAGGACAAAATTTAGAAACTATTTAGCATGGGTGTTTTTTGGTGATTGTAGATGTGTAACATATTTTGGGGGTCAAAGTTAGAAAAAGTGTGTTTTTTTCCATTTTTTCCTCATATTTTATTATTATATTTTTAGTAAATTATAAGACATGATGAAAATAATGGTATCTTTAGAAAGTCCATTTAATGGCGAGAAAAACGGTATATAATATGTGTGGGTACAGTAAATGAGTAAGAGGAAAATTACAGCTAAACACAAACACTGCAGAAATGTAAAAATAGCCATTGTCATTAAGGGTAAGAAAATTGAAAAATGGTCCGGTCATTAAGGGGTTAAAAGGACACTAAACCCAAAATTTTTCTTTCGTGATTCAGATAGAGCATGTAATTTTAAGAAACTTTCTAATTTACTCCTATTATCAATTTTTCTTCGTTCTTTTGCTATCTTTATTTGAAAAAGAAGGCATCTAAGCATTTTTCTTGGTTCAGAACTATGAATAGCTCTTTTTTATTGGTGGATGAATTTATCCACCAATCAGCAAGGACAACCCAGGTTGTTCACCAGAAATGGGCCGGCATCTAAACTTACATTCTTGCATTTCAAATAAAGATACCAAGAGAATAAAGAAAATTTGTTAATAGGAGTAAATTAGAAAGTTGCTTAAAATTTCATGCTCTATCTAAATCACGAAAGAAAATTTTTGGGTTCAGTGTCCCTTTAAGGTTCAGGAGATATGTTCGTTATGAGCCGTTTCTGAATAAAACATTAATGCCATGACTTTAGTGCATGTAATGTAGTTGAAGGATTGCAAACAGATGACATAACTTGACATTTAAGGACCAGACCAAACAAACTTAAAAATGTAAAGAAAACCATTATCCAAGTGTTATCTAAATGAAGGAGCGAAAGGAGTTCTGATTCTCCTCTCTTCAGGCCTGATGTGTAGCAGATATTTTTGTTCTTGTCTGACCACAGTGATGGGGACCAGGCAGGTTACTTCTGAAAGATAAGCTTTAAAATAATGACTGCAAAAAAACTCCTACTCAGTCTATATGGCAGTAGAAATGTTTCATATTAGTTATAAATTCACAAATAAGGCTTAAACTAGTGTATTTTTTTGTATTCACAAATAATATATGGAAAATGTGTGAATACAATGCTAAATATAATATTACTGCGTGATATTTCAATATTTGTCTGTTTTTTTTTAAATTACTTTTGGTAAATATGAGTGAGTTTTTCTAATAGGTTAGTAAAGTTGGTACATGGTTTGCTTTCGTGGACATCTAGAATATGATGAACCACTAGAGGGAGCTCTTTCAAAGTTCTTGTTAACTACAGATTGTTCCTGAAAACACAGACCTATGTACTAGTAATCATAATGTAAAGTATTATAGTAATATATTTCTTATAATATCTCATTTTACCTAATTACATAACCTGCTCTCAATTTCAGAAAAGCTTTATTAACTATAAGCACTATTTAATACACATGTATAATGAAATGTATTGTCATAGCTTTTACTTTTTTACAATCCTATAATCTCATTCAAAAAGAAAGAAAATAACAAAATATACAAACACAAATGCAATGGTTGCTTGAGCAGTCTGAAACAAAGCTTTCATCAACAGCTAAGTGGTCAATTAAAATTTTGTTGTAGTTTTAAAAAAATAAAATGGGTGTGTTGTCACCAATCAGCAGCTAGCTCTCAGTAGTGAATTGCTGTTCCTGATGTTACCTATGTATGCTTTTCAGCAAAGGATACCAAGAAAACAAAATCAATTTGATAACAGTAAATTGTAAAGCTTCTTAAAATGGCATGCTCTATCTGAAACATGACTTGAATAGTTTGCCCCTTCAAAATATTTTATTTGGTAATCATTTATCCGACTCAAAGATAGGTTATATATGTACTGTATCATTATATGCCTGGCACCGAAATAGCTTTGTACTGTATTGCTTTTGCTACATCTTGATACATTCGCTACATCTCATTCTCACAGTAGTAATTAGCGCTCATAAAATTTTATAAATATCCCGCAATTGCCCCCAAAATTAGGAATAGTGCGCCTTTATTAAAAAAAAAATGAAGCATCTTTCATTTTTTTTAAAATAACTGCACTAAGCAGTTTTTAAGGGTTGAAGTCGGCGAGTGTGGGATGTTTGAAAAAAAAAAAAATACAGCACTCAAAGGTGCTTTTACATTGCGGTCTAAGGAGACTTGTGAGCGCAATGCTTCCGTGCAATGCGAACGCGAGGTTATGTTCGCATTGCACTTCACTTGTAATACCAGCGCACATTTGTGTGCGCTGGTATTAATAAGTAGAGCGCAAATATCACTTTTGCAGAAGCGATATTTTGCACTTGACTTGAAATCTAGCCCATAATAATTTTAAGGTTATGGTAAAATGCGTTATCATGTAATAAAGTTACATTTATTTAACTGTTTTTGTTAAAGTTACATCACATTAATAATGCATCATTTTAACTTTGACAAGGACAGCGTGTTCTTAAAATAACTTTTTTTCTCTAATTGATCCATCTTTCTTATATAGCATGCACATATTTTAGTTATAGACTTTTGGATTAGTTAAAACGCTATAGTTTGCTATATTAGTACGGCAGGCTTGTACATTGCATTTTGTTCTGCTAGTCCAGCATATACTGTACAATAAGGACACGATTCCTGAGAGTTCTACCTATGCTTTATCTTCATTTGTCACCTTTCAATGACAAACCGATCTATCTTATGCTGGAAAGAAGTAAAAGCAATGCAGTAATTAACCTCTTTGTTGCCTGTTCCCAATATAACCAAAAATCAGGCAAGAAGAGACATGACATTTTTATTGCTTCCTAGAACATAAGAAAAATGTATATGGCACTTAAGCAGTGACTTATTGCCATTTACTTTAAAAGACTTCCTATTGATGTTGATATATTTCAGAGACTGTATGAGAAAGTTATAATGTAGCTGTTTAACATTATGTTCAAGCTTCCGTGTTGATTTATTTAAAGCACTAAAAGAGCTTCACATAGTGGAAATTGTAAATAGAATTTAAATGTTTGATCCTTTTCTTAAATTACTGAAACAGATTTAATTTTTGGTAGATATGTCTATTGACCAAAAATTAGTTTCAGCTGAAAAATTCATTTTAGATTTTTTAAAATGCTTGGTTTGGCCGAATTTCATTCATGCAGGTATTTGGTTCTGATGAAGGTTGGCATTTGGTTTAATAACCATTATTTCCAATGGGAACAGCAAATATTCAGCTAGATTACGAGTTTTGCGTTATGGCTGTGCGCAAATAGCGCATGCGTAATGTTTATTGTGCACTCTTCATAACGTAGGTATTACAAGTCTGAAAAGAATGTTGTTACTCATCGCGTTAACACGAATCCCGCGTTTATTTCACTTGCGTAATCACGGCTGCGTAATGGATTCCCCCATAGAGATCAATGGAAACAGAGAAATAAACAGATTTTTCATCTAACACTTGATATCACGAGAACTACACATTGCTCTGTCACATACAACTTAATGGACACAAATAATAATCATGACAAATTTGCAACAACAATCACTCACACAACATAGCAGATTCGCATTCAACATTCTCAATTATTTACAACAAATACTACATAACATTTACACAAAACAAGAATTTAACAAATACATTTGGATCTGTATCACAGAACAAAATAACAAGAAAAACAAATTACACACTTATACACAAACCAAACATTTGCATTGGCGATTAGGAAAGATTTTTAAAAATAAAGATTTAGAACAGTTAACAAATACGATACAATCAAAAATTATAATTTTGATTTTGCAATAGTAAATTATTATAATGTTATGCAAACGATCACTATGACATCATCACATTATACACATTCCTTAAAAACATACGTGGATTTAGAAACTCAATCTGAGCATGCGCAAATTTAAACAACTACTCCTCATTGCACACATACAAATCTTCACAAAAGCACACCTGGACCTCGTTTACTTTGCAAACTGGTACATCATTAAGCATTTACATAGGGTATATAAGCACTCTCTGAACATGGCTACCTTGACTGTATTGCTTTTTCGAGACAGGTAAAGGTCTAGGCGTTGGAGGTTAGAGATAGTGAGAGATAGTCAGATATAGTCAGAGATAGATAGAGAGAGAGATAGTGAGAGATAGTGAGAAAGAGATAGTGAGAGAGAGATAGTGAGAGAGAGATAGTGAGAGATAGTGAGAAAGAGATAGATAGAGAGATAGTGAGAGATAGTGAGATAGATAGATAGTGAGATAGATAGATAGTGAGAGAGAGATAGTGAGAGAGAGATAGTGAGAAAGAGATAGTGAGAGAGAGATAGTGAGAAAGAGATAGTGAGAGAGAGATAGTGAGAGAGAGATAGTGAGAGAGAGATAGTGAGAGAGAGATAGTGAGAGAGAGATAGTGAGAGAGAGATATAGTGAAGGAGAAAGATAGTGAGAGAGAGTGTGTACGAATCTGTCTGGGTGATTGTGCAAGTGCTGCTTTTTTGTCATTCCTAACATATAGTTAAACATATTTACTTTCATTTACACGCAAACACATTCAATACATACATACACATACCAGTAACACTACATACACACATATACACTTCATATCCCATTCTCTTTAAACCTATTCCCATCCCATAGTTATATTTTGTTAATCTTAGACCAACTTATTATTTACACACCCTCATTTAGTCCTTTTTTATGTTTGTCTATTACTACCCCTTACCCTATTTTCTAGAACCCATTCAAACTCTGAGCACTTTTTACTTTTGTTTCATTATTTTGACCCCTTTTCCTTTGTGCACTTTCACCTTCTGAAAAGGTATGGTGGGAAGGAGGAGTAGGGAAAAGATTAGTGACGAGATTAGGAAGGAGATTAGGCAGCAGATTAGGAACGAGATGAGGCAGGAGATTAGGGAGGAGAGTGGGAGAAGAAGGGGGAGGGGAATTAGAGAGGAAGGGGGAGAGGTCAGCGTGGGTGGGCCAAGCCACATTGTTGAAGATGAACAAGTGGCTGGGCCCAGTGGGACAAGGCAGGAGCGCAGAGACAGCGCAATACAGTCCGGAGAACAGAGGCTCACATCACAGGGCAGAGGGAGAAGAGGTATACCGGGAGGAGAAGGAGTCCCTTATAATGGCCTAGGAGGCTGCAGGCACCGAAGGCCACCCTTTCAGCGAAAAAAAAAAAGTTGTGGCTGGAGATCAGGGATGCTGTCAACGCAGTGGGGGAGTTCAGGAGGGACTTAAAATCTATACAGCACCGCTACCGGGACTGCAAAAGTGAGCTCAAGTAAAAAATGTCAAGGGAGAGGCAAGCGAATACCAGGACCGGTGGCGCCCTGGAGCAGACATTCATCTACAGCCGCTGGAAATGCTGTGTTTCCGAGGTGGCCCTAGTCGGGATCGAAGGAGGGATCGATACCGGGAACCTGCACTTCTCATCTTCTGGTAACGACATTTACTAATCTCTTTTCATAAACCTCATAACTCATTTACACTCAAAATAAATTAGGGATATGGCTAACGCAATTTCACTTTTTTAAAGGGACAGTCAACACCAGAATTTTTGTTGTTTAAAAAGAAAGATAATGCCTTTATTACCCATTCCCCAGTTTTGCACAACCAACACAGTTATATTAATATACTTTTTACCTCTGTAATTATCTTGTATCTAAGCTTCTGCTGACTGCCCCCTTATTTCAGTTCTTTTGACTGACATGCAGTTTAGCCAATCAGTGCTCAGTCCTAGGTCACTTTACGTTATCTATATGAAACATGTGAACTAATGCCCTCTAGTGGTCAAAATGTATTCAGATTAGAAGCAGTCTTCAAGGTCTAAGAAATTAGCATATGAACCTCCTAGTTTTAGCTTTCAACTAAGAATACCAAGAGAACAAAGCAAATTTGGTGATAAAAGTAAATTGGGAAGTTGTTTAAAATTGCATGCCCTATTTAAATCATGAAAGTTTTTTTTGGACTTGACTGTCCCTTTAAGCATTATTCTGAAAACGCATTCAGAATTACCTTGACTAAGTTGGATTTGAAGAAAAGCTATCACATTAGTATCTAGTCTCCAGATTATGTGTGCATTTAAACATATTTAAGACGCACACAAAAATACATTAATATTGACCATCTAGATATACGAATGATGGGTTTTTAAATACGTAATTGTCTTGATTGCTTTTGAATAAAATTGAATTACTAAGGCAGACTCATTAATACACTTTCAAATATAACATTTACATCTTTATTTGGAACTGTGCTAATATCTCTTATTTCTTTAATTTTAAAATATACAGAGTCTGAGGCCGTTGAGGAGGAAACACAGCAGGAACATGCTCCTCCTTCACCCAGGCATGAGTGTGGTGCCACCTTGGAGAGAACATGAGGATACCCCTGCAGAAGATACCCCTGCAGCAGCCCCCCGTGCAGCGCCCCCCCCGTGCAGCAGCCCCCTGTGCAGCAGCTCCCCATGCAGCAGCCCCCGTGCAGAAGCTCCCGGTGCAGCAGCCCCCCATGCAGCAGCCCCCCGTGCAGCAGCTCCATGTGCAGCAGTTCCTCACTAAAATAATAATAACGGCTAATATATTGCTATATGATTCCAAAAATACAGGTTAATATTACCTTTAGCTATTGAGTGCAGCTTATAATATGCCTAGTAGGTATCAATCACAAACAATAATTTTGGTGTAAATATAAAATCTGATACAATATCTGATACAATATATGTTATACTATCGGACACAATCATTCATTTCTTAAACCACAATTATCTTTATATATACTTTATATAGAGAAGCCTATGCGGCGTGATGATTAATAAGATGTGACTGTTAGGTCTGAGTTTGTTTATATATGTATCCACTTGTAATAAGTTAGCATGGGTTTGTCCCAATGGCCCAATGGGATTTTCAGAGTGAAATAGATAATATCTTTTTTGTTCCTCAATGGTTATTCTATTTATCACAAATAAGATTTTTTTGAGTATCGAGCCCTCTACACCTTACTCGGTTGAGTCTTCCAATTTTCTCTAGTATCGCTTGTCAGCAGTTAGTGTGTTCACGTTAGGTAAAAGCAGACAGCTCGATTAACCTGAGATTCTCCTCTTGGCCAATGAGCTCCTTGGTTTCTAAGGCCTAGATTTGGAGTTTGGCGGTAAAAGGGCTGTTAACGCTCCGCGGGCTTTTTTCTGGCCGCACCATAAATTTAACTCTGGTATCGAGAGTTCAAACAAATGCTGTGTTAGGCTCCAAAAAAGGAGCGTAGAGCATTTTTACCGCAAATGCAACTCTCGATACCAGAGTTGCTTACGGACGCGGCCAGCCTCAAAAACGTGCTCGTGCACGATTCTCCCATAGGAAACAATGGGACTGTTTGAGCTGAAAAAAAACCTAACACCTGCAAAAAAGCAGCGTTCAGCTCCTAACGCAGCCCCATTGTTTCCTATGGGGAAACACTTCCTACGTCTGCACCTAACACTCTAACATGTACCCCGAGTCTAAACACCCCTAACCTTACACTTATTAACCCCTAATCTGCCGCCCCCGCTATCGCTGACACCTGCATATTTTTTTTAACCCCTAATCTGCCGCTCCGTAAACCGCCGCAACCTACGTTATCCCTATGTACCCCTAATCTGCTGCCCTAACATCGCCGACCCCTATATTATATTTATTAACCCCTAATCTGCCCCCCTCAACGTCGCCGACACCTGCCTACACTTATTAACCCCTAATCTGCCGAGCGGACCTGAGCGCTACTATAATAAAGTTATTAACCCCTAATCCGCCTCACTAACCCTATCATAAATAGTATTAACCCCTAATCTGCCCTCCCTAACATCGCCGACACCTACCTTCAATTATTAACCCCTAATCTGCCGAGCGGAGCTCACCGCTATTCTAATAAATGTATTAACCCCTAAAGCTAAGTCTAACCCTAACACTAACACCCCCCTAACTTAAATATAATTTACATCTAACGAAATAAATTAACTCTTATTAAATAAATGATTCCTATTTAAAGCTAAATACTTACCTGTAAAATAAATCCTAATATAGCTACAATATAAATTATAATTATATTATAGCTATTTTAGGATTAATATTTATTTTACAGGCAACTTTGTATTTATTTTAACTAGGTACAATAGCTATTAAATAGTTAAGAACTATTTAATAGTTACCTAGTTAAAATAATAACAAATTTACCTGTAAAATAAATCCTAACCTAAGATATAATTAAACCTAACACTACCCTATCAATAAAATAATTAAATAAACTACCTACAATTACCTACAATTAACCTAACACTACACTATCAATAAATTAATTAAACACAATTCCTACAAATAAATACAATTAAATAAACTAGCTAAAGTACAAAAAATAAAAAAGAACTAAGTTACAAAAAATAAAAAAATATTTACAAACATAAGAAAAATATTACAACAATTTTAAACTAATTACACCTACTCTAAGCCCCCTAATAAAATAACAAAGCCCCCCAAAATAAAAAATTCCCTACCCTATTCTAAATTAAAAAAGTTACAAGCTCTTTTACCTTACCAGCCCTGAACAGGGCCCTTTGCGGGGCATGCCCCAAGAATTTCAGCTCTTTTGCCTGTAAAAGAATAAATACAATACCCCCCCCCCAACATTACAACCTACCACCCACATACCCCTAATCTAACCCAAACCCCCCTTAAATAAACCTAACACTAAGCCCCTGAAGATCTTCCTACCTTGTCTTCACCATCCAGGTATCACCGATCCGTCCTGGCTCCAACATCTTCATCCAACCCAAGCGGGGGTTGGCGATCCATCATCCGGTGCTGAAGAGGTCCAGAAGAGGCTCCAAAGTCTTCCTCCTATCCGGCAAGAAGAGGACATCCGGACCGGCAAACATCTTCTCCAAGCGGCATCTTCGATCTTCTTCCATCCGGTGCGGAGCGGGTCCATCTTGAAGCAGGCGACGCGGATCCATCCTCTTCTTCCGTTGTCTCCCGACTAATGACGGTTCCTTTAAGGGACGTCATCCAAGATGGCGTCCCTCGAATTCCGATTGGCTGATAGGATTCTATCAGCCAATCTTAATTAAGGTAGGAATTTTCTGATTGGCTGATGGAATCAGCCAATCAGAATCAAGTTCAATCCGATTGGCTGATCCAATCAGCCAATCAGATTGAGCTCGCATTCTATTGGCTGTTCCGATCAGCCAATAGAATGCGAGCTCAATCTGATTGGCTGATTGGATCAGCCAATCGGATTGAACTTGATTCTGATTGGCTGATTCCATCAGCCAATCAGAAAATTCCTACCTTAATTCCGATTGGCTGATAGAATCCTATCAGCCAATCGGAATTCGAGGGACGCCATCTTGGATGACGTCCCTTAAAGGAACCGTCATTAGTCGGGAGACAACGGAAGAAGAGGATGGATCCGCGTCGCCTGCTTCAAGATGGACCCGCTCCGCACCGGATGGAAGAAGATCGAAGATGCCGCTTGGAGAAGATGTTTGCCGGTCCGGATGTCCTCTTCTTGCCGGATAGGAGGAAGACTTTGGAGCCTCTTCTGGACCTCTTCAGCACCGGATGATGGATCGCCAACCCCCGCTTGGGTTGGATGAAGATGTTGGAGCCAGGACGGATCGGTGATACCTGGATGGTGAAGACAAGGTAGGAAGATCTTCAGGGGCTTAGTGTTAGGTTTATTTAAGGGGGGTTTGGGTTAGATTAGGGGTATGTGGGTGGTGGGTTGTAATGTTGGGGGGGGGGTATTGTATTTATTCTTTTACAGGCAAAAGAGCTGAAATTCTTGGGCATGCCCCGCAAAGGGCCCTGTTCAGGGCTGGTAAGGTAAAAGAGCTTGTAACTTTTTTAATTTAGAATAGGGTAGGGAATTTTTTATTTTGGGGGGCTTTGTTATTTTATTAGGGGGCTTGGAGTAGGTGTAATTAGTTTAAAATTGTTGTAATATTTTTCTTATGTTTGTAAATATTTTTTTATTTTTTCTAACTTAGTTCTTTTTTATTTTTTGTACTTTAGCTAGTTTATTTAATTGTATTTATTTGTAGGAATTGTGTTTAATTAATTTATTGATAGTGTAGTGTTAGGTTAATTGTAGGTAATTGTAGGTAGTTTATTTAATTATTTTATTGATAGGGTAGTGTTAGGTTTAATTATATCTTAGGTTAGGATTTATTTTACAGGTAAATTTGTTATTATTTTAACTAGGTAACTATTAAATAGTTCTTAACTATTTAATAGCTATTGTACCTAGTTAAAATAAATACAAAGTTGCCTGTAAAATAAATATTAATCCTAAAATAGCTATAATATAATTATAATTTATATTGTAGCTATATTAGGATTTATTTTACAGGTAAGTATTTAGCTTTAAATAGGAATCATTTATTTAATAAGAGTTAATTTATTTCGTTAGATGTAAATTATATTTAAGTTAGGGGGGTGTTAGTGTTAGGGTTAGACTTAGCTTTAGGGGTTAATCAATTTATTAGAATAGCGGTGAGCTCCGCTCGGCAGATTAGGGGTTAATAATTGAAGGTAGGTGTCGGCGATGTTAGGGAGGGCAGATTAGGGGGTTAATACTATTTATTATAGGGTTAGTGAGGCGGGTTAGGGGTTAATAACTTTATTATAGTAGCGCTCAGGTCTGCTCGGCAGATTAGGGGTTAATAAGTGTAGGCAGGTGTCGGCGACGTTGAGGGGGGCAGATTAGGGGTTAATAAATATAATATAGGGGTCGGCGGTGTTAGGGGTAGCAGATTAGGGGTACATAGGGATAACGTAGGTGGCGGCGCTTTGCGGTCGGAAGATTAGGGGTTAATTATTTTCAGTAGCTGGCGGCGATGTTGTGGGGGGCAGGTTAGGGGTTAATAAATGTAATACAGGGGTCGGCGGGGTTAGGGGCAGCAGATTAGGGGTACATAAGTATAACGTAGGTGGCGGTCGGCAGATTAGGGGTTAAAAATTTTAATTGAGTGGCGGCGATGTGGGGGGAGCTCGGTTTAGGGGTACATAGGTAGTTTATGGGTGTTAGTGTACTTTAGGGTACAGTAGTTAAGAGCTTTATGAACCGGCGTTAGCCAGAAAGCTCTTAACTCCTGCTATTTTCAGGCGGCTGGAGTTTTGTCGTTAGAGCTCTAACACTCACTTCAGAAACGACTCTAAATACCGGCGTTAGAAAGATCCCATTGAAAACATAGGATACGCAAATGGCGTAGGGGGATCTGCGGTATGGAAAAGTCGCGGCTGAAAAGTGAGCGTTAGACCCTTTAATCACTGACTCCAAATACCAGCGGGCAGCCAAAACCAGCGTTAGGAGCCTCTAACGCTGGTTTTGACGGCTACCGCCGAACTCCAAATCTAGGCCTAAGTGTTTAGTGCGCGCACTCTTTTGAATATACTTCTAGTAGATGTTTTGTTGAATAAACTCATACCGCTCCACCTGTATACTGTTTATAGTGTACCAAGCAGTCTGTTTCTTGCTGGTGTTGCGGTTATGGGAGTGTAAACGGCTGGCAGTTTTAAAACACAGTCCACAGTTCATGGAGCTCAAGGAAAGATATCAACGCATATCGGCTCCCAATGAGCCTTTGTCAAGATAGTTTGTCTCCTCTGCTCCTCCTCTATTTAAGGCCAATACGTTAACCCTATGTTGTGCATCATATACAAATCATGGTGGATAAACATTCTTTTAGTTCATGACTTCCTCTAAAGTTATATAGGAGTTATCACCACTTGGTATCATTTCTAACTTGGAGAAATCAAGACATTTTCTATTGCCTATAATATATATATATATATATATATATATATATATATATTCATTTTGTATCCTAGATGATCATGTTTTATAAAAATGGTACAACCTGTTATCTCATAGCAATTTGTAACTCTACAGAAACGGCTGTTGAACTTTCTTATATATATTATATTTAACCATAACTCAAAAATAATGCTATATAAAAAAGATGGGATATAAAAAATGGGATATAAAAAAATGGGGTATAAACAAAATGGATGGATATAAAAAATACTGTTTAATTATCTGAATTTTGAAATATTGTTTAATATTTTATATCCAAATTTTTATATATATAATTTTTTTATATACTGTATATATAAATTCTATATGTATATACATGTATATTTTTTATATCCCATTTTGTTTATATCCCATTTTGTTTATATCCCATTTTTTATATCCCATTTATTTATATATCATTATTATTGAGTTATAGTTAATTATAATATATATAAGAAAGTTCAACAGCCGTTTCTGTAGAGTTACAAATTGCTATGAGATAACAGGTTGTACCATTTTTATAAAAAATGATCATCTAGGATACAAAATGAATATATATATATATATATATATATATATATATATACTGTATATGTATATATATATATATATATATATATATATATATATATATATATATATATATATATAAACTATATGCAAGAGAAAATGTCTCGATTTCTCCAAGTTAGAAATGATACCAAGTGGTGATAACTCCTATATAACTTTAGAGGAAGTCATGAACTAAAAGAATGTTTATCCACCATGATTTGTATATGATGCACAACAAAGGGTTAACATATTGGCCTTAAATAGAGGAGGAGCAGAGGAGACGAACTATCTTGACAAAGGCTCGTTGGGAGCTGATATGCGTTGATATCTTTCCTTGAGCTCCATGAACTGTGGATTGTGTTTTAAAACTGTCAGCCGTTTATACTCCCATAACCGCAACACCAGCAAGAAACAGACTGCTTGGTACACTATAAACAGTATAAGTATACAGGTGGAGCGGTAGGAGTTTATTCAACAAAACATCTACCAGAAGTATATTCAAAAGAGTGCGCACACTAAACACTTAGAAACCAAGGAGCTGATTGGCCAAGAGGAGAATCCTGGGTTAATCGAGCTGTCTGCTTTTACCTAACGTGAACACACTAACGGCTGACAAGCGATACTAGAGAAAATTGGAAGACTCCACCGAGTAAGGTGTAGAGGACTTGATACTCAATAATCCTGCAGGTACTATCTTATTTGTGGTAAATAGAATAACCGTTGTGGAACAAAAAGATATTATCTATTTTTTTTTTTTTTTAAATAATTTTTATTGAGGTTTTTGTCAAAATAAACATTTGGTATATAGTATACAATAAAAAGAGAAAACAGAGGAGTATTACAAAGTGAGCTGCGAACATATGACAAATAGGAAAACCAAATAGTTGAAAGACAATTACTTTCTCATATTATATAGTATTGGAGAGGGCCGCTCATGGACCCCAAATGGAAAACCTCATTTTTTGTTTTCTAGGATAATATAATGTCGAGCTCCCTTACTGATGAATGGAATTATAATGAAACATTGGAACACCCCCATAAAATTAACTAACAGCTGCATTAAAATAGCATGCGTAGGTGACACATATTAGTGATCAGTCCTGCTGATCTAGGCAGGGCATATGAACGCATACCTATTATGCTATGAAGGGTTAGGTACTTAGGGAGCAATTAAAAGTTATGATTTAGATGCGGTATAGACGAGACAAACCGCCTTGTTAGTTCCCCTAGAGAAGGGGATACATTATTGTGGGGGGGGGGGGGGGGGGGGGGGGTGGCGTTTTACATATATTCAGAATTATCTCACCATTGAGGAACATTAAAACAAAATAAGATGCACCTTAGAACTATCTTCGTTACATAAAATATGAACAGGAAGAGTTTAAACACGCAATAATAAGCGATACGAATACCATATAAAGAAATGTGATACATTATACATGCTAATAGTGAAAAAGCTATGCTTAGAACTATGTAACAGAGCATGTTAAGAAATGTAATGGAAGAGGAGGAGTTAAATTTAAATGAGCAAAATCAGGGATAAGGATTCCTTTTCTGTCTGACATTAGCAAGTAGGACCAGTCATAGTAAGTATATACATTGGTAGGCCAGGTTTGATAGATACCTCATTGTCTACAGGAAGTACTGTCCCTGAAGTAACATGAGGGAGACTACAGAGCACATCATAGGCCAAGGACTGACAGACGTTATGAAGGGCATTATAGTGAGCGTAGGGAGTACGGCTGTTCAACAAGCTTGCGGCAGTTATGCACTGCCATCCAGGCACGGGCCCTATGCCCAGACAGCAGACACCACTCATGTGTATAAGTGAGTTATTCCCAATAGTTGCCCACTCGCTCTCCTCAACCTGGTGAAATGATATATTTAATGCCCTTTGTGCTAACTATAGAATAAAACAATTGAAATCTGGGTGATCCTTATATCTATGCAAGGATGATAACTGTTACTGAGGGGACTATGAGTAATCAGCAAATGATCATGACAACAGAGGTGGCAAAACAGTAGTTTTTTACATATACTATGTGCAGTGGGGCTAGCTATAAATTCTGCAAGGCATGTAGCAACAAATTGTAGGCATCTGAAATAGTCAACATTCATTCACAATTATAGATGTAATATCAGTTGCAAGTCTGATGATTATTAACATTAAACATAATAAAGGCCAACCTTACACATCATAGAATGAATAGCAGATAGAACACTGTTAAGAAAGCATTTAAATGTGGAATAGCTAGCTCATATCTAACAGAAACTTACATATATAGTAGTAGTAGAGATTGAGAACCAGCTGGTAAATTAAAATAGCACACAGTTTGCTAGATAAACCACAGTCTAATAAGAAGGATGCGTGCTATTAGACTCAAAAATACCAAACAAGGTAGCAGCCTTATCCCTTGTAGATTGGCTATAGTCTATATATAGGAAATAGGCAGTAATGTGGCATAAATCTACAGTATATGGAAACGTTTTAACACTTAACACTTATCATATCAAGTTTGTAGTCACAGATAATTAGGCTAATGGTGAACTGAACTGTGACTCCCCTCAAGTGGTTATGAATGGCCATTACATCTTCTAGCAGTTTATTGTGTTATTAATCTAACACATAAAGCATATATGGATAATATACCTAAAAAAACAAGTAAACAGTGTAATAGTAGTTACAAGTGTTTTTTGTGTGTAATAAACAAACTGGAGAGCAAAACTGTAAAACACTAATAGATAACAAACAAAGGAGACATTGAGTTCAAACCCACTTATGTTGGGCAGTCTAGAAATGATCAAACATGCTGGCTTCGTAGCCAAAGTCATTCAGAAGTCCTCAATTAGTGCAGTGAGCTTGGCAAAATTCAGGACTAACCCTTTAACCAATGCCTTTAGGGACCATGACTTCCGTGCCCGGCTGGAGTATGGACCAACACAGTAAGTTGTAGCTATCGCTTCTAAAGCAGGCAATGTCCATTTTATGTAGCAGCCTGTCATCGGAACCCTCTAGGAGCAGAGTGCTGTGACCCCAACGTACTACACAACCTATTCCTTTTCGGTCAGTAGTAGGAACCGTAGGGATGCTGGAGGGAGGAGGACACTGAGGCTGCAAATTGCAAGTTAGGTCCGTGCAGTAAAATGAGAGAGTCACGGGCAAACACCCCTGAATGCCTGTGGTGCCGCTATCGACAGTCAGTGTTAAGCTACTAGGAGGCGGTAGGAAAGTTCCCTGCAGCACCCGGTATTTACCTTTCACGGGCCACCGCCAAGGAATCAATGCCTTCTCCGGTCCTAAGGCTGTGTCAGGATAGTTCAGGTTTGTGACAGCGTCTTGGAATGGGCCAACAGCATCGGTATTGACGTTCTGACAGACCCTCTGTAGAATAGGCTTAGCGAGGTCAGATTGTTGACAGAGTTGATTGGCGCCATTTCTGTTAGGAGCTGCGTACAGCCCCTCCATCAAGCTGGCGTGATGGTTTTCCAGCAGGGACCTCATTGCTTCTAGGAAATAGAGTGAAGACTCCATAGTTCAGGCTGAGTCGAAAACCTTAAGAAGGAGTAGGGTTGCAGCTTCTTAGAGGCCTGCAGATAGAATGTAGCGTCTCCAAAATGGCGGTTCTCTCTCCCGGCTCTGTAATATAAAGCAGCGTCGGTTGACTGGAGCAGACTCTCCGGGTCCCTAAAAGTTTATGAAAGCAAAACACCAGTTCATAGGCCTATTCACACATGTGCTAAATACAAAAAAATTGTTGCAGTATGTGAAAAGACCCCTAAATTAGGATCTTGGGCCCGGGAGCTGCACCAAAACACGTCCTGTCAGCTCTGTAGATGGCTCCGCCCCCCCCAAGATATTATCTATTTTACTCTGAAAATCCCATTGGGCCATTGGGCCAAACCCATGTTAACTTATTACAAGTGGATACATATATACAAAAACTCAGACCTATCCGTCACATCTTATAAATCACAACGCTGCATAGGCTACTCTATGTAAAGTATATATAAATATAATTGTGGTTTACGAAATTAATCATTGTGTCCGATAGTATAACATATATTGTATCAGATATTGTCAGATTTTATATTTACGCCAAAATTATTGTTTGTGATTGATACCTACTAGGCATATTATAAGCTACACTCAATAGCTAAAGGTAATATTAACGTGTATTTTAGAATCATATAGCAATATATTAGCCATTATTATTATTTTAGGAATAAAGGTTACATAACCTGAATTAGACACCGATGTCTAATTTTTAACTGTGACGAGTATATTTTTATGTTTATGCACAAATAAATTTTATATGTAGTAACACACAGAGTTGTGAATTTTCTTATAATATTAATTATCCAGTTCGTCATAACATTTTATTTATGGTTTATATTTGGTTCATTTTACTAAATTGAGAACAGACTGCCGTTGGCTCCTCCCACAACCTCTATTTATTGTTTTTTGTACAATTGTGTTGCAACTTGTGAGAAGTGCAATGAGTGGGCTAGGCTACTGCTGTGGTGACTAGTTCTAAAGACAATCCTTTTTTGCATATCCAGAAATGTGAAGAACACAAGAGCCTGGGACATAATCTCCTGGACCATCATCTCCTGTGCCTCCTCCATCTCCTATTCTGCCTGGTAAACTCCCAATCACTAACAGTACTCCTCCCCCCCCTTTTCCCCAACCATCTCCAATGAGGACACGTCTGAGGAGGCATTTGACCACTCCAGAGCCTTACTGTCATGGGAAGAAGGGAAGGAGGGAGAAGTAATTATGTTTATATATCATTGTTTTAAATTTAAAGTTAATGTGTAAAGAATAATTATGTGATGATGTTGTCTTCTGCTTGTGGAGCACACTCTGTATTTAATAGGCTTCTATGGGACCGGGTCCATGGAGGCAAATTGTTTGCATAGTGTTTTACAAGTGTGTTGAGACAACATAATCACATGCTGTCCTTGTTGATTAGATTGATTTGTTTTTGTGATGTGATGTCCAAACGTGTTCTTCTAATACAAACCAAAGAGCATTACAATTATACATGAAGGCATATCACTTTCTTGATGCAAACAAAGCTTAAACAAGAACATATGCTAAAATATATTAATCCTTATGGCTTATTGGCATATCTACATGTGCTTGTTAAATAAAGCAATTTTTTTTTTTTTTTAAAAAAGCCTGTATGCCATATTTCTTTCGATGTGTTGACAACATTGAATAACTAAAATAAAGTGTATTTTTGGAAAGCTAGCTTAAAGTGTTTTACTTATTTTGGAAATCTATTTAATTTAAAGGTGCATGAAAGCAGAAAATTCTCTTTCATGATTTTGACAGAGCATAACATTTTAAACAACATTCACATTTACTTATATTATTTAATTTGCTTCATTATCTTGTTATCCTTTGCTGAAAGGTTTATCTAGGAAAGCTCAGGAGCAGCAAAGAACCTAGCTTCTATCTGCTGATTGGTGGCAGCATATACAGTTTCCCACAAAAGTGAGTACACCCCTCACATTTTTGTAAATATTTTATTATATCTTTTCATGTGACAACACTAAAGAAATGACACTTTGCTACAATGTAAAGTAGTGAGTGTACAGCCTGTATAACAATGTAAATTTGCTGTCCCCTCAAAATAACTCAACACACAGCCATTAACGTCTAAACTGTTGGCAACAAAAGTGAGTACACACCTAAAGGGAAATGCAAACATCATAGGAATAATGATATTTATTGTGCAATCACGATTATGCTTCACAGAGATAAAACGGAAGTGCGCATCCATGAACTCCCTTTTTATCCATTGAATATCGATAACTACATAACTTGCAAATATTATTTAGCATCATTAAATATTTACAAACATTATATTTGAATATCGTAATACATACAATTGTTAATATATCAAAAAAAGTGCGAAAATATACTCATCACACTACTAGATCCAAATAAATTCATAATCACGGATGCGCAATTATGCTTTTAATTATTGACTTAAACATGAGTTTGCTGTTACAGTGGCATTACTTTAGACATGTTGGTCAAATGTAAACATTAATTTGTATAAATGTTAAAAATACACTATCATGAGTTTCAAGATTAAAAATAAAATGATCTATACCATGAATCTAAAGTTAAATATTGACAGATAAATGTCTGACAATTGATATCAATGCAAGAATACATTAAATGACTCAAAGGGACAGTCAACAACATAAATTATTTCTTGAAAACATACATGATTAAATTATTTCTAAATACAGTTTTATTTATAAAATAACATTTACAGGTAGCCCTCAGTTTACGCCGAGGTTAGGTTCCAGAAGGAATGGTTGTAAATCGAAACCGTTGTAAATTGAAACCCAGTTTATAATGTAAGTCAATAGGAAGTGAGGGAGATAGGTTCCAGGCCCCTCTCAAAATTGTCATAAGTAACACCTAATACATTATTTTTAAAGCTTTGAAATGAAGACTTTAAATGCTAAACAGCATTATAAACCTAATAAAATAATCACACAACACAGACTTCACTTGCATTTTTCTGCAAACAGTTCTTTCTATGCATTCCAATCTGGACTGATTTATAGACAGGAAGATCTTGTTCCTTTGAAATCTGCTCGATAGCTCAGGTCTGGTTAAACTGATTAATTTCAGCTAGCTTGGCTTTGCTGCAACACAAGTGGACAGCTCCACCTACTGGCTATTTTAATAAATGCACTGCTTCTCAATGCTTTTCAATAGCAGTCACATGACTGGAAAAAAAGGTTGTTATTCTGAAACGGTGTAAATTGAACCGTTGTAAAACGAGGGTCACCTGTATTATAAAATACTTTTTAACTCTGTGATTAGCTTGTTTCTAAGCCATTGCAGACTGGCCCCTTAATTATTTATTTTGTATAAGCTTGCATTTAGCCAATCAGTGCCCTCTCCCTTATGAATCCTTGGACATGGTCACAACGTGGTCACAATCTAAATGGCATACCTTAACTTACGCCCTCTTACTGTTGAAAAGTGCAAAATGCATTGAAATAATATTTCCATTTCAAAGATATTGATAATAGCATATGATCAGAATTTGTTTTAGCTTTTAACAAAGAATAACAAGAGATCAAACACAATTTGATGTTACAAGTGAACTTAACATTATGTCACAATTGCATTCCCTATGTAATTAATGAAGGTTTGATTCTGAATAAACTGTTCCTTTACCATAAGAGGCACACTTCAAATTATAATAAAATAACATGTGAGACTACCTAGGATTATGATAAAATCAGGATAGCAACATAAATACAAAAATATTTTTAATCTAATTCTATTTGAAGTAAAATATAGAAATCAAACTAAGGATTTGAATAAAAATATTGTATTATTTGAGTCACTGTCAATTTAACACATGGGGTCATTGATTCAACCTTATAGTTTGATAGTGCCTTGATAAATGGATCAAACAGATATTTAAAACATTGAATGAAATTGTAAATATCAATCATTCATAAACATATATATTCCATTTTCATAATAGTTGTGATTAAAGGGGCAGTAAACTTACAAAATAAAGTTATATAATTCTGCACATAGTGCAGAATTATATAACATAGGCTTAGTGGCAGATTTATACATTAAAGTATTGCAGAGGACTTTTATTTAAAGGTACACTCAAGTCAAAATTAAACTTCAAGATTCAGATACAGCAAGCAATTTTAAACAACTTTCCAATTTACTTCAATTAACAAAATGTGCACAGTCTCTTTATATTTACATTTTTTGAGTCACCAGCTCCTACTGAGCATGTGCAAGAATTTACAGCATATACGTATATGAATTTGTGATTGGCTGATGGCTGTCACATGATACAGGGGGAGTGGAAATAGACATAACTTTGCAATTTATTTAACAAAAATCTACTACTCATTTGAAGTTCAGACTAAGTACTATTGCATTGTCTTCTTATCATGCATTTGTTGATTATGCAAATCTACTGTATTGACTGGTCCTTTAAAAGTTTATTTTTCCAGAACGCCGCTCCTTGCTCTACTGAGCGGGTCTGGTTTTTCCTCAGCGCATCACAGCAACACTGTCTAGTCACAGCGTGCCCGGTCGCGCCATTAAACGGAATGTAGCTCGCTCCTGCTACTAGACCAGAGCGGGAGCGAGCTATATTCAGTTTAATGGCACGATTGGGCACGCTGTGACTAGACAGTGTTGTTGTGATGCGCTGAGGAAAAAAACAGACCCGCTCAGTAGAGCAAGGAGCGGCGTTCTGGAAAAATAAACTTTTAAATAAAAGTCCTCTGCAATACTTTAATGTATAAATCTATGTGCAGAATTATATAACATTAGTTTGTAGGTTTACTGCCCCTTTAAGTTATCACTTAATGGCAAATACAAACTAGGAAATCATCTCTGCTCATTTATACAAACATTTTTCAAAACAATGAACTCACATGCATATTTATGAATATGTTTTACCTTGTCAAAAAAAAGAAAATATGTCTGATTGTGTCAAAGTTATGATTTTTACTAATGATATCCTATCTTGATTTAATATTACAGATATGGATGTTGGTGCTGGACCCTCAAGCTTGGGTTTGTCCCAGTCTGGTATGTCTCATTATACTTTACTCTTGGCTTACAAATTTGTATATAGCATTGCCTAATACATTCACATTGATCTATATGAACATGGATCCTCTAATTAAATGTAAAGTGTATTTAAAATGAAAAATCATGATTCTGATATAGAATTCCATTCTAAGCAAAATCAGAATTTATTAGTATTCTAAGATATTCTTCATAATCTTGCTATCTTTAGTTGAATGTAATCTTAGGGGCTGGGCCATTTTGTATTCAGTACCTGGGTAGTGCTTGACAGTTGTTGGCTACATTTAGACAAAAATCAGAAATTGGTTCACAGGTGCTGAATCTAAAAATACACATATCATATGCTTAGGTTCTTTATTCTTAAGATAGCAAGACAATTTTATATTCATGATGATATGAGTAAATGATCTCTTAGATTTAAATTGCATGCTCTATCCGATTCATTACATTAACATATGGAATAGAATATTCCTTTAGAGGGACAGTTTCAAATATTGATATTGTATTTATATAAAGATAAAAAATATCTTTATTACCCATTACACTGTTTTGCTGAAACAATACTGTGAATTAAATAACATCTTTCACTCTAGGATTACTTTTATATATAAGCATATTCTAACAGCACCATGATGACATTGTTTTATTATATATCTTATGTCTTGCATTGTGATCAATATGTGTTGTGTCATCAACAACATTACTGTACATTGCACAAAGTTATCTATATGTCCCACATGTATTATACTATAGTTGTCACCAGTTGTTATTCAAAGTGTTAATTCTCTGTCTGGATTGATTTTAAAACCGGGGCAAATCTATATTTTGAAATGTTCAAAAGATGAATATGACAAGAATTGGATGTCTAATATTTGAACAAATAGTACATCTGTGAAATACATCATTTTCTTTTCACTCACCCTAATGAAGTAATACATTTGATTTTCTTATTAGTGGTCTAATCTTCACATTTAGATATATATTATTTTGACTTTTTTACAATAAGTTTTTATTCATGCAAAATATGTATTTTCAAAGCATATGTACAAATTGTGTTACATAATTTATATTTATATAATTAATAGTTGAAGTTACTTTGACAATCCCTGAGGGATCCGGCACCATTCCAGCCCTGCATGAGCAGGGTTATGGTAAGTCCAGTTACTCATTCATACATCATTAAAGGTATATTACACAAAGATTTTATGATCATGATTATGATATAGCATTCAATTTGAATAAACCTTATAATGTACTCCTCTAATTATATATATTTATTTTAGTAGTTCAATATTAAAATCTCAAACTTCTTAGTCTACGCTTTTGTGCTTCAGAACATGGATAGCACATGTTGATTTTTGTATAAATTTAGACAACAATCATCAAGTGATACACACATGATAAGCTTTAAATGTTCCAGGTACTATGCATTTGTTCCTGATTTACAAAATGCAAATAATTAATAAATGTAACTGTAATGGCATTTTGTCTTCCTTAAAAGGAACTAAACTCAAAATTAAACTTTTATTTCAGGCAGAGTATGCAGTTTTAAGATACTTTCCAATTTACTTTGAGGTTCAAACTGTGCGCAGTCTTTTTATTTGCGCACAATCTTTATGTATATATGAGTCTATGATTGGCTGATGACTGTCACATTATATGGAGGGCAGTAAGTTTTGTAATTTGTCAGAAACAAATCTGCTAATTTAAAATTCAAATTGCTATTGCATTGTATTTATATTATGAAATTGTTGATTATGCAATTCTACTTTATTAAATGGTCCTTAAATTGAATGTTTTACATGAGGTTTAATGAGTTTAATGTTCCTTTAAAGGGACATGAATATTCGGTAAAGTAAAGCACAAATTACATTTATTTACTTACTGAATATTTTACTACCAAATGGTCTAAAGTCTGAACTATGTAAATTTGATATGTTTTTTATTAGTTTTTCACAGTTTTGATAAATAATTATTAAGATATTTTTTTCAAACTTTTATGGTTTCTTTTTAAATAAATAATATGTTTTATACTATTGTTTTTATTATTATTATTTTTTGGATTATATATTCCAAGATATACATAATATACATTTTAAGATTGTACAGTATATTATCAACTATAAACTCTCTGTTTATATCAAAGTAGCATAGTTTGGTATTGTCTGACAGTTAGAGACAAGGAGACTGCAGTACCTTTTGTATTTTTATATCTTCATAATTTCAATCTAATCAAATTCTAAGTTTTAAGAAAAGTATAAGTTAATATATAGCATTTGGTAATAGATTTGCAAAATATTTTAAATTACTTTATATAGGGGTTAATATTAAAATGATTCTGTTTTTGAGAATAATTTATATAAAATAATTTTTGTATAATAAAGTAATAGAATATTATTATTTTTTTAAATAGAAACCCTTTTTTGTATTGCAAAATATTTGTTTATTGTATACTAAAAAAACTTTTATATTGCATATGTAATAATACTAAAAACTTAAAACTAGAAAGAGTTAAAGGACAACTGCCAATGGAAATGAATCCAAAGCCTTATTAATTAAGTCAACTGGAAGACATCTATCCTAGAAAAAGCTATGATTAGTAGTGAAACAATCTTTAGGATTGCTGTCACATCATAAGAAGGGGAAGTGCTGGCTTCACAGAGATTGTTAATGTGTCACAAAGTATTGAGAATTTGGACTATGATTATAAAAACAGGACTAGCACATGTTAAGCAACAGGCAATGAAAACTGCTGTCGATAAACAATGAAAATGGTGAATTGTGATCACTGATCACATCAACAGTGAAAACGGCTCACCAGCAGCTATGAATGGGATTAACTGCATAGTTATACGAAGCAACAGTGCTATTGCAAATCAATAATATTCTGTATTCAAAAAATTTCAATGCAAAGATGTATTCCTCTGCATTCATAAAGTAAATATACACAGTTATACATGATCATTGTAAATGTAGTAGTTAGTCATAGTACTGAAATAGCTCTGTACAGGGGTTTAATGTGTTTGGTGTTGTAACCCATTTACAAAAGGAATTCTTGCAATGCAAAAAAGGTCACACAATTATAATTATAAGAAATAAAGGTATAAAGATGTTAACATGCTTTAAATATTTTGTGTCACACAGTTTTGATGGATAATATACATGTGAATTAATTTTCAAATGAATGTTAAAAAAACTATATACTTTGTTGTTGCTGCTGATGGCTTGTAGCAGTAGCACTTGCTACTATTTAAAAAGGACAGTAAACACCCTGAGATTTTTAAATAAAATGTTTAGTTATGCATAATTAAACAGATTTGCAATATATTTAAATGATTTATTTTGTCCCCTTTTTAATTTCATTTAGCTCTGAACATTGAGTAATTTCTCATCCTCAGAACATAAAATGCACACTGCTTACTTCTCAAGGCTATATATAACCCTGCTGCATATCTGTCCCAGATTGGCTTAATCAGATAACAACTGCAAAATAATTAATTTTTTACTTTATGACAGTGCTGTCTGTGAATTAAAGCCTATATTGGCTCCTCCAAATAAGTCAAATGATGGGGGGAGTTTGGCTTTTCAGTTACTGTTAGAAATGGAAGAGCAGAACACTGTTATATTCCACACAGCCATTGGCTGCACACTCTAGTGACCTATTTATAACTGTCCCTAATTGGCCACAGCAGAGAAGGTAACCTAAGTTACAACATGGCAGCTCCCATTGTTTTATAGACATTAAAATGTTACACTTATTTTGTCAATATTTAAACAACTAATGAAACTTTAAAAAATCAATCTACATGGTATTCTCAGCCTAATATTTTCTTTTAAATGCATCATTCTATCTAACATTTATTTAGTGTTTAATGTCCCTTTAAGACTTGGCTGATACATTGTTCTATAGCAACACAACAGAAATGTCTTTATTACAAAGTATTTACTGTCCCTTTAAGTTTAAGCTGCTGTCTAGCTCTTCTCTACTGACCTAAAGACAAAGGGCCCGAGGATCTAATAGTCTCTGGGCTGGTGAGATTCTATAAGATCAAGAAAATTCTATAAGAATCATATTAAATATACACAGTGTAAATTGTAATTTAAGTACACAGAATGTGCAAAACACTTAGAAATGTGTACTTTTGAAGGGACATTATACACTAGATTTTTCTTTGCATACATGTTTTCTAGATGATCCATTAGCCCACCTGGGAGCTTTTTTGTAACAATGTATAGTTTTGCTTATTTTTTAATAACATTGTGCTGGTTTTCAGATACCTAACCAAGTCCCAAATTATCAGATGTACACGCTCATTTACAGACCACTCCTGGCACCTGTTTGTATAATCTCTCTTTTCATATGCAGGGAAAAGGGGGAGTATCTGCACCCAGCCCCTGTCACTGGGTGTTCAAGCTAATCTCATAAACAGTGCTAAACTTGGAGCTTCTAAGTAAGTTTTTAAAAGGTTTTATACTGTATATTTAGATCAGTATATGTGCATATTCTTCTTTATAGTAGTGTCTATTAAATGCAGTTATAAGAAAATAGGTGTATACTGTCACATTAAGTACAAAATCCAAAGTTTAATTGTTATTTTTTCATAAAATGGGCTGAACATGAATGTTTCATGGGCTTAAATGAAATTGTCCCCAGTGTAATTCTGTAAAGATTTTCGCTCTACAGATCTCAGTTTTTTCTTGCCAACTAAAAGGTGGCAACTGGCGAGCTTCTCTCAAAACACTCAAAATACTTCTGACCCTAATAGAAAAACACATTTATACAAAATTATAGGTCATAGTAAGATGCTATATGCAGAAAGCAGCGTAATGGGATTTATATTGGCTGCAGGATTTAATTTTTTAATAGCGACCCCTGCAAACTTTGCTCCATGGTATGAAGTATCCCTTTCCAGCGAGCTCCATTACTTTCTATAGGGGACATCTCGCCACTTGCAGGGACTGCCTCTTTTTTATAATAATTCATCGGTTGGTGAGAAAAAACAACCTATTCATGGGTTGGTGAGAAAAAACACGTAAATTGCGAGGTTTCGTGCCCCAAAGACATTTCATACAGGGAATAGCCAACAAATAGATTTTTGTTAACAAACAAATTCTCAATGACCCTCTTAATAAATATTGGATTAAACATAATGAAGAAAAATAATTTTGTGACAAAAGATTGTCCGAAACAATTATTTTGTCCATGCACATACTGTAACTAATGGAAAGATTCAATTTATAGCGAAAATCTTCAAATATTCTACATGAAGCTGTTAGAGAACAGGAATAACAAATAATTTAAAGTCAGTTATTATTATTATTATTATTATTATTATTATCAGTTATTGTAGAGCGCCAACAGATTCCGCAGCGCTAAATTGCTATAATCTTACAAAAATATTACTTATAAAAAGTTGACAGTAATGTCACAAGTTCATGAACCTATTCAGGTTTTGAAAATGTTCTGCTAAATATTATCCTTAGAGTGACACTAAATACATTTCCACTGACAGTAAATACATTTCCAGTGATATCACAGTAACTTCAGTAATAAATCAATTTTCAGGTAAGAAATTCTCCAGCTCGATTTACCACTTTACCCTCTTGAATATCAAATACCAGTGTAAATATTTGCTCTTTAATTCCTTTCATTGACTATTTCTTTCATTATGTTTTGAATGTCTCTATTTTCATATCTCAGAGTTAAAAAAACAAGAGGGATGTTGCTGAACCCTTTTGGTGTTGTTGTATACTTTTCTACTTTTTAGATGGAAAGCTTGTTTAAAGCAACATTGTATTTAAAAATGTCTATCATGTATATGAAAGAGTATAATTTTCACTTTTTTGTGCCTTCTCAAACTGAAAATATAAAGGGCTAGATTACAAGTGGAGCGCACTAAATAATTGCGTGCCCTTAAGGACGAATTTGCCCATTTTAGGCTTGCGGTAGCAATTAAGATTTCAAAAATTAAAATAAAATAAAAAGTGAACCACTATATATCACCAAAAAATGGAATACTTAAATAAAATTAAGACACAGGTCATATGGCAAAATATATTCTTTTTCCAGGAGTTCCTCAAAGAAAAAGAGAGCAAGACTCATAGGGCTATATGGTAAGTAATAGCTCTAAGGACAAGGTTGCAGGAATACTCACATTTTTCAGAGCTACATTCCAGCTCAGAGAAAATCAAGCATGAAAATCAATCCTCTAGAATGGTACAGGAACTGATTAAACAATATTTATTTAAAATGCAAAAAAATACATCATAAAATAAGAAAAGGTTGTAAGAACAATCAGGGTATAGCACAACACATACAGAGGAACCGTGGTTCTCGGATAGCATGCAGGTCCAATTCAATTCACTGTTACAGAAATCCTCTTATTGTGCCGAAGTCAAATCTTTTCCCCTCTTTGTGTTCTAACCTCCAATTTCTCCAACGCACGTTTCACTGCTTGTAGTGCAACTTTTTCAAGGAGATTATATATGTGTACATATATGTGTACATATACACATATAAATACATTAATATATATGTACACAAATATAGACATAGCTATATACATAAAAATACATCTTTAGCAATGAATCTGTATGTATCTCTATGTTAAAGTACTCTATTTCTAACACCTGAGCTCTCATATCTTTGAGCCCTTTTAACTTTTTTGTGCAATATTTTTTAAAATAATTCTTATTGCACAGTGTTAATATGAGTGTAACTGTACTTAGTAATATACTTTTAAATTGTTTTGTGCAACGGAAAACAGTTAACTACAGCTCTGAGATTGCAGTAAGGATTGAAGTGTTAATGGCGATTGCACTAGCACAATCGTGTTTTCACTCAACTAGTTATATCAGCCCAATTAAAATTGCTTGTAGAAAGATGATATCTCTCATGCAAAACAGTTTGCTCTTCACTTCTAATCTGGCTCAGTGTAGGGTAGTTATTAACAAAACAAAAAAAATTAGCATTTTTTTTTTTTAAATAACTGCAAGAAGCAGTTATGAGTAGTTAAAGTGAAAAGTGTCTCTACATTGCGGTCTATGGGGACTGTGTGTTCCCTGTAAATATATATTTATATGCTTATACACATAAAAACACATTCATATATATATACATATATATTCATATATATATATATATATATATATATATATATATAGAGAGAGAGAGAGAGAGAGAGAGAGAGAGAGAGAGAGAGAGAGAGAGAGAGAGAGAGTAGATAGAAGAAAGCACTCACTGGACTTCAGCATTCTTAGAACCAACAATAATTTATTTGTGACGTTTCGGGACAATAAACGTCCCTTCCTCTGACAGCCTGTATAACAGTGTAAATTTGCTGTCCCCTAAAAATAACTCAACACACAGCCATTAATGTCTAAACCGTTGGGAACAAAAGTGAGTACTCCCCTAAGTGGTAATGTCTAAATTGGGCCCAAAGTATCAATATTTTGTGTGGCCACCATTATTTTCAATCATTGCCTTAACCCTCTTGGGCATGTAGTTCACCAAAGCTTCACAGGTTGCCACTGGAGTCCTCTTCCACTCCTCAATAACGACATCACGGAGCTGGTGAATGTTAGAGACCTTGCGCTCCCCCACCTTCTGTTTGAGGATGCCACACAGATGTTCAATAGGGTTTAGGTCTGGAGACATGCTTGGCCAGTCCATCACCTTTATCCTCAGCTTCTTTAGCAAGGCAGTGGTCGTCTTGGAGGTGTGTTTGGGGTCGTTATCATGTTGGAATACTGCCCTGCGGCCCAGTCTCCGAAGGGAGGGGATCGTGCTCTGCTTCAGTATGTCACAGTACATGTTGGCATTCATGGTTCCCTCAATGAACTGTAGCTCCCCAGTGCCGGCAGCACTCATGCAGGCCCAGACCATGACTTTCCCACCACCATGCTTGACTGTAGGCAAGACACACTTGTCTTTGTTCTCCTCACCTGCTTGCCGCCACACATGCTTGACACCATCTGAACCAAATAAGTTTATCTTGGTCTCATGAGATCACAGGACATGGTTCCAGTAATCCATGTCCTTAGTCTGCTTGTCTTCAGCAAACTGCTTGTGGGCTTTCTTGTGCATCATCTTTAAAAGAGGCTTCCTTCTGGGACAACAGCCATGCAGACCAATTTGATGCAGTGTGCAGCATATGGTCTGAGTACTGACAGGCTGACCATCCACCCCTTCAACCTCTGCAGCAATGCTGGCAGCACTCATACGTCTATTTCCCAAAGACAACCTCTGGATATGATGCTGAGCATGTGCACTAAACTTCTTTGGTCGACCATGGCAAGGCCTGCTTTGAGTGGAACATGTCCTGTGAAACCGCTGTATGGTCTTGCCCACCGTGCTGCAGCTCAGTTTCAGGGTCTTGGCAATCTTCTTATAGCCTAGGCCATCTTTATGTAGAGCAAAAATTCTTTTTTTCAGATCCTCAGAGACTTCTTTGCCATGAGGTGCCATGTTGAACTTCCAGTGACCAGTATGAGAGAGTGTGAGAGCGATGACACCAAATCTAACACACCTGATCCCCATTCACACCTGAGACCTTGTAACACTAATGAGTCACATGACACCGGGGAGGGAAAATGGCTAATTGGGCAATTCCACTTAGGGGTGTACTCACTTTTGTTGCCAATGGTTTAGACATTAATGACTGTGTGTTGAGTTATTTTGAGGGGACATCAAATTTACACTGTTATCCAGGCTGTACACTCACTACTTTACATTGTAGCAAAGTGTAATTTCTTCAGTGTTTTCACATGAAAGGATATAATAAAATATTTACAAAAATGTGAGGGGTGTACTCACTTTTGTGAAATACTGTATATATATATATATATATATATATATATATATATATATATATATATATATATATATATATAGACTGGACAAGGTACAAATTCTTAGTCACTGGTCACTGTAAAATCTACAGCCCTGTTTCCAAATAGGCCTGTCACCCAGGCAGCTCAAGAGATTACTATCTGGAACTGTACAACTATCTGTAAGTATTCAGTAGGGATGGGTGAATGTGTTTCTATTCTAATTCGAATGTTAGAACGAATGTTATTGTAGAACTTTAAATTACATAATCAAATGTTGATAAGAACGAATAATCTTAAAAATTCTATAATCGAATGTTATTTACAGTTTTCAAATGTCACTTTTGATTTTGAATGTTCATAATTAGATCGAATGTCCACATTCGAAATTTTGAATATAAAATTTGATTTAATAAATACTATCCAGAAGTTCAATAGTTCATCTGGTAGGGAATTTAGTAAATTGATACATGATAGATAAAAATATATCAATTTGAATGTTTCTATTTCAAATATTACATAATTAATTAAAATATTACATTTAAAGAAAGCATTAGAAATCCTATTACAAATATATCAATTCGAATTTTTCGAATTCGAATATTGTATAATTAGAATCATTAGAAAAATTTTAATCGAATAGTACATTTAACGAAAGCATTAGAAATACTATTAAATTAAACAAATGTTAGAATGTTGTACAGACATTCAAAATTCTAAATGAACGAATAATTGTGTAAAAATTTGTTTCATTTTTGCATAACATTCACCCACCCCTAGTATTCAGGGCTTTAGAGTTTACAGTGACTTAGGATGTGTGACCTGTCCCATCTGAGAGTGTAATCCACTTCTATGCTTTGCATGTACTCGGGGAAATATATATACTGTATATAAATATATATAAAATAATAAGTATATATTTATATAACTGTACATTTAGATATTTTATTACTAATTTTTATCTGCTCAACGGAGAGATAATATACTGAAAAAGTTTACATTTATTGGGTTTCACTCATTATTTATTTGGGAAAACATGTTGGATTCCACAGTTAGGAAAGAAAAACTTGTATAAAGTCTGGAATCATGACTCCTTTTAATTTTTTATAAAGTAAGGATAAGCATTCAATTGTTTGCTTTATATTTGTACATATCACATTTTTTGCATTTTGATTATATTCATTGTTTTAGCTGTATCTAAATGGTGTTTTCCAATATATTATGCTGTATGCTTAAAACAACTATATTTAAGTTGGCTCAGAGAATATGCCTACTGAGTAATCCTCATAGTATTTTTCTCACTACCAATTTCTCATCCTGAGTGATTTCTCAAAAACACAAATTCCATAACCCCAACATTTGAAGCATAATTTCGTGTTAATCAGCATAAAATAAAGTATCCATAACACTTTATTAACTATATAAGATTTAGCTAGTTGATCACTGCAATTTTGTGGTCATCTTTGTTCTACAAAAATACATTTTTTTTATTATTATTAAAGGGACTCGTGTTTAATCACTTGAAAGTGATGCAGCATAACTGTAAAAATCTAACAAGAAAATATCACCTGAGCATCTCTCTATAAAAAAGGAAGATATTTTACCTTAAAATGTATTCAGCTCACCAGAGTAAGTGCTAAGTAAATAATTATACTTCAGCTGCTGTCCAAGTGCAAGTTGAAAAAAAAAACAATAGCCAATCAGCATATGCAGTGCTAAGGTAATGCTTTGCCTTTGCTGTTATCTCATGAGATTTCACTGAAATCTCATGAGATTTCATAGAATAGGAAATAATATTACTGCTTGCACATGCCAGGTGCACACCCCCTAGTTTGTCCTGGGACAAACATCCTGACGGGCTGCTTAAAGGTATATATAACACAATTTTATCTTTATTTTAAAAAGCAGGAATGTAAGGTTAGGAGCTGGCCCATTTTTAGTTCTGCACCTGGATAGCGCTTGGTTGGTGTGGTGTTATGATGTGTTAAACAATTATTATCAGTTATTTTAGAGCGCCAACAGGTTCCGCAGCGCTAATATGAAAGCAATTTATATATGAGTATTAGGGGTATACTAGGAATGTATGGTCAGTTATTTTTTTTACATTTTGAATATGGAAAAAGTATATTTTTATTTTACTTTAAATTCATAAAGAAAACATTATTTTTCATTTTGGTGAGATTTAAATCTAAATTAAAAAATAACACCGCAGAATATTAATTTCCATAAAGAGAAAGCTGCTGCAACTTATCTAATCTTCTAAAATGGACTTGAACAGTTTTTACATTGTGCCTGATGATATAAAGCTCTGCACTAAGAAAGTGCAACTCTTAAAAAGTAATAAAACTTAAATGACCCAATCTAAAGTAAAAAGTAATATAATAGAAAGTACAAAATGTAAATTTAACAAATCTATCATGTGCAGTGCTATATTACACTGGGTTTGTCTCTCCTTCCTATACAGAAATGCAGAGAATGTCTCTTAGAGTAGTATAGCAAAATTTGCCTGTATAGAATGTTGAGATCTCACAGTGCTGGAGAATCATTTTAGATCATCTCATGTGAGATGAGATCTTAATGGAAAGCATATTTTATCTATCTGGGACTTCAAGGTTCTGTGCTTTTTCTTAGAGAATATAGAGAGTTCAGCCCCTGTGATGTCTGAACTATATTTACTCTCAGAGCTGGAGAATCGTTAATCATTGGGGCCTCTGTTAATTAATAAACTGTAAATGTTAAGGTTATAAAGACAGGTAAAAGTTGCAGAATGCACTGTACAGACCAAGTTTTAAAAATCCTACAGACTGCATTTTCCAAAACCTCACTCTTATTGTACAGACCATGATTTCCAAACCTCACTCTTACTGTACAGACTGAGATTTCCAAACCTCACTTTCACTGTACAGACCAAGATTTAGAAACCTCACTCTCACTGTACAGATTAACCCCTTAATGACAACTGACGTACCAGGTACGTCATGCATTAACAAGCAGTTAATGACAATGGACGTACCTGGTACGTCAGTTGTCTAACAGAGTGCTGGAAGTGATCACAATCACTTCCAGCAGCTCTGAGGGTATTGCAGTGATGCCTCGATATGGAGGCATCCTGCAATACCCCTTTACAAGACTCCGATGCAGAGAGAGCCACTCTGTGGCCCTCTCTGCACCGGTAGTGATGGTGCCGATGGTGCCTTTGACCGGTGGGAGGAGGGAGCGTGTGCGTGCGCATGTGGGCGCGCGTGCACGTGGGCACGCGTGCACGTGCACATGCGCACATTAGCCACACTGACACCAATGAAAAAGTAAGGGGAAAAAAAGTTATTTTTTTTTTTTTTATATTTAAAAGGATCTGTGAGGGGGAGGGGGTGGGGGTATTGTGGGGGGGCTGCTACACTACAGAAATAATTAAACACAAATAAAAGTTATAAATACAATTAAAATAAGTTTGGTTTGTGGGGCCAAACTGGGTACTGGCAGACAGCTGCCAGTACCCAAGATGGCGGTAATTAGGTAGGGGAGAGGGTTAGAGAGCTGGAGGGGGGGATCAGGGAGGTTGGTGCTAAGGCAGGGGTCCATCACAACTAAAATATTTTATAATTTTTATTTAAAAAAAAAAAAAAACTCTTTTATTTAGTACTGGCAGACTTTCTGCCAGTACTTAAGATGGCGGTAACAATTGTGGGGTGGGGGAGGGAAGAGAGCTGTTTGGGAGGGATCAGGGGGTGGGATGTGTCAGGTGGGAGGCTGATCTCTAAAATTAACCCTGCAAGCTCCCTACAAGCTACCTAATTTAACCCCTTCACTGCTGGGCATAATTCACGTGTGGTGCGCAGCAGCATTTAGCGGCCTTCTAATTACCAAAAAGCAACGCCAAAGCCATATAAATCTGCTATTTCTGAACAAAGGGGATCCCAGAGAAGCTTTTACAACAATTTCTGCCATAATTGCACAAGCTATTTGTAAATAATTTCAGTGAGAAACCTAAAATTGTGAAAAATGTAAAGTTTTTTTTTTTTATTTGCTCGCATTTGGCGGTGAAATGGTGGCATAAAATATACCAAAATGGGCCTAGATCAATACTTGGGGTTGTCTACTACACTACACTTAAGCTAAAATTAACCCTACAAGCTCCCTACAAGCTCCCTAATTAACCCCTTCATTCCTGGGCATAAAACATGTGTGGTGTGCAGCGGCATTTAGCGGCCTTCTAATTACCAAAAAGCAACCACAAAGCCATATAAGTCTGTTATTTCTGAAAAAGGGGATCCCAGAGAAGCATTTACAACCATTTGTGCCATAATTGCAGAAGCTGTTTGTAAATAATTTCAGTGGGAAACCTAAAGTTTGTGACAAAATTTGTGAAAAAGTGAACTTTTTTTTTTTTTTTTTATCGCATTTGGCGGTGAAATGGTGGCATGAAATATACCAAAATGGGCCTAGATCAATACTTTAGGTTGTCTTCTAAAACAAAATATATACATGTCAAGGGATATTCAGATATTCCTGACAGATATCAGGGTTCCAAAGTAACTAGCGCTAATTTTGAAAAAAAGTGGTTTGGAAATAGCAAAGTGCTACTTGTATTTATTGCCCCATAAATTGCAAAAAAGCAAAGAACATGTAAACATTGGGTATTTCTAAACTCAGGATAAAATTTATAAGCTATTTAGCATGGGTGTTTTTTGGTGATTGTAGATGTGTAACAGATTTTGGGGGTCAAAGTTAGAAAAAGTGTGTTTTTTTCCATTTTTTCCTCATATTTTATCATTTTTTTTTTTTAGTAAATTATAAGATATGATGAAAATAATGGTATCTTTAGAAAGTCCATTTAATGACGAGAAAAACGGTATATAATATGTGTGGGTACAGTAAACGAGTAAGAGGAAAATTACAGCTAAACACAAACACTGCAGAAATGTAAAAATAGCCATTGTCATTAAGGGTAAGAAAATTGAAAAATGGTCCGGTCATTAAGGGGTTAAGATTTACAAATCTCACTCTCACTGTACAGACGGAGATTTCCAAACCTCACTTTCACTGTACAGACCAAGATTTACAAACCTCACTCTCACTGTACAGACTAAGATTTACAAACCTCACTCTCACTGTACAGACATAGATTTACAAACCTCACTCTCACTGTACAGACATAGATTTACAAACCTCACTCTTACTGTACAGATGGAGATTTCTAAACCTCACTCTCACTGTACAAACCAAGATTTACAAACCTCACTCTCACTGTACAGACTGAGATTTACAAACCTCACTTTCCCTGTACAGACTGAGATTTCTAAACCTCACTCTCACTGTACAAACCTCACTCTCACTGTACAAACCAAGATTTACAAACCTCACTCCCACTGTACAAACCAAGATTTACAAACCTCACTCTCACTGTACAGACTGAGATTTACAAACCTCACTTTCCCTGTACAGACTGAGATTTCTAAACCTCACTCTCACTGTACAAACCTCACTCTCACTGTACAAACCAAGATTTACAAACCTCACTCCCACTGTACAAACCAAGATTTACAAACCTCACTCTCACTGTACAGACTGAGATTTACAAACCTCACTTTCCCTGTACAGACTGATATTTCTAAACCTCACTCTCATTGTACAAACCGTGATTTACAAACCTCACTCTCACTGTACAGACCGTGATTTACAAACCTCACTCTCACTGTACAGACTGTGATATACAAACATTACTCTCACTGTACAGATTGTGATTTGCAAACTTCGCTCTTACTGTGCAAACCGTGATTTACAAATCTCACTCTCACTGTACAAACCAAGATTTACAAACCTCACTCTCACTGTACAGACTGAGATTTACAAACCTCACTTTCCCTGTGCAGACTGAGATTTCTAAACCTCCCTCTCCTTGTACTGACTGAGATTTACAAACCTCACTCTCACTGTACTGACTGAAATTTACAAACCTCACTCTCACTGTACAGACTAAGATTTACAAACCTCACTCTCACTGTACAGACATAGATTTACAAACCTCACTCTCACTGTACAGACCACGATTTACAAACCTCACTCTTACTGTACAGACTGAGATTTCTAAACCTCACTCTCACTGTACAAACCAAGATTTACAAACCTCATTCTCACTGTACAGACTGAGATTTACAAACCTCACTTTCCCTGTACAGACTGAGATTTCTAAACCTCACTCTCACTGTACAAACCTCACTCTCACTGTACAAACCTCACTCTCACTGTACAAACCAAGATTTACAAACCTCACTCCCACTGTACAAACCAAGATTTACAAACCTCACTCTCACTGTACAGACTGAGATTTACAAACCTCACTTTCCCTGTACAGACTGATATTTCTAAACCTCACTCTCATTGTAGAAACCGTGATTTACAAAACTCACTCTCACTGTACAGACCGTGATTTACAAACCTCACTCTCACTGTACAAACTGTGATATACAAACATTACTCTCACTGTACAGATTGTGATTTGCAAACCTCACTCTTACTGTACAAACCGCGATTTACAAATCTCACTCTCACTGTACAAACCAAGATTTACAAACCTCACTGTACAGACTGAGATTTACAAACCTCACTTTCCCTGTGCAGACTGAGATTTCTAAACCTCCCTCTCCTTGTACTGACTGAGATTTACAAACCTCACTCTCACTGTACTGACTGAAATTTACAAACCTCACTCTTACTGTACAGACTGAGATTTACAAACCTCACTTTCCCTGTACGGACTGAGATTTCTAAAACTCCCTCTCCTTGTACGGACTGAGATTTACAAACCTCACTCTCACTGTACAGACTAAGATTTACAAACCTCACTCTCACTGTACAGACATAGATTTACAATCCTCACTTGCACTGTACAGACCGCGATTTACAAACCTCACTCTTACTGTACAGACTGAGATTTCTAAGCCTCACTCTCACTGTACAAACCAAGATTTACAAACCTCACTCTCACTGTACAGACTGAGATTTACAAACCTCACTTTCCCTGTACAGACTGAGATTTCTAAACCTCACTCTCACTGTACAAACCTCACTCTCACTGTACAAACCAAGATTTACAAACCTCACTCTCACTGTACAAACCAAGATTTACAAACCTCACTCTCACTGTACAGACTGAGATTTACAAACCTCACTTTCCCTGTACAGACTGATATTTCTAAACCTCACTCTCATTGTGCAAATCGTGATTTACAAACCTCACTCTCACTGTACAGACCGTGATTTACAAACCTCACTCTCACTGTACAGACTGTGATATACAAACATTACTCTCACTGTACAGATTGTGATTTGCAAACCTCACTCTTACTGTACAAACCGTGATTTACAAATCTCACTCTCACTGTACAAACCAAGATTTACAAACCTCACTCTCACTGTACAGACTGAGATTTACAAACCTCACTTTCCCTGTGCAGACTGAGATTTCTAAACCTCCCTCTCCTTGTACTGACTGAGATTTACAAACCTCACTCTCACTGTACTGACTGAAATTTACAAACCTCACTCTCACTGTACAGACTGAGATTTACAAACCTCACT
Organism: Bombina bombina; assembly: GCF_027579735.1. Lineage (NCBI taxonomy): Eukaryota > Metazoa > Chordata > Amphibia > Anura > Bombinatoridae > Bombina > Bombina bombina. The sequence goes on from NC_069507.1 coordinate 166,346,331, forward strand.
TTCCCTGTACGGACTGAGATTTCTAAACCTCCCTCTCCTTGTACGGACTGAGATTTACAAACCTCACTCTCACTGTACAGACTAAGATTCACAAACCTCACTCTCACTGTACAGACATAGATTTACAAACCTCACTCTCACTGTACAGACCGCGATTTACAAACCTCACTCTTACTGTACAGATGGAGATTTACAAACCTCACTCTCACTGTACAAACCAAGATTTACAAACCTCACTCTCACTGTACAGACTGAGATTTACAAACCTCACTTTCCCTGTACAGACTGAGATTTCTAAACCTCACTCTCACTGTACAAACCTCACTCTCACTGTACAAACCAAGATTTACAAACCTCACTCTTACTGTACAAACCAAGATTTACAAACCTCACTCTCACTGTACAGACTGAGATTTACAAACCTCACTTTCCCTGTACAGACTGATATTTCTAAACCTCACTCTCATTGTACAAACCGTGATTTACAAACCTCACTCTCACTGTACAGACCGTGATTTACAAACCTCACTCTCACTGTACAGACTGTGATATACAAACATAACTCTCACTGTACAGATTGTGATTTGCAAACCTCACTCTTACTGTACAAACCGTGATTTCAAATCTCACTCTCACTGTACAAACCAAGATTTACAAACCTCACTCTCACTGTACAGACTGAGATTTACAAACCTCACATTCCCTGTGCAGACTGAGATTTCTAAACCTCCCTCTCCTTGTACTGACTGAGATTTACAAACCTCACTCTCACTGTACTGACTGAAATTTACAAACCTCACTCTCACTGTTCAGACTGAGATTTACAAACCTAACTTTCCCTGTACGGACTGAGATTTCTAAACCTCCCTCTCCTTGTACGGACTGAGATTTACAAACCTCACTCTCACTGTACAGACTAAGATTTACAAACTTCACTCTTACTGTACAGACCGCGATTTACAAACCTCACTCTTACTGTACAGACTGAGATTTCTAAACCTCACTCTCACTGTACAAACCAAGATTTACAAACCTCACTCTCACTGTACAGACTGAGATTTACAAACCTCACTTTCCCTGTACAGACTGAGATTTCTAAACCTCACTCTCACTGTACAAACCTCACTCTCACTGTACAAACCAAGATTTACAAACCTCACTCTCACTGTACAAACCAAGATTTACAAACCTCACTCTCACTGTACAGACTGAGATTTACAAACCTCACTTTCCCTGTATAGACTGATATTTCTAAACCTCACTCTCATTGTACAAACTGTGATTTACAAACCTCACTCTCACTGTACAGACCGTGATTTACAAACCTCACTCTCACTGTACAGACTGTGATATACAAACATTACTCTCGCTGTACAGATTGTGATTTGCAAACCTCAGTCCTACTGTACAAACCGTGATTTACAAATCTCACTCTCACTGTACAGACTGAGATTTACAAACCTCACTTTCCCTGTGCAGACTGATATTTCTAAACCTCCCTCTCCTTGTACTGACTGAGATTTACAAACCTCACTCTCACTGTACTGACTGAGATTTACAAACCTCACTTTCCCTGTACGGACTGAGATTTCTAAACCTCCCTCTCCTTGTATGGACTGAGATTTACAAACATCACTCTCACTGTACAGACTGAAATTTACAAACCTCACTCTCACTGTACAGACTGAGATTTCTAAACCTCACTCTCACTGTAGAGATGTTTTCCAAATCATGTTAGAATACTGGCAAACATGTTGAATTTCCTGTTTTGCACTTTATCCACACCCTTTACGTGTTGAATTTGATAGGTCGATTTTGTTTTTTAAAATAAAATTCAAAACCCATGTTTGGGAGGATTGTGATCACCTACGCCATTGCTGTACATGCATTGTATAGGCATTATTCCCACCATTTGCTCCATTCCCATCTCAACTTTTCCCAATACAGAAAGGTTGTTATCCTTGGATTGTTATCACTATGATGAATTAGGAAAGAAAATGCAACTAACTTTGACATATTTCAGAAAAAAATCTACTTCTCATTTGAAATTAAAATAAACGCCTAGATTTAGAGTTTTGCGGTAGCCGTCAAAACCAGCGTTAAGGGGTCCTAACGCTGGTTTTTACCGCCCGCTGGTATTTAGAGTCAGTCATTAAAGGGTCTAACGCTCACTTTGCAGCCGCGACTTTTCCATACCGCAGATCCCCCTACGCCAATTGCGTATCCTATCTTTTCAATGGGATCTTTCTAACGCTGGTATTTAGAGTCTTGGCTGAAGTGAGCGTTAGAAATCTAATGACAAAACTCCAGCCGCAGAAAAAAAACAGGAGTTAAGAGCTTTCTGGGCTAACGCCGGTTCATAAAGCTCTTAACTACTGTGCTCTACAGTACACTAACACCCATAAACTACCTATGTACCCCTAAACCGAGGTCCCCCCACATCGCCGACACTGTATTAATTTTTTTTAACCCCTAATCTGCCGACCGCACACCACCGCCACCTACATTATCCCTATGTACCCCTAATCTGCTGCCCCTAACACCGCCGACCCCTATATTATATTTATTAACCCCTAATCTGCCCCCCCCAACGTCGCTGCTACCTTACCTACAATTATTAACCCCTAATCTGCCGACCGGACCTCACTGCTACTATAATAAAGTTATTAAACCCTAATCCGCCTCACTGCCGCCTCAATAACCCTATAATAAATAGTATTAACCCCAAATCTGTCCTCCCTAACATCTCCGACACCTAACTTCAAGTATTAACCCCTAATCTACCGACCGGACCTCACCGCTACTCTAATAAATGTATTAACTCCTAAAGCTAACTCTAACCCTAACCCTAACACCCCCCTAAGTTAAATATAATTTAAATCTAACGAAATAAATTAACTCTTATTAAATAAATTATTCCTATTTAAAGCTAAATACTTACCTGTAAAATAAACCCTAATATAGCTACAATATAACGAATAATTACATTGTAGCTATTTTAGGATTTATATTTATTTTACACGCAACTTTGTAATTATTTTAACCAGGTACAATAGCTTTTAAATAGTTAATAACTATTAAATAGTTACCTAGTTAAAATAATTACAAAATTACCTATAAAATAACCTAAGTTACAATTAAACCTAACACTATACTATCAATAAATTAATTAAATAAAATACCTACAATTATCTACAATTAAACCTAACACTACAATATCAATAAATTAATTAAATACAATACCTACAAATAAATACAATTAAATAAACTAACTAAAGTACAAAAAATAAAAAAGAACTAAGTTACAAAAAATAAAAAAATATTTACAAACATTAGAAAAATATTACAACAATTTTAAACTAATTACACCTACTCTAAGCCCCCTAATAAAATAACAAAGCCCCCAAAATAAAAAAATGCCCTACCCTATTCTAAAATTAAAATAGAAAAGCTCTTTTACCTTACCAGCCCTTAAAAGGGCCTTTTGCGGGGCATGCCCCAAAGAATTCAGCTCTTTTGCCTGAGAAAAAAACATACAATACACCCCCCAACATTACAACCCACCACCCACATACCCCTAATCTAACCCAAACCCCCCTTAAATAAACCTAACACTAAGCCCCTGAAGATCTTCCTACCTTTTCTTCACCACACCGGGTATCACCGATCCATCCAGGCTCCAATGTCTTGATCCAAGCCCAAGCGGGGGGCTGAAGATGTCCATCCTCCGGCTGAAGTCTTGATCCAAGTGGCGGCTGAAGAAGTCCATCTTCAGGCAGAAGTCTTCATCCTATCCGGGCAGAAGAGGACATCCGGACCGGCAAACATATTCATCCAAGCGGCATCTTCTATGTTCTTCCATCCGATGACGAGCGGCTCCATCTTCAAGACCTCCGGCGCGGATCCATCCTCTTCTTCCGACGACTAGACGACGAATGAAGGTTCCTTTAAGGGACATCATCCAAGATGGCGTCCCTCTAATTCCGATTGGCTGATAGGATTCTATCAGCCAATCGGAATTAAGGTAGGAAAATTCAGATTCAAGTTCAATCCGATTGGCTGATTGGATCAGCCAATCAGATTGAGCTCACATTCTATTGGCTGATCGGAACAGCCAATAGAATGCAAGCTCAATCTAATTGGCTGATTGGATCAGCCAATCGTATTGAACTTGAATCTGATTGGCTGATTCCATCAGCCAATCAGAATTTTCCTACCTTAATTCCAATTGGCTGATAGAATCCTACCAGCCAATCAGAATTCGAGGGACGCCATCTTGGATGACGTCCCTTAAAGGAACCTTCATTCATCGTCTAGTCGTCGGAAGAAGAGGATGGATCTGCGCCGGAGGTCTTGAAGATGGAGCTGCTCGTCATCGGATGGAAGAACATAGAAGATGCCGCTTGGATGAATATTTTTGCCCGTCCGGATGTCCTCTTCTGCCCAGATAGGATGAAGACTTCTGCCTGAAGATGGACTTCTTCAGCCGCCGCTTGGATCAAGACTTCAGCTGGAGGATGGACGTCTTCAGCCCCCCGCTTGGGCTTGGATCAAGACATCGGAGCCTGGACGGATCAGTGATACCCGGTGTGGTGAAGATAAGGTAGGAAGATCTTCAGGGGCTTAGTGTTAGGTTTATTTAAGAGGGGTTTGGGTTAGATTAGGGGTATGTGGGTGGTGGGTTGTAATGTTGGGGGGGGTATTGAATGGTTTTTTTCCAGGCAAAAGAGCTGAATTCTTTGGGGCATGCCCCGCAAAAGGCCCTTTTAAGGGCTGGTAAGGTAAAAGAGCTTTTCTATTTTAATTTTGGAATAGGGTAGGGCATTTTTTTATTTTGGGGGGCTTTGTTATTTTATTAGGGGGCTTAGAGTAGGTGTAATTAGTTTAAAATTGTTGTAATATATTTCTAATGTTTGTAAATATTTTTTATTTTTTGTAACAATTCTTTTTTATTTTTTGTACTTTAGTTCGTTTATTTAATTGTATTTATTTGTAGGTGTTGTATTTAATTAATTTATTGATAGTGTAGTGTTAGGTTTAATTGTAGATAATTGTAGGTATTGTATTTAAGTAATTTATTGATAGTGTAGTGTTAGGTTTAATTGTAACTTAGGTTAGGATTTATTTTACAGGTAATTTTGTAATTATTTTAGCTAGGTAGCTATTAAATAGTTAATAACTATTTAATAGCTATTGTACCTAGTTAAAATAAATACAAAGTTGCCTGTAAAATAAATATTAATCCTAAAATAGCTACAATATAATTATTTGTTATATTGTAGCTATATTAGGGTTTATTTTACAGGTAAGTATTTAGCTTTAAATAGGAATAATTTATTTAATAAGATTTAATTTATTTCGTTAGAATAAAATTATATTTAATTTAGGGGGGTGTTAGTGTTAGGGTTTGACTTAGCTTTAGGGGTTAATACATTTATTATAGTAGCGGTGAGGTCCGGTCGGCAGATTAGGGGTTAATACTTGAAGTTAGGTGTTGGTGATGTTAGGGAGGGCAGATTAGGGGTTAATACTATTTATTATAGGGTTATTGAGGCGGGAGTGAGGCGGATTAGGGGTTAATAACTTTATTATAGTAGCGGCGAGGTCCGGTCGGCAGATTAGGGGTTAATAAGTGTAGGTAGGTGTCGGCGACGTTGAGGGGGCAGATTAGGGGTTAATAAATATAATATAGGGGTCGGCGGTGTTAGGGGCAGCAGATTAGGGGTTCATAGGGATAATGTAGGTTGCGGCGTTGTACGGAGCGGCAGATTAGGGGTTAATAATAATATGCAGGGGTCAGCGATAGCGGGGGCGGCAGATTAGGGGTTAATAAGTGTAAGGTTAGGGGTGTTTAGACTCGGGGTACATGTTAGGGTGTTAGGTGCAGACTTAGAGAGTGTTTCCCCATAGGAAACAAAGGGGCCGTGTTAGGAGCTGAACGCTGCTTTTTTGCAGGTGTTAGGTTTTTTTTCAGCTCAAACTGTCCCATTGTTTCCTATGGGGGAATCGTGCACAAGCACGTTTTTGAAGCTGGCCGCGTCAGTAAGCACCGCTGGTATTTAGAGTTGCAGTGTCGGTAAATTATGCTCTACGCTCCCTTTTTGGAGCCTAACGCAGCCATTCTGTGAACTCTAAATACCAGCGGTATTTAAAAGGTGCGGGAGAAAAAAAGCACGCGTAGCTAACGCACCCCTTCTAATGCAAAACTCCAAATCTAGGCATAAGTGCGTTTGCATTGTCTCTTTATTATGTATCCATTGATTATGATAATCGACTATGTTTAGTGGTCCTTTAAACTTGTTACTTCTTCATTTTGCTAATTTTCATTTGATCAATAGATTTTAAAAAATGTGTTCCCTGGCTATATAAGTGAGAAAAAATAAAATGGCTTTGAAAAGGTCAGACACCCTCTTCTGCACACACACATAGTGATACCATGATAACTCATGGACATACAGGTGGACATAGACAAATAATAGCTTCCCTTTAAACATTTGACAGTGCACAGGCTCGATGATCTTAAGCTCTCCTGTCTGGTGAGATTATCTAAGAAGTCTCATACTGCAAGGTCCCTCTAAGAATTTTATAAAGGCAAATTTTAATGTGAAAGTGCAATTCATTTGGTAGAACGAATAGTCCTGTGGACTGCTGTTTTGGACAATCGAATGTTGATAAGAATCCATTAAAATTAGGTTATCAAATGTTATTTCTGGTTTTTGAATGTTACTTTTGTTTTCAAATGTTCATAATTAGATTGAATATCCACATTCGAAATTTCGAATGTAACATTTGATACAACAAATACTATTCAGACGTTCAATAGTTCATGTGGTAGGGAATTTGATAAATTAATATATAATAGATACAAATATATCAATTAAAATTTTTCTATTTCGAATTTTGCATAATTCAAACAGGGCCGCCATCAGGGGGTGACAGGGGTGACAACAGTCAGGGGCCTGGCTGGAATGAGGGGCCGGGGGCCAAAGGCCGACATAGCAAATAATTTACGAATTTTTTTTTGTAAAAGCGGTAGTAGGGATGGGCGAATGTGTTTATATTGAAATTCGAATGTTAAAATGAATGTTATTGTAGAAATTCAATTTACATAATAGAATGTTGATAAGAACGAATATTCTTAAAAATTCGATTTTCGAATGTTATTTACAGTTTTTGAATGTCACATTCGAATTCGAATGTCACATTCGAATTTGAATGTCACATTCGAATTCGAATGTCACTTTCAAATTCAAATATTACTTTATAAAACACAATTGTAGACTAGAAACACTATTTCAAATTCGAATGTCACATTCAAATTGAATATCACATTCGAATTGAATATCCCATTCGAATTTGAATATTACATTTATAAAACACAGTAATAGACTAGAAATACTATTTCGAATTTGAATGTCACATTTGAATCGAATATCACATTCGAATCGAATATCACATTCGAATCGAATATCACATTTATTCAACACAGTTGTAAACTAGAAATACTATTTCGAATTCAAATGTCACATTCGAATTCGAATGTCACATCAAATTCGAATATTACATTTAAAAACCACAGTATTAGACTACAATTACTAATTCAAATGCGAATGTGACATTCGAATGTAGCATTCAAATTCGAATATTACATTTATTAAACACAGTTGTAGACTAGAAATACTAGCCACTATATTAAAGTTATTAACCCCTAAATCTAAGTCTAACCCTAACCTTAACACCCACTAACTTAAATATAATTTAAATAATAAACTATAATACTATAATAAACATATTAACCCCTAAATAAATGTAGGTAGGTGGCGTTGATGTTAGGGATGGCAGATTAGGGGTTAATAATATTTAACTAATGTTTGCGAGGCGGGAGTACGGCAGTTTAGGGGTTAATATGTTTATTATAGTGGCGGCGACGTTGGGGGCGGCAGATTAGGCGTTAATAAGTGTAGGGGTTAATAAATATAATGTAGGTGTCGGCGATGTTAGGGGAAGCAGGTTAGGGGTTCATAAATATAATGTAGGTGGTGGCGGTGTCCAGAGCGGCAGATTAGGGGTTACATTTTTTATTATAGTGTTTGCGATGCGGGAGGGCCTCGGTTTAGGGGTTAATAGGTAGTTTATGGGTGTTAGTGTACTTTTTAGCACTTTAGTTATGAGTTTTATGTTACGGTGTTGTACCATAAAACTCATAACTACTGACTTTTAAATGCGTTAGGACTCTTGACAGGGTAGGGTGTACCGCTCACTTTTTGGCCTCCCAGGACAGACTCGTAATAACGGCACTATGGAAGTCCCATAGAAAAAAGACTTTACGAAGTTTACGTAAGTCGTTTTGCGGTAAGGCCAAAGAAGTGTGCGGTGACCCTAAACCTTCAAGACTCATAATACCAGTGGGCGTAAAAAAGCAGTGTTAGGACCTCTTAATGCTGCTTTTTCAGCCTAACGTACAACTCATAATCTAGCCGAATGTTAGATAAATCAGGATCTGATAACTGCTGTGCTAAACTGTTCAACCAAAAAGTTGAAGCAGCAGCAACATCAGCTACAGAAATAGCAGGTCTAACAATATAGCCAGTATGTAAATATGCCTTCCTAAGATAAGATTCAATCTTCCTATCTAAGGGATCCTTAAAAGAAGTACTATCTTTCATAGGAATAATAGTACCAGTAGAAATAGTGCTATCAACCTTAGGGACTTTCTCCCAAAGCTCTAAATTCGACACAGGTAAAGGATACAATTTTTTAAACCTAGAAGAAGGATTCAAAGTGCCAGGCTTAGACCATTCCTTAGTAATCATATTAGAGATAGCATCTGGAATAGGAAAAACTTCAGTAGTAACCTCAGAAGCAGAGGCGTAACTAGAAACCACAGGGCCCAGGTACAAGAATCTAAGAAGGCCCCCCCCACCACCCCTTCCCCCTCCAAAAAAAGGTTAATTTAATACATATATATATATATTTATTTTTTTACATTTAACACAGAAAAAAAATGTGAATCAGATTACATGTCTGCAAAAGGAGGTACCCTGTGCCCACAGTCTGTGAGATGGTCTGACCCCCTATTACTGTATATATATATAGTGACACTGTTTAACCCCCCCAGTACTGTATATAGTAAGTTAGTGACACAGTCTGTAATCTGCCGGTGAGGTGGCTGGCCTGACCCTACCTGCCCAGTACTTTATAATGTGACCACAGTAGTCAGTGACATGGTCCACCCCCCATACTGTATATAGTGGTACTGTATAGTGACACTGTTTACCCCCTGCCCCCCCATGCTGTAGTAACAAGGTCTGTAATTTGCTGGTTCCACAAACATACACAAACACACATACATGCATAAAATACACACACAGCCACATACATACACACACACACCATACACACACATAAACACCAATGGGTAAAACAGAAACACTAACCCCTGTAGTCATGTCACACTCACATGATATCAGTGCAGGCAGTGGTAGGTTAACGTTTTTTATATAAAAATAAAAAATAAAAATATTATTTTTTTTTTATTTTTGTTTTTAGCTGGGCCCCCACTCTCAGGGGCCCAGTCGCACCTGCGACCTCTGCACCCCCTGTATTTTCGCCCCTGCTCAGAAGTCTTAAAAACAGAATTTAAATGTTTGTTATTCTTGTTATCAAGAGGACTAGATTCCTCAATACCCAAAGTAAACAATACTTCATTTAACAAAGAACAGATATATTCCATCTTAAAAAGAAAGGATGATTTATCAATTTCAGAGTCTGAAGTAGGATCCTCTGAGCCAGAGAAATCCTCATCAGCAGAAAATACTTCAGTATGTTGTTGATCAATACAAACTTCATCAGAATTATGAGAAGTAAGGAGAGACCTTTTACGTTTATTTAAAGGCGGAATAGCAGTCATAGCCTTCTCTATGGCTGCCGCAATATAATCTTTTATATCTACAGGAATATCATGTACATTTGACTGAGAATGTTTTACAGTTGATGTATTTGTACTTATAGAAACATTATCAGCATGAAACAATTTCTCATAACAAGTGCCACATACTTGAGCTGAAGAAGGAAGATCAGCCAATTTACAACATACACACTTAGCTTTGGTATATTTGTTTTCAGGCAACTTGGTTCCTACAGTAACATCAGAGGTAGGATCAGTTTGAGACATCTTGAAAAATTTAACAAAAAATAAAAAATAACATTTAAACAAAATATCCAATTTCCACAAAATAGCAGTTTCAGGAATGGGAAAAAATGCTTATATGAAAAACAAAAGCAAATATCATAGCCCTCAGTAACAAATGAAAGCAGAGAGCAAAAGAGGGAGAGACCAAATATAAAAAAAATTTTGGCTGCAAAAATTACTCCAACAAAGATGACGCAAATGAGAAAAAAACTTTTGGCGCCAAGATTAACAGGAAATGACACAATTCGCATCATAACAGGCGCGACTTTGCTCCAAAAAAATTTGCTTCATCGTGAACCTAATTTGCCCACGAAAAATTGAAAAAAAACAAGACCAAAGTTACAACTAGCTGGAACCTCAGGTAAGAAATAATTTACTAAATTTCTCCCAAACATAATTTTCCATGCTAAAACTTTTAGACTGCAAAGGGAAATAAACATAGACCTGGCTCATGGCAAATATATGCAATATATATTTAAATCTTTAAAAATGTAAACTGCCAAACATAGCTGAGACTACTCACCTGAAGACACCCATCCACATATAGCAGACAGCCAAACCAGTACTGAAACATATCAGCAGAGGTAATGGTAGAGGAGTATAATGTTGATTTGTAAAGGGAGGTAGCAGATAAATCCCCACGACCGAATTTACAGAAAGCCTTAGAATAGATTTCCCATAGGTGAAATCATGGCATCATTAGGCAAATACTCTCTTCACATCCCTCAGACAAACACTGTACTTTGAGAGGAATTGGGCTTCAAAATGCTTTCACAGAAGAAATCAAGCACAACTTGCTTCACCATCCTCCAACGAAGGCAACGTTTGTAAAACTGAAGTATGAGTGAGGTGGGAGGTGTATTTATAGGCATTTTAAGGTTTGGGGAACTTTGCCCCCTCCAGGTAGGAATGTATATCCCATACGTCACTAGCTCATGGACTCTTGCCACTTACATAAATGGTTAATCCAGCCTAAATTAGACTGATTAAAAAGAGACCTTTATTTATCCATGGTCCAAAGTACAAAAACAACAGCGTTTCAGACCTGTATCCGGTCCTTAGTCATGTCTTTTTCATGTTTTCATTTTTTTCTAGCATTTGAACTGTGTCAGCCTCTGCCTGCTGTCATCTGAACTATGTGTCCAGCCTCTTCCTTCTTCCATTTGAACTGTGTTTCTAGTAATTGCCTGCAGACACTTAAACTGTGTAATCACCCGCTGCCTGCAGACATTTAAAACTGTTTATACACCCGCTGCCTACAGACATTTGACCTGTGTCCAGTCTCTCCCTGATTGCATATGCACTATGTGTCCAGCCTCAGCCTGCTGCCATTTGAACTGTGTCACAAGAAGAGAAGAGACAGAGCGCAACCACCTCTGAGCGTAAAAACATTTATTACAAAAATCAGCTGGGATAAAAGCACTTGTGTACAAGAAAACGTACATAAAACAATAAAAATGCAATCACAAAAAAGTCACCACTGTTCCAGGTCCTCTGTTAATTCCCAGAGAGGGTAGTTCCTTCCCTCGCTCCTCTGTTCATCTGCAATCCTGTGGAGCGGGTAATGGGGAGGCTCGGACGCCACCGGAAATGATGTGGGTGAACCTTTTCGTCACGAACTGTGTGTCCAGCTGCTGCCTGCAGATATTTAAACTGTGTGTCAAGTCCAATCTGCCTGTTTTGTTTTTTTTGTTTTTTTTAGAATATGATTTTTTTATGCATCAGAGCTTAATCACTTTAGGGCAATGCCCTTCTAAATGCCCTCCTCAGGGCAACTTTTTTTAGGATAGTTTTTTTTTCTAGAGTAGGATTATTTTTTTGGCAAAAGTGCTATAATCCCTTTAGGGCAATGCCCTACCAAATGCAAGGGCAATTTTTAGTGTAGGTTTTTAAGAAAGGCTTTTTTTGTGTGTGGGGGGGTTACTTTGGTTTTAGAATAGGTATATTTTTTAAATAAAAACAAAAGAGCTATTCCCTTTAGGTAGTGTTTTTTTTGTGTTAGTATTATTTTTATTTTGTGTAACTTAGGGGGTGTTAGGCTAGGGGCCTTGGGGGGTTAAGTGGTGTAGGGATGGTTTTCGGTGGAGGTCTGTTGGTTTAGGAGAGATTATTGCTGTGGGGTATTGGGTGTTTAGGGGTTAAATAGTTTAGGAGCTATTGTGGTGGGGTTGTGATGGTGTAGGGGTTAATTAGTGTAGGTGCTATTACAGTGGGGTTGTGGCAGTGTAGGGGTTAAGTAGGTTAGGGGGATAATTTGATGGGGTATTGGCGGTTTAGATGTTCATAGTTATGTTTATTAGGTTGTGCTATATATTTAAAAGAAGGGATCCTTTACTTTACATCCCCAAAGTCGCTACAATGCTGCTTGGAATATTTTGCCAGCATCGCCACTAAGGATGGGCGAATGTGTTTATATCCAAATTTGAATGTTAGAACGAATGTTATTGTAGAAATTCGATTTACATAATAGAATGTTAATAAGAACGAATATTCTTAAAAAATTGATTTTCAAATGTTATTTACAGTTTTCGAATGTCACATTCAAATTCGAATGTCACATTCGAATTCAAATGTCACATTCGAATGTTACATTCGAATATCACATTCAAATTCGAATATTACATTTATAAAACACAATTGTAGACTAGAAACACTATTTCGAATGTCACATTTGAATAGAATATCACATTCAAATCGAATATCACATTTAAAACACAGTATTAGACTAGAAATACTATTTCAAATTCGAATGTGACATTCAAATTCGAATGTGACATTCAAATTCGAATGTAGCATTCGAATTCGAATATTACATTTATTAAACACAGTTGTAGACTAGAAATACTATTTCAAATTTGAATGTCACATTCAAATTCGAATATTACATTTTGAAATTGAATGAATACATAGCTAAACATTCTATCATTCGAACAAATATTTTTGAATTTTATTGAAAAATTCAAAAACGAAAATTCGAAAATAGAATGTTAGAATGTTATATAAACATTCGAAATTCGATTCGAACAAACGAATGTATCAAAATTCGTTTTAAATTTCGAATTTTTAGAAACATTCACACATTCCTAATCGCCACCCTTTGCGATGTATAGTAAAATGCCTTTCAGCGATGCTGCCTTTAAACAATGATGTCAGCCCCTTGGAATATTTTGCCCGCTTTCTCAAAAATTTTGCAGCCATTTATGCTATTTGCATAGTATTCTACTTCCTGTAATTGAAGCATCACCTAGCAACTAGTAAAAAATATGGAAACAACACTTAAAGGACCAGTCAACACATTAGATTTGCATAATCAACAAATGCAAGATAACAAGACAATGCAATAGCACTTAGTCTGAACTTCAAATGAGTAGTAGATTTTTTTTATAACAAATTTCAAAGTTATGTATATTTCCACTCCCCTTGTACCATGTGATAGCAATCAGCCAATCACAAATGCATATACGTATAGTCTATGAATTCTTGCACATGCTCAGTAGGATCTGGTGACTCAATAATTGTAAATATAAAAGACTGTGCACATTTTTTTTAATGGAAGTAAATTGGAAAGTTGTTTAAAATTACATGCTGTATCTGAATCATGAACATTTAATTTAACCTGAGTGTCCCTTTAATTTGCCATTGACTATATCTAGAACTTTAGATTATTTAGTTACCATGTAACTAGGGGCCCATAGAACCAGCCTCATATAACTATCAGAGTTCTCCCCAGCAGTGACATTGATGGATGTATCAATTGCTAGAAGCTGTTCAGTAAACTGTCTTCTACTCTTCTTCATCATAAACAACAGTGTCAGTAACAGACAAGCTCTCATCATTTTGGTAAAAGCATCTTAGAAAAAAATCTCCCAAAAATGTTTCTGCAGTGTATTAATTTAGAGTGGTCAGTTTATGTTTCTTGTATGTGTTTATTCCTTTACCTTCTGGGGTGATATTTTTCAAAGAAGCAGTGCAGAATGGACACAATGAGGTTGATGAAAATCCTTCATAAAAACTGATTTATCTACAAAAATCCTCATAGACGTTATTGTTTTTTTCTGTTAAAAATCATTAGATGAGCTTCTCTAAAGGATTGTGGTTGACCCCAATATTCTTGCTTTTCCTAACTGCTGATTACATGTCAAAGTCAGATGTACACAAAATATAGAAATACTTAAAGGGACATAAAACCCACAATTTTTCTTTCATGATTCAGATTGAGCATGCAATTTTAAACAACTTTCTAATGTACTTCTATTATCAAATGCTCTTTGTTCTTTTTGTATCATTTGTTGAAAAGCAGGAATAAGTTCAGGAACGTGCATGTATTTGTAGCACTTTATGACAACATTTCTGCAAGAATGGTATCTAATGCAAGAGCACTAGATGGTCGCACAATTTTCTGCCATGTCCAGACACCTATCATTGGAAACTTGTTGTTAAATTGCTCTGTCTGAATCACTAAGTAATTTTTTAGTGTTTCATATCCCTTTAAGTTTTAAAAAGTTATTTTATGATTTTGCATAGTAAATAGGGTAACATGATTTGTGTAACTAATTAAAGGGACATTCTGATGCAAAAATGGCATCCTCTAATCATAAGGGCATGCGATCTTTAATTATTGATCCTAGCTATTTAGGTTTAGTCTTCAATAAAGGATACCAAGAGAAAAAAGCAAATTTGATAATAGAAGTCAATTTGAAAGTCGTTTACTATTGCATGCTCTATATGACTCATCAAATTTTAATTTTGACCTTACTGTCAATTTAAAGGGACATTAAACACTTTCGCCTAGATTACGAATTCTACAATAGCTTTAAAAAGCAGCGTTAAGGGGTCTTAACGCTGCTTTTTAACGCCCGCTGGTATTACAAGTATGGCAGGTACAGGTGTACCGCTTACTTTTTTTCCGAAACTTTTCCATACCGCAAATCCCCTTACGTCAATTGCGTATCCTATCTTTTTAATAGAATTTGGCTAACGCTGGTATGACAAGTCTTGGAAGAAGTGAGCGGTACAGCCTCTACCTCCAAGACTCCTACCACATATAAAAGTCAGTAGTTAAGAGTTTTATGGGCTAACGCCGGAACATAAAGCTCTTAACTACAGTGCTACAAAGTACACTAACACCCATAAACTACCTATGAACCTCTAAACAGAGGCCCCCCCACATCGCAAACACTATAATAAAATTATTTAACCCATAATCTGCCGACCGGACATCGCCGCCACCTACATTATACCTATGAACCCCTACTCTGCTGACCCTAATATCGCCGACACCTACATTATATTTATTAACCCCTAATCTGCCCCCCCAACGTCGCCGCCACCTACCTACAATTATTAACCCCTAATCTGCTGACCGGACATCGCCGCCCCTATAATAAATGTATTAACCCCTAAACCGCTGCACTCCCTCCTCGCAAACACTATAATAAATTGTATTAACCCCTAATCTGCTGTCCCTAACATCGCCACAACCTACCTACAATTATTAACCCCTAATCTCCCGCCCCCAACGTCGCTGCTACTATAATAAAGTTATTAACCCCTAAACCTAAGTCTAACCCTAACCCTAACACCCCCCTAAGTTAAATATAATTTAAATAAATTACTATAATTAAATAAATTAATCCTTTTTAAAACTAAATACTTACCTATAAAATAAACCCTAATATAGCTACAATATAACTAATAGTTACATTGTAGCTATTTTAGGATTTATATTTATTTTACAGGCAACTTTGTATTTATTTTAACTAGGTACAATAGCTATTAAATAGTTAATAACTATTTAATAGCTACCTAGTTAAAATAATTACAAAATTACCTGTAAAATAAATCCTAACCTAAGTTACAAATACACCTAACACTACACTATCAATAAATTAATTAAATAAATTAACTACAATTAAATAAACTAAACTATATTACAAAAAACAAACAAACACTAAATTACAAAAAATAAAAAAATATTACAAGAATTTTAATCTAATTACACCTAATCTAAGCCCCCTAATAAAATAAAAAAGCCCCCCAAAATAATAAAATTCCCTATCCTAAACTAAATTACAAAGTAATCAGCTCTTTTACCAGCCCTTAAAAGGGCTTTTTGTGGGGCATTGTCCCAAAGTAATCAGCTCTTTTACCTGTAAAAAAAAACAAATACAATACCCCCCCCAACATTACAACCCACCACCCACACACCCCTAGAAGAGGACATCCGGACCGGCACAAGTCTTCATCCGATCCGGCCAGAAGTCTTCATCCAATCGGGGCAGAAGAGGTCCTCCATCCAGCATAAGTCTTCATCCAAGTGGCATCTTCTATCTTCAATCAATCGTAGCGGAGCGGGTCCATCTTCTATCCAGCCGACGCAGAGCCATCCTCATCTTCCGATGTCCTAACGAAGAATGACGTTTCCTTTAAATGACGTCACCCAAGATGGCGTCCCTCGAATTCTGGTTGGCTGATAGGATTCTATTAGCCAATCGGAATTAAGGTAGGAAAATTCCGATTGGTTGATTTAATCAGCCAATCGGATTGAAGTTCAATCCGATTGGCTGATTGGATCAGCCAATAGAATTGACCTTGCATTCTATTGGCTGATCCAATCAGCCAATCGGATTGAACTTCAATCCGATTGGCTGATTAAATCAACCAATCAGAATTTTCCTACCTTAATTCCGATTGGCTGATAGAATCCTATCAGCCAATCGGAATTTGAGGGACGCCATCTTGGATGATGTCATTTAAAGGAACCGTCATTCTTCGTTAGGACATCGGAAGAAGAGGATGGCTCCGTGTCGGCTGGATAGAAGATGGACCCGCTCCGCTCCGATTGATTGAAGATAGAAGATGCTGCTTGGATGAAGACTTCTGCTGGATGGAGGACCTCTTCTGCCCCGATCAGATGAAGACTTCTGGCCAGATCGGATGAAGACTTGTGCCGTTCCGGATATCCTCTTCTGCCCCATCTGTGCTCGGCTGGCTGAAGACGGCTCAAGGTAAGGTGATCTTCAATTGGGTAGTGTTAGGTTTTTTAAGGGGGGATCAGGTGGGTTTTAGAGTAGGGGTGTGTGGGTGGTGGGTTGTAATGTTGGGGGGAGGTATTGTATTTGTTTTTTTACAGGTAAAAGAGCTGATTACTTTGGGGCAATGCCCCGCAAAAAAACCTTTTAAGGGCTGGTAAAAGAGCTGATTACTTTGTAATTTAGTTTAGGATAGGGAATTTTATTATTTTGGGGGGCTTTTTTATTTTATTAGGGGGCTTAGATTAGGTGTAATTAGATTAAAATTCTTGTAATATTTTTTTTTGTAATTTAGTGTTTGTTTGTTTTTGTAATATAGTTTAGTTTATTTAATTGTATTGTATGTTAGATAATTGTAGTTAATTTATTTAATTAATTTATTGATAGTGTAGTGTTAAGTGTATTTGTAACTTAGGTTAGGATTTATTTTACAGGTAATTTTGTAATTATTTTAACTAGGTAGCTATTAAATAGTTATTAACTATTTAATAGCTATTGTACCTAGTTAAAATAAATACAAAGTTGCCTGTAAAATAAATATAAATCCTAAAATAGCTACAATGTAACTATTAGTTATATTGTAGCTATATTAGGGTTTATTTTATAGGTAAGTATTTAGTTTTAAATAGGATTAATTTATTTAATTATAGTAATTTATTTAGATTTATTTAAATTATATTTAATTTAGGGGGGTGTTAGGGTTAGGGTTAGACTTAGGTTTAGGGGTTAATAACTTTATTATAGTAGCGGTGACGTTGGGGCCGAGAGATTAGGGGTTAATAATTGTAGGTAGGTGGCGGCGATGTTAGGGACGGCAGATTAGGGGTTAATACAATTTATTATAGTGTTTGCGAGGCGGGAGTGCGGCGGTTTAGGGGTTAATACATTTATTATTGTGGCGGCGATGTCCGGTCGGCAGATTAGGGGTTAATAATTGTAGTTAGATGGCGGCGATGTTGGGGGCAGCAGATTAGGGGTTAATAAATATAATATAGGTGTTGGCGATGTTAGGGGCAGCAGATTAGGGGTTCATAGGGATAATGTAGGTGGCGGCAGTGTCCGGAGCGGCAGATTAGGGGTTAATAGTATAATGCAGGTGGCGACGATGTCGGGGGAGGCAGATTAGGGGTTAATAAATGTAAGGTTAGGGGTGTTTAGACTCGGGGTTCATGTTAGGGTGTTAGGTGTAGACTTAGAAAGTATTTTCCCATAGGAAACAATGGGGCCGCGTTAGGAGCTGAACGCTGCTTTTTTGCAGGTGTGAGGTTTTTTTCACCCAGCTCAGCCCCATTGTATCCTATGGGGAAATTGTGCACAAGCACGTTTTGCTAGCTTACCGCTACCGTAAGCAACGCTGGTATTGAGGTTTGAAGTGGCGCTAAATTTTGCTCAACGCTCACTTTTCTAAGGCTAACGCAGCCATTCAGAAAACTTGTAATACCAGCGTTGTTTAAAGTGTGCGCTGGATAAAAAAGGAGTGTTAGCTCCACAAGTTTTTACCGATAAAACTTGTAATCTAGCCGTTAGTAATTACAAGACATTTCTGTTATTGTGTTGCTATATAATAACATATCATCCAAGTCTTAAAGGGACATTAAACACTAAATTGAATGATGCATTTAAAGAAAAGATTAGTCTTAGAATAACAAGTATTTTTTTAAAAGTTTCATTAGCTGTTTAAATATTGACAATATAAGTGTAAAGTTTTTAGTGTCTATAAAACAAAGGGAGCTGCCATGTTGTAACTTAGGATACCTTATCTGCTGTGGCCAATAAGGGACAGTTATAAATAGGTTACCAGAGTGTGCAGCCAATGGGTGAGTGGAATATGGTGTTCTGCACTTTCATTTCTAACAGTAAAGGAAAAGCTCACAATTTGAATGGAATTAGAGGAAAAAGAGTCAAAATAAATAATGAAATTATATATTGCAGAGTTTTTTTAATAACGATTAATCATTTTATTTTACCATCTCAAAGTGTTTAATGTCCCTTTAAAGGGATATGAAACCCACATTTTTTTCTTTACTGAATCAGATAGAGCATGCAATTTTAAGCAACTTTCTAATTTATTCCGATTATCATTTTTTTTTTCGTTCTCTTGGTATCTTTATTTGAAAAGAAAGAATGTAAGCTTAGGAGCCGGCCCATTTGTGGTTCAGCACCTTGGGTAGCACTTGCTGATTGGTGGCTAAATGTAAAATGTAAAACTCTTTAATATATACATAAAAAATTGCATTTTAATTTCTTTTTGCTTCAAAAAACATTTTTGTTAAAAGTGCTGGGTACTTCTTGTTATATTCGCTCTCCCATGGAATTCTCCATTCCAGAGAGCTTAATTTCTTTCTTTAGGAGGCACTTTTTTATCCACATGAGCTTCCATGATCAATCTGCTATTTAAGAGAATTGAGAGAGGTGCCAGTGAATTTTTAGAGAATTGAAGCCTACATCCACCCTAATATAGCAGGTATATTCTTGAATCTCTTGAATCTCTGCTAGGGGAATCACTTGAACAATTAGTCAAGGAACCAACTCGTAAGGAAGCTATATTAGATCTAATACTTACAAACAGTGATACAGTTTCAGATGTGTCTGTAGGTGAGAACTTAGGATCCAGTGATCATCAATCTGTTTGGTTTAGTATTCATGTTCAGGAACTGTCCACCCAGACTAAAACAAAAGTTTTAGACTTTAGGACGGCAGATTTTTCATTAATGGGAGAATACCTAAAGAACTATTTAAAGGGGAAAACTCTTATTACAGGGGTTCAAGAACAGTGGGAATTTGTGAAAGGTGCCATTTTAGATGCAACCGCACACTGTATTAGACATGTCTGTAAAAGTAAAAGAAAGCGGAAACCAATTTGGTTTTCCAAAGAAGTTGCACATGCTGTAAAGACAAAAAAGATAGCTTATAAAAATTACAGACACACACAAGCAGATGATGATATGAAAATATGGAGACTCCAACAAAAAAAGACTAAGCAGTTAATTAGGAAGGTTAAAGCTCATGCAGAAGAGAAGATAGCACAGTCAGTAAAACATGGGGACAAAACATTCTTTAGATATATCAGTGAAAGAAGAAAAAATAAGGTAGGAATAGTAAAATTGAAATCAGTTGATGGTAGAATAATAGAAGGAGATAAGCAGATTGCAGACTGTCTCAATGATTACTTCTGTTCTGTTTTCACTAAAGATTGTGAAGATACAATGTCTACATTAAGGGATGCAACGCAAAATAGAAACAAGCTTAACAGTAATCTTTTTACAGAGGATGAGGTTTTGTTAGCATTATCAAAAATAAATGTTACAAAGGCAGTGGGTCCTGATAATATTCATCCAAGGGTTTTAAAAGAACTTCGATCAGTGCTAACTGTCCCATTAACTGATCTGTTTAATCAGTCACTATTAACAGGAGCTGTCCCAGATGATTGGAGAATAGCAAATGTAATACCCCTTCATAAAAAGGGCAGTAGAGAAGAATCTGGCAACTACAGGCCAGTTAGTTTAACTTCAGTAGTAGGGAAATTAATGGAAAGCCTCTTAAAAGAAAGAATTATGACTTACATAAAGACAAACAATTTAGAGGACCAAAATCAGCATGGTTTTACTTCAGGGAGATCATGTCAGACTAATCTAATTGACTTCTTTGATTATGTAACAAAAGTATTAGACAAGGGAGGAGCAGTTGATGTAGCATATCTAGATTTCAGCAAAGCATTTGACACCGTCCCACACAATAAACTTATTCACAAACTATATCTCCTTGGTCTAGATTCAAAAATTGTGAACTGGGTGGAATGCTGGCTTAAGGACAGAAAACAAAGTGTCTTAGTAAATGGAGTTCATTCAGCAGAGGGGGCTGTTACTAGTGGTGTTCCTCAGGGGTCAGTTCTGGGGCCTGTTTTGTTTAACATATTTATCTGCGATATCAGCAAAGGGCTACAGGGGAAAGTATGTCTCTTTGCAGATGATACAAAAATTTGCAACAGAGTGGATGTTCCAGGGGGGGTAGACAAAATGAGAAGTGATATACAACAATTGGAGGATTGGACAAATGACTGGGGTCTAAAGTTTAACACAGCAAAGTGTAAAATAATGCATTTAGGGAAGAAAAATCCAAATGTTAATTACAGACTCAATGACACTTTACTGACTGTTACAGACGAGGAACAGGACTTGGGAATTATTATTTCAGATGATTTAAAACTTAGTAAACAATGTAGTAATGCAGCGAGTAAGGCTAGCAGAATGCTTGGATGTATTGGTAGAGGTATTTGCAGCAGAAATAGTAAGGTTCTTATGCCACTTTATAGATCATTAGTTAGGCCTCATCTTGAGTATTGTGTGCAGTTCTGGAGACCATATCTTCAGAAGGATATTAACAAACTTGAATCTGTGCAAAGGAGGGCTACCAAAATGGTACATGGTCTAAAAAATAAAACTTACCAGGATAGGCTCAATGACCTAAATATGTATAGCTTAGAGGAGAGAAGGGAAAGAGGTGATATGATAGCAACTTTCAAGTACATTAAAGGGTTTAGTAAAACTGAGGCTGTGGGTATTTTACATAAAATGGAAAATTCAAGAACAAGGGGTCATGAGCTCAAGCTAAAGGGTAGTAGATTCAGAAGTAATTTGAGGAAGCACTTCTTTACAGAAAGAGTGATTGATTTATGGAATAAACTTCCTCAAGAGGTAGTAGCAACAAACACTGTGGGGGACTTTAAAAATGCATGGGACAAGCATAGGGCTATCCTACGAACTAGATAAGTTTATACTGTTAGGTAAGGTCGGGCAGACTTGCTGGGCCTATGGCTCTTATCTGCCGTCAATATCTATGTTTCTATGTTTCTATATAGGAGCATCAAACTTTGTTCTAGTGTAAAATAGCAAAATATATTAAGTGACTTTAGAGTGTAATGTCATTAAAGGGACAATCTACTTGCTTTTTTATTGTTTCAAAAGATAGATGATGCCTTTACTACCCATTTTCCAGCTTTGCACAACTAACATTGTTATATGAATATACTTTATAACATCTAAGCTGCCCCTTATCTCAGTGGGTTTTTTTCAGCTTTTTACATTTTACACAACATCCTGACAGTGTTAGTTTATGTGTACCATTTAGATAACATTGTACTAACTCCCATGAAGAAAGATGATGGTTATAAAAGAACCAATATTGATTGGCTAAAATTAAAGATTGTAAAAAGCACTGAGATAAGGGACAGCTTGCATGTATATCTATTTTGTCCCCATATCTTCCTACTCCCCTTTATCTCAAAACTAATTGAAAGGTTTGTCTACAAACTTCATTTTCACACATTTAGCTATTTACATGACCCTTAACAAGCTGCTTTGCATTGTCAACACTACAATATTTACTATCTCTTACAAGTGACTTTGAAAATCAAGTCTAAATGAATTTTATGAAAATGATTTTGCATTGTATATTGGTCCTCTTAAGGGGACAGTAAACATCTTTGTATAAAATGTTTAGTTATGCGTAATAAAACTACTAATATACTTTCATTATTTATTTTGCCCCATTTTCATGTAATTTAGCTCTGAAAATGAGCAATTTCTAATACTAAGAACTTGAGAGGCCAACTTTCGGCAAGATTACAAGTCACGTGTTATGTCTTTCCTACGTGCGATATGGTCTTTTCGCAAGCAATGTTTATTACTCTGATATTACAGGTCTTAAAAAATCGCAATTGTGCTTGCGCATTTGCCTTTTACGCAACAATCTTTTCTGCGCTCCAAGAGCTGTAGTTAATAAAATTATTTAATAAAAAAATATGACACAAAAAAGTTATAAAGGCTCAAAGATAGGCAGATGACATACACATACATTGAGAAATATAGATCTCAAGATATCTAAACATATATATATATTCATATCTCATTGTAAATTGATAAATCAATCCAACAATCATCACATATAAAAATAAATATTTATTTATAAATAAATAGAACATATTTTCGAATTATGAAATATTCACATTTTCATGTACACTTTTCGAGGAAAATAAGTCATTGGCTTTGCGCAACAGATTAGGGTGCTAGTTTATTTTCTCTTCTATTTGTCTACTCCATTAACTTCTATGGAGTGAACGTGCACACGATTTGTCTGTTTGGATTACATAGCTTAACGTGCACGAAAGTAAGTTATTTTGAAACTTGTACTTTGATTATTGAAAAATAATTGCAGAAAAAGGATGTTAATTTGTTTTAAAAACGTTAAGACTCGGCTGATATGGTATTCTTTAGTATCACAGAAATATATTGTAATTACAAGGTGTTTACTGTTCCTTTAAGTACTTTTCCAATATCGCTCGGCTATTGTTAATGGTAGAGCAATTGTCTTATGACTTAGAAATATCTTAACACCTGTGACTTTTATATTTAATATCCTTTATATTTTTCTGGTAATTCTAACCACCAATAATGCTTCTGTAGACTGACTATTTCGTTTTAAAATGTTCTACACATGACCTAGCAGTTCAAACTAACATTATGTAGCATATTACTGCAAACTGGGGGTGTTGTCATAACAGTAAAGTCATGAAAAGTGAAAACCCTACAAGAGAAAGGAAATATCTAAACATTGAATCCAAACAAATTACATTTTTTAAACAATCTTCCAGTTTACTTCTGTTATCAAATTTCCTTCATTCTCTTGGTATCATTTGTTGAAGGAGCAGCATTGCACTACTGGTTTCTAACTGAACACATGGGTGATCCAATGACAATCAGTATATATATGCAGCCACCAATCAGCAGCTAGAACCTAGGTTATTTACTGCTCCCAAGCTTTCCTATATAAACCTTTTAGCAAAGGATAACAGGAGAAGGAGGTTAATTAAATATTAGAAGTAAATTGGAAAGTTGTTTAAAATTATATTCTCTGTCTAAATCATGAATGTCTTATTATGACTTTACTGTCCCTTTAAGTACGATATTTTCACCAAAGCTCATCTGCCCACATCGAGTTAAATCACTTTGGTAATACCTACTCTAATACATTTAAATATGTGATAAAGTCAGTTGTACAAAGTTGACATTGCTTTTGTATAATTCAACAGTCATTGAACTTGCAGAGGAGGGCTATTATATACAGGTAGTGATTATATCCCTGCCACTATGTTCCTGCAAAATACTTCTTTACAAAGGGACAAAATATCTAAAAATTGTCAGCATGGAGAGAAACCTGGCCCTCCCTAAGAAAAGGGGATGAACCTGGATATCTTAATGAATTCCATACTGACTCCATAAAAAAACTAAAAAAAAAACTGTCTGGAATACAGAGCAAAATTGTACCTTGCATGCACTTCTAGTTTTCAATAATGTCTTTATGTTTAATAATTGCATTGCATATTTTTAAACAAATTTACCATCTTAGATTCGTTGAGAAAAAACAGTGAAATCTGCAGGTGTAACATGTTTAGAGAATTGGAATGAAAACTAGAGATGTCCAACCATGAAAAAATCACAACAACTAGCCAAGGAAATTAATTTCCCTGAATATTCATTGGCTGCAGTATTCGTTATACGTAACAAGTATTGAATATACACGCTAACCTGCTCCTCTTCTTTACAGAACCCTAACATGAGGCAAAAGGGCCGATTTATCATGGCCGAAATGGGACCAGATACACATGTTTCCACGGCGAGCCTTCAGGCTTATCCGGAAACAGGAGTTTAGAAGCAGCCGTCTTAAGACCGCTGCTCCTTAACTCGTACGCCACCTCTGAAGCGGCGTACAACAATCAGCCCAATCAGATACGAATCTGCAGGGGGTGGCATTGCACAAGCAGTTCACCAGAACTGCTTGTGCAAAGTTAAATGCCGACAGCGTATGCTGGACATCATCGCTACAGCGGATCATGTCTGTCTAACTCTTAATAAATCGGCCCCTTAGTGCAGCCGGCTCCTAGGATCTGCACTAAAGTACCTTCTCCTTTAGTGCAGGCCCTAGAAACCTCTATGCTATTTTTACTACTTGCATGGCCAAGGCTCTGTGGAGAAGAGGACCAGGTTAGCGCTCCAGCAAGCAAAAGGCAAGTGTTAACCCCTAATAAGTAATTTAAAGAAAACAAATGAATACTGACTACTTTTGTTGGTGCATTCATTCAGATATTCGTTTTGTTAAAACGAAATAATTATCCAATTTTTTATAAGATTTTACATTCAATAAAAAACTAATTCTTATCTCTAATGACATCATACATACGTCCAAGGAATGTGGGGGGCCGGTGGTTTAGGGGTTAATAGGTTTATTTAGGTAGTCGCGATGTCAGTGTTTGCTGTTTTAGGGATTAATAGGTTTAGGTTAGTATTTGCAATGCAGGCGGGTGGCGATTAGGGGTTAATAGTTTTATTTAGGTGTTAGCGATGTGGGGGATCGTCAGGTTAGGAGTTAATAGGTTTATTTAGTTTTGGCGATGCAGGGGGCGGCAGATTAGAGGTTAATACTTTAATTTAGTGTTGACGATGTGGGTGGGCGGCGGATTAGGGGTTAATAGGTAGTTTATGGGTCTTAGTGTACTTTGTAACATTGTTGTTATGAGTTTTGTGAAACATTTTTGTTTCGCAAAATCCATAACTACTGGTCTTTGATAGCGGAATGGATCGTGGCAGTATAAGCTATAACTCTAGCGTAATAACCTGACCGCACAACCTGTAATACGGGTGACCTAAAAAATTCCACACTCAAAAGCCATTTTTTGAGTGTGGAATGGAGAGTTGCAGTATAGGATAAAACGCTAGCAGTTTAGCCGTACCACGTGACTTGTAATACGGGTGTGCTGAATATTCCGCTTGCAAAGGCCAATTTTTCAGTGGTACAGCCGTACCGCACAACTTGTAATCTAGGTTAATGTGAGTTACATATAAATATTACTGTTTAGATTATATTTTTTTTTTTTGTGAAAGTCAAGATAGAATTTTATGCCTTAAAGGCCCATTTATCAGCGAGGCCTGTCGGACCTGATCAGCACTGTCGGATCAGGTCCGACAGACCTTTAATAAATAGGCCTCATAATGTAGATTCACAGTTTGCAGTGGGCTTTTAATATACATTTTGATGCATACTATTACTACAAAGTAAGATTTTTATTCTATTGCAATTTATACAGCCTATTTTCAATACACTTTTAAAATACTTCTTTTATTGAGCACTATACTGTCGGAATGTGTCTTATTATGCATATGAAAATGTTTGTTTATAGTGAAACACACTCTTCTCAAGGTAAAATTTGCCTCCAGGGAATCCACTGATGTATCTTTTTATAGAATTTCACCTTAAGATAATTAGGCACATAGTGATGTTAGAATATGTATTTGTAGTGGTTTTTTTTTTTAGTAGTGTTCCTTTAAAAGACCAGTAAAAACAGTTGATTTGCATAATCAACAAATTCATGATGAAAAGACAATGCATAGCACTGTCTAAACTTCAAATGAGTAGTAGATCTTTTTCTGATAAATTTCAGAGGTATGTCTATTTCCACTCCCCCTGTATCATGTGACAGCCATCAGCCAATCACAAATGCATATACGTATATGCTGTGAATTCTTGCACATGCTCAGTAGGAGATGGTGACTCAGAAAGTGTAAATATAAAAAGACTGTGCACATTTTGTTAATGGAAGTAAATTGGAAAGTTGTTTAAAACAGCATGTTCAATGATTATATACATATATATTTATGTGTTAATATGTGCATATACACATATTAACACATAAATATATAAGCATGTAAGCATATACTGTATATATATATATTTACTGGGAACACACAGTTCCCATAGACAGCAATGTAAATGCACTTTTTTCCAAACACCCCACACCTGACAACTTTAGCCCAAAATACTGCTTCGTGCAGGTATTTTATTAAAAAGTAAAAATGCTACAATTTTTATTTATTTTTTTATAAAATACACTACACTGTATTTTGGGGGCATTTAGGGCACATTTATAAAAATAAACCAGAGATTTGATCTCTGGTTAACTTTACAGGCTCTAATTGCTACCGCAAGCTCATGGTAGAAATTTAAAGGGACATTAAACCCATATTTTTTCTTTCATGATTTCGAAAGAGCATGGGATTTTAAACAACTGTCTAATTTTCTTCTTTCTTTATCTAATATGCTTCATTCTCTTGATATTCTTTGCTAAAAAAGGATATCTAGATAGGAATAGTAGCTGCTGATTGGTGGCTGCACATAGATGCCCCGTGTGATTGGCTCACCCATGTGCACTGCTATTTCTTCAACAAAGGATATCTGAAAAATGAAGCAAATAAGATAACAGAAATAAATTGGAAAGTTGTTTAAAATTGTATTCTCTACCTGGATTATGAAAGAAAATTTGGGGGTTTAACGTCCCTTTAAGCTTTCTATTTGAGGGTATCTGTATATGGGTGCCCTTTGGGAACTGCTAGTCATTGAACCTTGGAATAAAATATTGAAAATATTGTGGTGTTATTGTTTTATTTGAGATCCTATAGTTATTGAAATGTACTTACATTTACATTTTATTGTGTGTAGAGAGCAGTGCTTAACCTTTACAAAAAGATTAAAGCTCCAATATGGTAATGTACTGTCAACCCAGAGCTAAAAATGGACACTGGATGGTGACTATGCAAATATGATGTCCCTTGCTGACCTCCGCATTAGTAGTGTAGTGCCATTTCTGAGCTGAATTTAACTAATCTTTATTGGCGCTTAACATATAGTTCTCTGCTAGCAATATTACAATAAAATATTCTAATGCTTTAAAGGGACAGTCTGCACCAGAATTTGTATTGTTTAAAAAGATAGATAATCCCTTTATTTCCCATTCACTAGTTTTACATAACTAACACAGTTATATTAATACACTTTTCAACTCTGTGGTTACCTTGTATCTAAGCCTCTGCAGACTGCTCCCTTATTTCGATTCTTTTAACAGACATGCATTTTAGCCAATCAATGCTGACTCCTATGTAACTCCACGGGCTTGAGAATAATGTTATAAATATGGCACACATGAACTAACATCCTCTAGTTGTGAAAAAATGTAAAAATTCATTTAGATAAGAGGCGGCCTTCAAGGGCTAAGAAATTAGCATATGAACCTACCTTGGTTTAGCTTTTAACTAAGAATACCAAAGAACAAAGCAAATACAACCTACTTACTTTTTTCAATACCGAAGCCTCTAAGTTATATAAAATATTTATTTTTATATACACAGTGACGTAATAAAGGACTGCCCCACAAAAATGGGCAGTCCAACACTATATAACAGTCCTATCATTGACTTCTCATTTCAATGTTGAAATTAATCCAGCATGCTCCCACCAACGCAATCGCTGTTGTTTCATCTATATCACGCATTTGCCCCGCAATCAATAAAGACATTTGGCAAGTCTTTCTATGGAACTAGCGCATGCGTATTAATTAGTTTTCACTCTAAATATATATATATATATCCATTTAAAAGAATATTTAAATATTTTACCCTTTCACTCAATGCTTGTTAGCTAGAGCAACAAACATTAAACTTAAAGGGACAGTTAACAACAGAATTTTTGTTGTTTAAAAAGAAAGATAATCCCTTTATTACCCATTCCCCAGTTTTGCATAACCAACACAGTTATAATAATACACATTTTACCTCTGCAATTACTTTATAGCTAATCTTCTGCTGACTGCCCCATTATTTCAGTTCTTTTGAAAGACTTGCATTTTAGCAAATCAGTGCTCACTTTTACGTCACTTCACGTGCATGAGCTCAATGTTATCTATATAAAACACATGAACTAATGCCCTCTAGTGGTCAAAATGCATTCAGATTAGAGGCAGTCTTAAATGTCTAAGAAATTAGCATATGAACCTCCTAGGTTTAGCTTTCAACTTAGAATCAAGAGAACAAAGCAAAATTGATAATAAAAGTAAATTGGGAAGTTGTTTAAAATGACATGCCCTATTAAAATCATGACGATTTTTTTGGACTTGACTGTGCCTTTAATACATTGAAAATATGATATTGTAACATGAAATGCTTTTGCTCATTTATCTAGGAGTGATCCTTACATGATCCTTATATACTTACAATAAATACAAAGCCTCGCTCCCTCTTCTGCTCTTCTGTACTGGTGATGATGCTGCGGCTCTGGATCTGAAGACACTGTGGACACGTGACCATCAAAATAGTGACATAGGCAATGGGCTCCGGAAGATATTGCACATGTGTGAGAGACTAATAATTCATAGTTCATGCGTACTCTTTAAACAACCTTTTTAATTTACTTCTATTGTCTGATTTGCTTCGTTCTCTTGGTATCCAGGAGCAACAATGCATAATCTGGAACTAGTCCCTAGTTGGTGATTACACATCTGTGCCTCTTGGCTCAGCTAGCTCCCTGCAGTGCATTGCTTCAACAAAAGATACCAAGAGAATTAAGCAAATTTTGCTAATGAAAGTTGTTTAAAATTGTTTGCTTTATCTGAATCATGAAAGAAAAAAATGACTTTACATATCCCTTTAAGTGACAGTAAACTCGTTGAGACTGTATTATAAATTGTATGTAGTAGAAAAAAAAACCAATATATAAATATAAGGGGTTGCTCACACTATTACCCTGGCTATTAATTAAAAGTAGCAATGTGCTGATAGTCACAAGTAATATTAGATAATAGGTAA
The DNA here is from genome assembly GCF_027579735.1 of Bombina bombina. Taxonomy (NCBI): domain Eukaryota; kingdom Metazoa; phylum Chordata; class Amphibia; order Anura; family Bombinatoridae; genus Bombina; species Bombina bombina. The sequence goes on from NC_069507.1 coordinate 166,376,240, forward strand.
AAAGTAGAAAAGAGCAGTAAACATTAATACTTAAATGCTAAAGAGTGACCAGGACCGCACTAATGTACAAAAAAGGGCTTAATTTATCTGTCTGCTTAGACAAACCTAGTACACCATAGTGCTAAAAAGTATAAAATCATACAAGAGCATATGAAAAAAATCTCCCTTCAGTTCGCTTTAGTGGCAAAACCCCCAAGTCCCTAGAAAGCAAGGGAGCACATAAGTGCAACAGCACGCTCTCAGATATGTATCCCTTCTGGCTTGTAGGGTATTGGTTAGAAGAGTCACACAATTGCCCTTTGTAGTATTCCAGGTAAGGCATTAACAGCAGGATACTCTGGCGTGAACACAGAGGGGGAACCAACAGCAGTTACCTCTTCAGGGTTACATATACCCATATCATTGAAATCGGGTAACGCACACCTTCCCTCTGATTGCAGCTACTGCCACACTATGCAAGCTGATCCATTTAGCGCTTGCTCATCACAAATGCACAGTCCCTTCAAGGTGGTTACTTGACCGGCTCTACATTCACCAATAACAGCGAACTAGGTAGCTCCGTCACACGCTACCACTCTACAACATGTGCCAAACAATTGCCAGGATGACGCGTTTCGCCCCTCCCACTTTGGGGCTGGCCGTAGCAATATATTTTCATTATTTATTTTGCCCCATACCCAATAGTCTGGAAATTAAGATTGAGAACTGGAAATGCTCATGGCTGGCTTCACAAACCTTACCCTGCTACATATCTGGCCCTAATTCACTTCAGTTGAGATGATAAGAACTTCACAGCAAAGCATGTTTTTATAGAATAATAGCTGTCATTAGCTAGCTGTGTCTACTCCAGTAACCCTTCTGTATTAGTGTATCCAAATAAATGGTTTCCTGTTAAAAGGGAGATAACATTTCTGTATTATAAATATTGATATCTCCTGTCAGCAGTCATATGGCACACAAAGGACTCATTGGGCTAGAGTCATAGACGCTTGTTATGCTATAAAAAGGTCTCATTTATTAGGGTGTGATCATGTTAGAAATTCATTGGGGCTCCTTACACCTATCTTTTTAGCTGATTGGCAGTGAGAGATCCAGCCACTATATTCATAGTTGAGTTAAATTACCTAATTCATGATATCTCACACAACAATCAACAACTGTAAGAAAAGCAAAAATTGCAACTAAAACACTTTGCAAACACCTTTGTATAATATTTATACATCTGCTTTATTTATGCTAAAGTAGTCTTGCTGGATATAATAGAATTTGCCTCTGCAATGTCGCCAAAAAAGGGTTTAATCTTTGGTATTCCAGTGTGTCTTTTTTTGCAGAAGGCAGTTAATGATTGTGAAATAGAAGCACCTGGCACATTTTGAAACTTGTATTTGCTTCTAGTTTTGCCTACATGCTATTCTCTACCAGTGTAATAAGTGTATTGTGTATTTTGAGATGACTGTCACCTTACATTTGGAAGTTCACTGTGATACTTTGGAATATTAATTTTTAAGAAAATAACTGAACATTTTTAAATTACATTGACCATTAAATATCATTTTATTGTGTACATTAAAGGGACAGTCTACTTGAAAATGGTTATTATTTAAAAATGTAGATGATCACTTTATTATCCATTCCCCAGGTTTGCATAACCAGCACTGTTATATTAATATACTTTTTACATCTATAATTTTAAAATAAATGAGAAAAATGAATAGTTCTGAAAAGGAATGTAATACCAAGTAGGTTTATAGAAAATGACAGTCTAAGATTTTCATATTAAATGCTCAGGACCCTACTGTTCAGGAACAGATGGATTTTAATCATCTCAGGTTAAGCACATGTTTATACAAAGATAATCCAATTCTTCTCAGTTCATAAAGTAAAATCCATCACAATAATAGAGAAGGATGACAAAAAGGTTACAACTTAAGTAATTCTGTTTCAGTCGGTGTCCATTAATGGAAACAGTTGTCAGTAATGCTTTGATTCAACTCTTTAATGTCAAAAATATTGCCAATATCATAGTGTTTATTAATTTACATTTCAATTTCTTAGGCAAAATGAGTCTGAAATAAATACTTGTACAGTTAGATCATTATTTTACACCTATTGGCACGGGAAACGTTTTCCAATTGCAAAGTTTGTAAAGCTCTACAGAAATGTCAAAGGTAATATATTACTTTGATGTATATTATGATGGTTCTAACATATATTTAAATGGTACTTCAGTTAAAATACAAAATAATGGCTTACAAGAAAACTTGACACAGTATTAAAGGGACATGAAACCCCATATTTAATTTAATGGTTTAGAAAGAGCATGACATTTTAAACAACTTTTCAATTTAGTTCTATAATATAATTTGCTTCATTCTCTTGATGTCCTTTATTGAAAAGCATATATAAATAGGCTCAGTAGCTGCTGATTGATGGCTGCACATTGATGCCTTTTGTTATTGCCTCATCGATGTGCATTACTATTTATTCAACAAAGGAGATCTGAAGAATAAAACAAATTAAATGAAATAAGTAAATTGGAATGTTGTTTACAATTGTATTCTCTATCTGAATCATGAAAGAAAAATATTGGGTTTCATGTTGGGTTCAAGTGAATTTTATTACTGTTGCTTGCAAAAAAAATGATTACAAGGGGAGCATAATCAATATTTTTACCGCTAGAACTCAAATTACAAATTGGGTGTTTAAAAAAAAAAAAATTGCAAGTTGACTTGCTTGAGCAAACAATAACACTGCTCGCTATACTTTAAATGAAAAGAGTAAGGCAGAAACTAGCACTTGGATTACAAGTTCATGGTTAAGCAATGTGCTTGAGTGAAAAAGTACATTAAAGGGACAGTCTATATAAAAATTGTTATTGTTTAAAAAGATAGATAACGCCTTTACTACCCATTCCCCAGCTTTGCACAACCAACATTGTTATATTAATATACTTTATAACATTTAAACCTCAAAATGCCTGCCTGTTTCTAAGCCACTACAGAAAGCCTCTTATCACATGCTTTTTTATTAGCTTTTCACAACAGGAGACTGCTAGTTCATAAGGCCCATATAGATAACATTGTGTTCACGCCCGAGGAGTTATTTAAGATTTACGGCTAGATTTAGAGTTGGGCGGTAGCCGTCAAAACCAGCGTTAGAGGCTCCTAACGCTGGTTTTGGGCTACCGCCGGTATTTAGAGTCAGTCATTAAAGGGTCTAACGCTCACTTTCCAGCCGCGACTTTTCCATACCGCAGATCCCCTTACGTCAATTGCGTATCCTATCTTTTCAATGGGATCTTCCAAACGCCGGTATTTAGAGTCGTGGCTGAAGTGAGCGTTAGAAATCTAACAACAAAACTCCAGCCGCAGAAAAAAGTCAGTAGTTAAGAGCTTTCTGGGCTAACGCCGGTTCATAAAGCTCTTAACTACTGTGCTCTAAAGTACACTAACACCCATAAACTACATATGTACCCCTAAACCGAGGTCCCCGCCACTCTATTAAATTTTTTTAACCCCTAATCTGCCGACCGCACACCGCTGCCACCTACATTATCCCTATGAACCCCTAATCTGCTGCCCCTAACACCGCCGAACCCTATATTATATTTATTAACCCCTAATCTGCCCCCCTCAATGTCGCCTCCACCTGCCTACACTTATTAACCCCTAATCTGCCGAGCGGACCGCACCGCTACTATAATAAAGTTATTAACCCCTAATCCGCATCACTCCCGCCTCAATAACCCTATAATAAATAGTATTAACCCCTAATCTGCCCTCCCTAACATCGCCGACACCTAATTTCAATTATTAACCCCTAATCTGCCGACCGAATCTCGCCGCTACTGTAATAAATGGATTAACCCCTAAAGCTAAGTCTAACCCTAACACTAACACCCCCCTAAATTAAATATAATTTAAATCTAACGAAATAAATTAACTCTTATTAAATAAATTATTCCTATTTAAAGCTAAATACTTACCTGTAAAATAAACCCTAATATAGCTACAATATAAATTATAATTATATTGTAGCTATTTTAGGATTTATATTTATTTTACAGGTAACTTTGTATTTATTTTAACCAGGTACAATAGCTATTAAATAGTTAAGAACTATTTAATAGCTAAAATAGTTAAAATAATTACAAAATCACCTGTAAAATAAATCCTAACCTAAGTTACAATTAAACCTAACACTACACTATCAATAAATTAATTAAATAAAATACCTACAATTATCTACAATTAAACCTAACACTACACTATCAATAAATTAATTAAATAAAATACCTACAATTATCTACAATTAAACCTAACACTACACTATCAATAAATTAATTAAATACAATATCTACAAATAAATACAATGAAATAAACTAACTAAAGTACAAAAAATAAAAAAGAACTAAATTACAAAAAATAAAAAAATATTTACAAACATTAGAAAAATATTACAACAATTTTAAACTAATTACACCTACTCTAAGCCCCCTAATAAAATAACAAAGCCCCCCAAAATAAAACAAAGCTGTTCCGATCAGCCAATAGAATGCGAGCTCAATCTGATTGGCTGATTGGATCAGCCAATCGGATTGAACTTGATTCTGATTGGCTGATTCCATCAGCCAATCAGAATTTTCCTACCTTAATTCCGATTGGCTGATAGAATCCTATCAGCCAATCGGAATTCGAGGGACGCCATCTTGGATGACGTCATTTAAAGGAACCGTCATTCGGCGAGTAGGCGTCGGTTGAAGAGGTTGGATCCGCGTCGGTTGGAAAGAAGATGGCTCCGCTCCGCTCCAGAAGAAAGAAGATTGAAGATGCGGCTTGATAGAAGACTTCATCCCGATGATGGACTTCCGACTTCAGCCCGATGATGGATTTCTTCAGCCGCCGCTTGGATCTAGACTTCAGCCCGAGGATGGATGTCACTCTTCAGCCCCCCGCTTGGGCTTGGATCAAGACTTCCGAGGCTTGGATCAAGACTTCCGAGGACGGATCGGTGAACCTGGTATGGTGAAGATAAGGTAGGAAGATCTTCAGGGGCTTAGTGTTAGGTTTATTTAAGGGGGGTTTGGTTTAGATTAGGGGTATGTGGGTGGTGGGTTGTAATGTTGGGGGGGTATTGTATGTGTTTTTTTTACAGGCAAAAGAGCTGAATTCTTTGGGGCATGCCCCGCAAATGGCCCTTTTCAGGGCTGGTAAGGTAAAAGAGCTTTGAACTTTTTAATTTAGAATAGGGTAGGGCATTTTTTTATTTTGGGGGGGCTTTGTTATTTTATTAGGGGGCTTAGAGTAGGTGTAATTAGTTTAAAATTGTTGTAATATTTTTCTAATGTTTGTAAATATTTTTTTATTTTTTGTAGCTTAGTTCTTTTTTATTTTTTGTACTTTAGTTAGTTTATTTAATTGTAGTTATTTGTAGGTATTGTATTTAAATAATTTATTGATAGTGTAGTGTTAGGTTTAATTGTAACTTAGGTTAGGATTTATTTTACAGGTAATTTTGTAATTATTTTAACTAGGTAACTATTAAATAGTTATGAACTATTTAATAGCTATTGTACCTGGTTAATATAATTACAAAGTTGCCTGTAAAATAAATATTAATCCTAAAATAGCTACAATATAATTATAATTTATATTGTAGCTATATTAGGGTTTATTTTACAGGTAAGTATTTAGCTTTAAATAGGAATAAGTTATTTAATAAGAGTTAATTTATTTCGTTAGATAAAAATTATATTTAACTTAGGGGGGTGTTAGGGTTAGGGTTAGAATTAGCTTTAGGGGTTAATACATTTATTAGAATAGCGGTGAGCTCCAGTCGGCAGATTAGGGGTTAATGTTTGAACTTAGGTGTCGGCGATGTTAGGGAGGGCAGATTAGGGGTTAATACTATTTATTATAGGGTTATTGAGGCGGGAGTGAGGCGGATTAGGGGTTAATAACTTTATTATAATAGCGGCGCGTTCCGGTCGGCAGATTAGGGGTTAATAAGTGTAGGCAGGTGGAGGCGACGTTGTGGGGGGCAGATTAGGGGTTAATTAATATAATATAGGGGTCGGCGGTGTTAGGGGCAGCAAATTAGGGGTACATAGGGATAATGTAAGTAGCGGCGGTTTACGGAGCGGCAGATTAGGGGTTAAAAAAAATATGCAAGTGTCAGCGATAGCGGGGGCGGCAGAATAGGGGTTAATAAGTGTAAGGTTAGGGGTGTTTAGACTCGGGGTACATGTTAGGGTGTTAGGTTCAGACGTAGGAAGTGTTTCCCCATAGAAAACAATGGGGCTGCGTTAGGAGCTGAACGCGGCTTTTTTGCAGGTGTTAGGTTTTTTTTCAGCTCAAACAGCCCCATTGTTTTCTATGGGTGAATCATGCACGAGCACGTTTTTGAAGCTGGCCGCGTCCGTAAGCACCGCTGGTATCGAGAGTTGCAGTGGCGTTAAATTATGCTCTACGCTCCCTTTTTGGAGCCTAACGCACTGAAAACCCAGCCATTCTGTGAACTCTAAATACCAGCGGTATTTAAAAGGTGCGGCCAGAAAAAAGCACGCGTAGCTAACGCACCCCTTTGGCCGCAAAACTCTAAATCTAGGCGTTAGAAAACACAATACTAAATGCAAGTCAATAGATAATAAATACAAAAAAGAAGATGCCTAGATACAAGGTAATCACAAATGTAAAAAGTATATTATTATAACTGTGTTGGTTATGCAAAACTTGGGTTTGGGTAATAAAGGGATTATCTATCTTTTAAAACAATAACAATTCTATTGTAGACTGTTTCTTTAACACTGAAAACATTAACCAAAGTGAAAAGCTCTTGTAAAGTAATTGTGACTGCTCATGTTGGACTTCATAAACCACAAGACTGTCCTCTTAGGGCACCATTTATTAAAGGGATAGAAAGGTCAAAAATGAAATGTGCATGGGTGCATTTTAATTTGCAATAGAAGCATTTTTTCAATATACTTCCTTTAGCCAAAATGCTTATAGTAAAAGATATTACTGTTTTTCTGCAGCATACACACATATCCTGTGAGGGCTTGTGCACCAGTATTCAAACAAAACACCTTCTCAGTGAGTCAGCAGTGGCTTGTTTGACATAAATGACATCTTCAGAAGCAATACACACCACTTCCAGCTGACTGAGGAGGTGCGGTGTATGAATTCTGGTGCACGGACCCTCATAGCATATGTGCGTATGCTGCAGAAAAACAGTAATAGCTTTTACTAGAAGCATATTTGCTAACGGAAGTATATTGCAAAAAATGCTTATATTTCAAAATAAAATACACCCATGTACTTTCAATTTTGACCTTTCTATCCCTTTAAGCAGTGGATGCTGCTTCGGAGCCTGAAACGGAAGTTAAGAAGCGGCGATCATAAGACCGCTGCTCCTTAACTTGTCCGCCACCTTTTAGGTGGCCGATTGAAATCATCCTGATACGATACGATCAGGATGATTGACAGCCCCTGCTAGTGGCTGATTTGGCCACCAGTGAGCAGGGGTGGCATTGCACAAGCATTTCACTAGAAATGCTTTTGCAATGTTAAATGCTGACAGCGTATGCATTGCTGATGCAATATTAGATATTTTTAATATATAATAGTCTAGATTCATCAAGGATATATTCATATCTGTTTTATAGTCCTTCGCTATTGGTTGGTTCTGAAATGTAAATATTAAAATAGATGAATTGGTCAGTTATGTGTAGTGTGGTACAGCAACACGAGAACTAATAGAAAGTGAGAATACATAAACCACAATCAAAACATCAGGAAAAAAAGTTGTGCAAATGTTTTCAATGAATCTCTGTCTGTATTTAAAGGGACACTGAACCCAATTTTTTTCTTTTGTGATTAAGATAGATCATGCAATTTTAAGCAACTTTCTATTTTACTCCTATTATCTATTTTTCTTTGTTCTCTTGCTATCTTTATTTGAAAAAGAAGGCATCTAAGCATTTTTTTTGGTTAAGGTCTCTGGATAGCCCTTTTTTATTGGTGGATGAATTTATCCATCAATCAGCAAGAACAAACCAGGTTGTTCACCAAAAATGGGCCGGCATCTAAACTTACATTCTTGCATTTCAAATAAAGATACCAAGAGAATGAAAAAAATTTGATAATAGGAGTAAATTAGAAAGTTGCTTAAAATGTCATGCTCTATCTGAATCAAGAAAGGAAAAAATTGGGGCTCAGTGTCCCTTTAATATTTGCATTAGTTTAATTTTAATTATAGTATTCTCACTATTCAAAACACAATTTTCTCCACAAGTATGGCATGGCTTTGTGCTGAAGTGGTATTTGTTCATTTTTAAGATTTATTGATCCGTTGTTTTAAAAAATATTAAGATGAAATATGTGGATAAGTAATAGATGCTGTTTCGAAATTACTGTATTTTGTTTTTGTTGTGTTGTGGTGAAATAACAAATATATTTAGAGGTTGTGAAATCAATTGTATTTTATTTTTTTTAAAGAAAAAAAAATAACATTATTGTTTAATACATTTAAGCATTATGGGTATACAGTGCATGTGTGTATGATGTGTTATTTTATTGTATTATAGTATATAATTGATCATGATACATTTTTTTCTAACGTCATTTGTAAAAATAAATATTTTTTTCATTTTACAATATTTTGGACTAGAATCAAGCTTCATAGTATAGGACATTAATATATCACAGGGAAAAAATGACTGCAACCTTTTCTATTTATAAAAGTGGACTTTAAAATTTTCTCAAACTGTAAAACTTGTTTTTGTAAAATTGTAAGATTTCTAAAATTGAAACTATTGAGCCACTTCATTCTCATAAAACTGTACGTTTTAACTGAAAAAATGGGATTTACTTGCAGAATACAAACAGTTTTTGGTTTTGGATTTTGCAGTGAGTTTTTGTCTGCAACTTATTCTTTTTAAGAATGAGGTATATTAAATCTAGGTCTAAGCTTCAACAAAATCTCAAAACATGCCCAAAGAACAATCGTATACAACCTATTTCATGACCTTGCCAAATATATAATACAATATATATATACAATTGGAGATATAAGGGCAACACACAGTCAATCAGTAGAGTTTAAACAAAATCTAAAACATGCCTACAGAACAATATTATACAACCTATTTCATGACATTGCCAAATATATAGTACAAAATATATATATATATATATATATATATATATACACACACACAACTGGATTATAAGTGCAACACCCAGTCAATCTGTAGCGATAACACAGCTTAATATAGATGCAGTACCTGGCTAAAAAAAAAATCACATTATTTTCTACATAAAATAGTTCCACAAATGTTGAGTGTACAATAAAAAACAATGTTTAGACAATTAAGCAGGAATTTAAGACAATTTTTATGATAAAAAAACAATTACACATTGTATTTTGTACTTATAAGTATGAAGTTAATTGTGTTTTTTGCACATCAGTGTTCTTAAAATATGATTTATGCTCTGCATATTTAATATGCTTTATTCCTGTGTAATTTGCATACAAATTTTACGTTATTGATAAAATAAGATTTTTGGTGAACAATTTTGATACAATTTTGACGCCCCCTAACAAGACAGTTTTTCCTGTGTCTTTTTGTGTGAATAGTTAAACTATTTGTTTTGTATAATATTTAAAAATATGATTTTATTATGTAATTTTGTAATGAATGCATCTGTTTCCCATACGAACATGTAGGGGCCGATTTATCAAGTGTCTGTCGGACATGATCCGTTGTAGCGATAATTTCCGCCAGACAATGATAAATGCCGACAGCTTGTGAAATGCCGCCCCCTGTAGATTTGTGGCCATTCGGCCACTAGTAGGGGGTGTCAATGAACCAGATCGTATTCAATCGCTGTCCGCCGCCTCAGAGGAGGCTTAAGAGTTAAGGAGCAGCAGTCTTAAGACCGCTTCTTTTAACTACTGTTTCCTCAGGCTCGCACAGGAACAGGGGTATTCGGGCCATGATAAATCAGCTCTGTAGTATAAGTCCCTTAGCGAGACACTTTGTTTTTAGGGAAAAAAGTGACACCAGGGAAACAGATGTACTGGCGAGCTTTCTTAAATAATTTCACCAGCCCATAGACCTTTATAGGCTTGGGCCTTTAGACACCAGGGGCTCGATCCGATATAAATCGTCGCCCGCAAAAGCCAGCGATGCCAAAATCTGCTCTGGTTTGGTATCCTATATACGGCGTAACCTAGAAGTTACGCCCGTATATTTCTGCCGTCGTCCGTAGTTTTTGGGCCATAGGCAGGTATACCAAAGGCACGCAGTTTGGTATGCAATATACAGCGTAAGGACTTACGTGGCGAAAATGGAGAAATCTTACTCCATTTTCACCTCACCACAAAAAGCAGCCGTAAGAAGCCTTACGCTGACTATTGGAGCCCTGTAACTACCTAAACTACATGCAAAATAAACCTAACACCTAACGCATGCGCAATGTCTATCTACCTGTCAACCGCGATCCCCCGCCGCAATCCCTAATAAGTATTTAACCCCTAAACCGCCGCTCCCGGACACCGCCGCCATCTACATAAACTAACCCCCTACTGTGAGCCCCTAAAACCGCCACCATCTAACTGATCTATACCCTAATGCGAACCCCTAAAACCGCCGCCATCTACCTTATCTATCCCCTAATGTGAACCCCTTACACCGCCGCCATCTACCTTATCTATCCCCTAATCTGACCCCTTACACCGCCGCCACCTATATAAAAATTATTAACACCTAATCTAATCCCCCTATACCGCCGCCAGCTATATTATTATTATTAACCCCTAATCTAATATCCCTAAAGTAATAAGTTCTATTACCAGCCCTTAAAAGGGCCTTTTGCCGGGCTTTGCCCAAGAGTAAACAGCTCTTTTGCCCTATAACCTGCCCTCCCTACACCGCCGCCACCTATATTAATAGTATTAACCCCTAATGTAAGACCCTTACACCGCAGCCATCTATATTAAAATTATTAACCCCTAATTTAATCTACCTACCCCGCCGCCAGCTATATTATCTATATTAACCCTAAGTATATTATAGTTAATATAGTTATTACATTATATATATTAACTATATTTACCCTAATTATATTAGGGTTAATATAGTTAATATAGTTACTATAGTATTTAGATTAACTATATTAACTCTATCTAACCCTAACATCCCTAACTAAATTCTTATTAAATAAATCTAATTCATATTATAAACTAAAATATTCCTATTTAAATCTAAATACTTACCTATAAAATAAACCCTAAGATAGCTACAATATAATTAATAATTACATTGTAGCTATGTTAGGGTTTATATTTATTTTACAGGTAAATTGTTAATTATTTTAACTAGGTATAATAGCTATTAAATAGTTATTAACTATTTAATAGCTACCTAGTTAAAATAATTACCCAATTACCTGTAAAATAAATCCTAACCTAAGTTACAAATACACCTACACTATCAATAAATTAAATAAACTACAAATACAGGGAGTGCAGAATTATTAGGCAAATGAGTATTTTGACCACATCATCCTCTTTATGCATGTTGTCTTACTCCAAGCTGTATAGGCTCGAAAGCCTACTACCAATTAAGCATATTAGGTAATGTGCATCTCTGTAATGAGAAGGGGTGTGGTCTAATGACATCAACACCCTATATCAGGTGTGCATAATTATTAGGCAACTTCCTTTCCTTTGGCAAAATGGGTCAAAAGAAGGACTTGACAGGCTCAGAAAAGTCAAAAATAGTGAGATATCTTGCAGAGGGATGCAGCACTCTTAAAAGTGCAAAGCTTCTGAAGCGTGATCATCGAACAATCAAGCGTTTCATTCAAAATAGTCAACAGGGTCGCAAGAAGCGTGTGGAAAAACCAAGGTGCAAAATAACTAACCATGAACTGAGAAAAGTCAAGCGTGCAGCTGCCAAGATGCCACTTGCCACCAGTTTGGCCATATTTCAGAGCTGCAACATCACTGGAGTGCCCAAAAGCACAAGGTGTGCAATACTCAGAGACATGGCCAAGGTAAGAAAGGCTGAAAGACGACCACCACTGAACAAGACACACAAGCTGAAACGTCAAGACTGGGCCAAGAAATATCTCAAGACTGATTTTTCTAAGGTTTTATGGACTGATGAAATGAGAGTGAGTCTTGATGGGCCAGATGGATGGGCCCGTGGCTGGATTGGTAAAGGGCAGAGAGCTCCAGTCCGACTCAGACGCCAGCAAGGTGGAGGTGGAGTACTGGTTTGGGCTGGTATCATCAAAGATGAGCTTGTGGGGCCTTTTTGGGTTGAGGATGGAGTCAAGCTCAACTCCCAGTCCTACTGCCAGTTTCTGGAAGACACCTTCTTCAAGCAGTGGTACAGGAAAAAGTCTGCATCCTTCAAGAAAAACATGATTTTCATGCAGGACAATGCTCCATCACACGCGTCCAAGTACTCCACAGCGTGGCTGGCAAGAAAGGGTATAAAAGAAGAAAATCTAATGACATGGCCTCCTTGTTCACCTGATCTGAACCCCATTGAGAACCTGTGGTCCATCATCAAATGTGAGATTTACAAGGAGGGAAAACAGTACACCTCTCTGAACAGTGTCTGGGAGGCTGTGGTTGCTGCTGCACGCAATGTTGATGGTGAACAGATCAAAACACTGACAGAATCCATGGATGGCAGGCTTTTGAGTGTCCTTGCAAAGAAAGGTGGCTATATTGGTCACTGATTTGTTTTTGTTTTGTTTTTGAATGTCAGAAATGTATATTTGTGAATGTTGAGATGTTATATTGGTTTCACTGGTAAAAATAAATAATTTAAATGGGTATATATTTGTTTTTTGTTAAGTTGCCTAATAATTATGCACAGTAATAGTCACCTGCACACACAGATATCCCCCTAAAATAGCTATAACTAAAAACAAACTAAAAACTACTTCCAAAACTATTCAGCTTTGATATTAATGAGTTTTTTGGGTTCATTGAGAACATGGTTGTTGTTCAATAATAAAATTAATCCTCAAAAATACAACTTGCCTAATAATTCTGCACTCCCTGTATCTATCTAAAAATACAATTAAATAATCTAAACTAAATTACAAAAAAAAAAAGGATTACAGCAATTTTAAGCTAATTACACCTATTCTAAGCCTCCTAAATAAATAATAAAGCCCCCAAAATAAAAAAATTCCCTACCCTATTCTAAATTATAAAATACCCAGCTCTGTACCAGCCCTTAAAAGGGCTTTTTGCGGGGTATTTACCCCAAGTTAACAGCTCTTTTGCCTGTAAAAAAAAAAGAACACAACACCCCCCCCAACATTACAACCCACCACCCACATACCCCTATTCTAAACCCACCCAAACCCCCCTTAAAAAACCTAACACTACCCCCCTGAAGATCTCCCTACCTTGTCTTCACCCAACCGGGCCGAACTCCTCATCCGATCCGGGCAATGTCTTTATCCAAGCGGCAAAGAAGAAGTCTTCATCCGGGCGATGTCTTTATCCAAGCGGCAAAGAAGAAGTCTTCATCCCGGCGATGTCTTTATCCAAGCGGCAGCAAAGTCTTCTTCCATCCGGCAGCATCTTACATCAAGCGGCATCTTCAATCTTCTTTCTTCGCTCCTCCGACGCGGAGCCTCCATCCCGGCCGACGACTGAACGACGAATGAGGTACCTTTAAATGACGTCATCCAAGATGGCGTCCGTCGAATTCCGATTGGCTGAAAAGATTCTATCAGCCAATCAGAATAAAGGTAGAAAAATCTGATTGGCTGATTGAATCAGCCAATCAGATTCAAGTTCAATCCGATTGGCTGACTTCTTCTTTGCTGCTTGGATAAAGACATCGCCTGGATCGGATGAATCGTTCGGCCCGGTTGGGTGAAGACAAGGTAGGGAGATCTTCAGGGGGGTAGTGTTAGTTTTTTTAAGGGGGGTCTGGGTGGGTTTAGAATAGGGGTATGTGGGTGGTAATGTTGGGGGGTGGTATTGTGTTTTTTTTTCAGGCAAAAGAGCAGTTTTCTTTGGGGCATGCCCTGCAAAAGGCCCTTTTAAGGGCTGGTAAGGTAAAAGAGCTTTGAACTTTTTTAATTTAGAATAGGGTAGGGAATTTTTTTATTTTGGGGGCTTTATTATTTTATTAGGGACTTAGAATAGGTGTAATTATCTTAAAAATCTTGTATTTTTTTATTTTTTGTAATTTAGTGGGGGTTTTTTTGGAATTTAGTTTAGTTTATTTAATTGTATTTTAGTTAGATATTTGTAGTTTATTTAATTTATTGATATTGTAGGTGTATTTGTAACTTAGGTTAGGATTTATTTTACAGGTAAATTGGTAATTATTTTAACTAGGTAGCTATTAAATAGTTATTAACTATTTAATAGCTATTGTACCTAGTTAAAATAAATACCAAGTTACCTGTAAAATAAATATAAACCCTAAAATAGCTACAATGTAATTATTAATTACATTGTAGCTATCTTAGGGTTTATTTTATAGGTAAGTATTTAGATTTAAATAGGAATATTTTCATTAATAATATTAATATTAGATTTATTTTAATAAGAATTTAGTTAGGGATGTTAGAGTTAGATAGGGTTATTATACTTAATATATATATATATATATATAATATAATAACGATATTAATTATATTAACCCTAATATAATTAGGGTTAATATAGTTAATATATATAATATAATAATTATATTAACTATATTAACCCTAATATAATTAGGGTTAATATAGTTAATATAGCTGGCGGCGGTGTAGGGGGATTAGATTAGGGGTTAATACATTTATTATAGGTGGCGGCGGTGTAGGGGGATTTAGATTGTAGGCAAAAGAGCTGATTACTTTGTGACAAAGCCCCACCAAAAGCCCTTTTAAGGGCTGGTAAAAGAGCAGTTTACTTTGGGGCATGCCCCGCAAAAAGCCCTTTTAAGGGCTGGCAAAAGAGCAGTTTACTTTGGGTTAATGCCACGCAAAAAGCCCTTTTCAGGGCTATTTTTAGGGTTAGACTTAGGTTTAGTGGTAGGGATAGTTTAGTATTTTAGGGGTTAAATAATTTAATATAGATGGCTGCGGGGTAGGGGGATTAGATTAGGGGTTAATAATTTTAAAATAGATGTCGGCGGGGTAGGGGCTCACTTTAGGGGGTAGGTAAGGTAGATGGCGGCGGTGTTAGGGGCTCACTTTAGGGGGTTATAGATTTAATATAGCTGGCGGCGAGGTCCGGGAGCGGCGGTTTAGGGGTTAATAACTTTATTAGGTGGCGGCGGGGTCCGGGAGCGGCGGTTTAGGGGTTAATAACTTTTTTATTATTAGGATAGTGAGGGGGGATAGCGGATAGAGGGTTAGACGTGTTGGGCTATGTTTGGGAGGCGTGTTAGACAGTACGGGTGCTTTCATACTTTAGTCAGGTTTTGTAGGCGCTGGCAGTTTCTTACGTGCCGTAAGTCACTGGCGACGCCAGAAATTTGTACTTGCGCAGATTTCTGGACATCATTGGTTTATCCGACTTACGGCACGTTAGCCTCTGACGGCGCCGTATATTGGATAGCTCGAGTTGCGAGCTGAAACTGCGGGTGACGCGGGTTCCCTTGCTTGCGCTGCAAACTACGCGTATATCGGATCGCGGCCATGAAAAAGAATGGAATTAAGCAATGTAAAGGTACATGAAACCCAGAATTTTCCTTTCATTGCTGCTCATAAGACTACTTAGGTATGCTTTTCTACCAAGGATAAAAAAGAACAAAGCAAACTGGATAACAGCTGTAAATTGGAAAGTTGTTTAAAACTGCATGCTCAATCTGAAACATGAAATTGTGATTTTGACTTGTCCCTTTAACCCCTTAATAATCAGTAGTATTTTGCATATCAAATACCAGAGTGTTTTTGTTTGGAGTGCTGATGTTTGTACTAATGTACTTTGTTACAACCTCTTTGATTCATTCAGGGTGCTGTGGGGGCCATACATATCTAGTGAGGGACCTGTTCTCTAACCTAGACTGTGAGAAACTGAAAGACCAGTGTACTGAAAAGAACAACTCAAAGTCAACTCAAAAAATTTTATTGTTTTAAAAGATAGATAATTCCTTTATTACCCATTCCCCAATTTGGCACAGAAAACATGGTTTTATTAATACACTTTTTACCTGACTTCACATGACTTTATCTATTGACTTGCATTTAAGCCAATTAAAGCTGTGTTGTTAGAATCCATGGGCATCAGCACAATGTTATCTATATGGCTAACATGAACTAGCTTCCCTTGATGTGAAAAGCAAATACAAAAGCATGTGATCATGGGGCTGTCTTTAGGGACTTAGAAACAGGCAGAAATTTAGAGGTTTAAAGGTTTTAAAGTATGTTAATATAACCAAGCTTTTTGCGCAAAGCTGGGGAATGGGTAGTAAAGGCATTATCTATCTTTTTAAACAATAACAATTTTTGTGTTGACTGCCCCTTTAAAGAGACCGTCTAAAATATCATTTTTATTGTTTTAAAAGAGATAATCCCTTTATTACCCATTCCCCAATTTTGCATAACTAACACAGTTACAGAAAATTAATAAACTGTTTACCTCTGTGATTACCTTGTATCTAAACATCTTCTGACAGCCCCCTGATCACACAACTTTTGTTTATTAAACTTGCATTTAGTATTGTGTTCTGATAACTCTTAAATAACTCCTCGGACGTTAACACAATGTTATATATATGGCCCACATGAACTATCAGTCTTCTGTTGTGATAAGCAAATTAAAAAAGCATGTGATAAGAGGCTGTCTATAGTGACTTAGAAACAGGCAGTAATTTAGAGGTTTAAATGTTATAGAGTATATTAATATATCAATGATGGTTGTGCAAAGCTGGGGAATGGGTAGTAAATGTGTTATCTATCTTTTTAAACAATTTTAGCGTGGACTGTCCCTTTAAAGGGACATTATGCACTAAATACATTTTGTAAGCATAGTATTGAGTTTTCACTATGTTCCATTACTGATGTGTTTGCACATGTGCAGTAACTTTTCTTCAGATACCTGCAGTATAACCTAGGTTCCAAAATGGCATCACCAATAATTAGAGGAAGATGAGTGAAATTAAAATAAAGGGACATGAAACCCAATTTTTTTCTTTCATGGTTTAGATAGAGCATGCCATTTAATTTACTTATATTATCTAATTGGCTTCATTTTCTTGATATCATTTGTTGAAAAGCATATCTAGATAGGCTCAGTAGCTGCTGATTAGTTGCTGCAAATAGATGCCTCATGTGATTGGCTCACCCTTGTGCATTGCTATTTCTTCAACAAAGGATATCTAAAGAATTAAGCAAAGTAGATTATAGAAGTCAATTGGAATGTTGTTTAAAATGTTATTCTCTATCTAAATCTTGAAAGAAAAAAATTGGGTTTATTGTCCCTTTAAATGTATTTTTTAATTTTCATTTATGTCCAGGATTGTGTGATTTATATACATGCCCAGATAATATAAGATAATAGTTTAATTCAACAATTTCATTCATTAAGACTACAAATGCTGAAATGTATTAGCTTTTAGGTCAGTATGATATTAATAATGTAATAACACATCAAATAGAACTTTCATTTTATTTTATTCCCATGAAAGAAGAAAAGTTAGCAATTGTTATATTGTGCTTACATAGCAGTATTGCCTGGGTGCTGCAACAGGTACAGTTTGATAAATTGTACCAATTAGAGGGAGCACCTTTCAAGATAATTTTTGAGTGTGCCCCTTAGTGTACTTTATTGATTTTTTAAACAAAACACCCTTGGTTTCATTACTCAAAATGCATCGTAATAACACACCGCTTATGTTATAACTGAGGTTTTTTTCACCTAAAAACAAATTAGCCTCAGATTGTGACATCTAGACTACCCATAATCCCTGACACTGATTGGTTCAGCTGTTTTGTTGCCCTATCTCAGTTCTTACATAGCACGGACAATGCAAAGGTCTATAATTAAGTAGAGAAACACTTAACACCAGTGCACCCACTACCTTAAAAAAGCAAAAGCAGCAGCTTGAAAGGAGTAATCTATCTCCATCACTGTAATGAGAATCCTCATTAATCCACAATAAACTAATAAAGTAAGCTCCTCTCCCTCCCTCCTGAACTTCATTAAGTCTTTAGTACATTAATATGTCTTACTTACTGTCTGTTAAGGCCTTTTTTTGCGTGTGTGTGGCTCAGAATTACCTGATGAATAATTCCCTACAGAATGGCTGAAGGCATGTGGCCTGACAGTACAGGTCTTTATGATTCCCACCATATCTAAGCATGGAGGTTTTTTAGCCACTAAACACAAGCACACACAAGAAACAGCCTAGTCTTCCAAATTAAATTTGTGATGCCAAGCATCAGATGGGCTCACAGTCAGAGATTAATTTGACTGATCAAGTTATAAGAAAGCGTAGTCTGGTAATCAATCTTGCACCTGTCACACAGATAGGCAGAAGTATTAACCTGGCAAGAATGCACACACAGAGAGGCCTTTTTAATTTATTTCAAATTGACTTCTCTGATGTCCATTCTTGT
Organism: Bombina bombina; assembly: GCF_027579735.1. Classification (NCBI taxonomy): domain Eukaryota; kingdom Metazoa; phylum Chordata; class Amphibia; order Anura; family Bombinatoridae; genus Bombina; species Bombina bombina. Next base: position 166,394,836 of record NC_069507.1, read on the forward strand.
CTTATTTTACTAGTGAATTCCACTGAGCTTTTATCATGTGAATTTATTACAGTTTCCCATTTGGGAATTTTAGATCTTTACCATGGAAACCATAGCAACAGATACCACAAACACATATTTTAAATATAAACTTTGATGCTTTGTTAAAAAAATAAACATTTTTCCTATTACTTAAATATTTTGTAAAATAAAGGTTAATTGAAATGGTTAAAAAAAAATCTAAATTTTCATATTTAATTGTTTTTGAACCTGCTAATGTGCAAATGTATTTTATATTTAAAAAGGTTAATTAATGGGCTAATTAGTATTACTGCTTGTAACCCTGGAACAATTTAATTGTGCAATTTTGTGATTGCGCAACTTTATAGAGCTGTAAAAGAAAAGTAATCATATTCTCCAGTATAACAGCAACAAAACAAAATATATCTCAGGAGTGTAGATGTAGAATCTGTTTTTACTCTATAAAATATATCATACTAGTCCTAAAGCCATTTTTTAGCAGTACAGCGGACCCACCCCTTGCTCTCCCCCCCCCCCTCTATTTTGCTCTCTCTCTTCACTCTCTCTTTTGCTCACTCTCCCCTCTCTTTTGCTCTCTCTCTCCCCCCCTCTCTTTTGCGTTCTCTCCCCTCTCTTTTGCGCTCTCTCTCTCCCCCTCCCTTTTGCTCTCTCCCTCCCCCCTCTCTTTTGCTCTCTCTCTCCACCCTCTCTTTTGCTCTCTCTCTCCCCCCTCTCTTTTGCTCTCTTTCTCTCTCTCCCCCTCTCTTGCTCTCTCTCTCTTCCCACTCTCTTTTGCTCTCTCTCTCTCTCTCTCTCAACCCTGTCTTGCTCTCTCTCTTCCCCCTCTATTTTGTGCTCTCTCCCCCTCTCTTTTGCTCTCTCTTTCCCCCTCTTCTGTTTTGCGCTCTCCCCCTCTCTTTTGCTCTCTCTCTCCCCCCCTTCTGTTTTGCGCTCTCCGCCTATCTTTTGCTCTCTCTCCCCCCTCTCTTTTGCTCTTTCTCCCCCTCTCTTTTGCTCTCTCTCCCCCTCTCGTTTGCTCTTTCTCCCCCTCTCTTTTACTCTCTCTCCCCTCTCTTTTGCACTCTCTCTCCTCTCTTTTGCTCTCTCTCTCCCCCCCTCTTTTTTGCACTCTCTCTCTCACCTTCTATTTTGCCCACTCTCTCTTTCACCCTCTCTTTTGCTTGCTCTCTCTATCCCCCCTCTCTTTTGCTCTCTCTCCCCCTCTCTTTTGCACATGGGACATTTTTTGCAGTACAGCGGTCCCACCCCTTCCAACCCCTCCTCTATTTTGCTCTCTCTCGTTCCCCTCTCTTTTGCTCTCTTCCCCCTCTCTTTTGCTCTCTCTCCCCTCTCTTTTGCTCTCTCTCTCCCCCCTCTCTTTTGCACTCTCTCTCTCCCCCCTCTCTTTTGCTCTCTTCCTCCCCCTCTCTTTTGCTCTCTCTCCCCCTCTCTTTTGCTCTCTCTCTCTCTCAACCATGTCTTGCTCTCTCTCTTCCCCCTCTATTTTGTGCTCTCTCCCCCTCTCTTTTGCTCTCTCTTTCCCCCTCTTCTGTTTTGCGCTCTCCCCCTCTCTTTTGCTCTCTCTCAACCCCCTTCTGTTTTGCGCTCTCCGCCTATCTTTTGCTCTCTCTCCCCCCTCTCTTTTGCTCTTTCTCCCCCTCTCTTTTGCTCTCTCTCCCCCTCTCGTTTGCTCTTTCTCCCCCTCTCTTTTGCTCTCTCTCCCCTCTCTTTTGCACTCTCTCTCCTCTCTTTTGCTCTCTCTCCCCCCCCCCCTCTTTTTTGCACTCTCTCTCTCACCTTCTCTTTTGCCCACTCTCTCTCTCACCCTCTCTTTTGCTAGCTCTCTCTATCCCCCCTCTCTTTTGCTCTCTCTCCCCCTCTCTTTTGTACATGGGACATTTTTTGCAGTACAGTGGTCCCACCCCTTCCAACCCCTCCTCTATTTTGCTCTCTCTCTTCCCCCTCTCTTTTGCTCTCTTCCCCCTCTCTTTTGCTCTCTCTCCCCTCTCTTTTGCTCTCTCTCTCCCCCCTCTCTTTTGCACTCTCTCTCTCCCCCCTCTCTTTTGCTCTCTCCCTCCCCTTCTCTTTTGCTCTCTCTCCCCCTCTCTTTTGCTCTCTCCCCCTCTCTTTTGCTCTCTCTCTCCACCCTCTCTTTTGCTCTCTTTTGCTCTCTCTCCCCCTCTCTTTTGCTCTCTCCCCCTCTCTTTTGCTCTTTCTCCCCCTCTCTTTTGCCCTCTCTCGCTCCTCCTCTCTTGCTCTCTCTCTCTCCCCCTCTCTTGCTCTCTCTCCCCACTCTCTTTTACTCTCTCTCAACCCTGTCTTGCTCACTCTCTTCCCCCTCTATTTTGTGCTCTCTCTACCACCTCTCTTTTGCTCTTTCTCTCCCCCCTCTCTTTTGCTCTCTCTCTCCCCCCTTCTGTTTTGTGCTCTCCCTCTCTCTTTTGCTCTCTCTCTCTCCCATTTTTTTTGCTCTCTCTCCCCCCTCTCTTTTGCTCTTTTCCCCCTCTCTTTTGCTCTCTCTCCCCCTCTCTTTTGCTCTTTCTCCCCCTCTCTTTTGCTCTCTTTCTCCTCTCGCTTTTGCGCTCTCTCTCCTCTCTTTTGCTCTCCCTCCCCCTCTCTTTTGCTCTCTCTCTCTCCCCCTCTCTTTTGCACTCTCTCCCCTCTATTTTGCTCTCTCTTCCCCCCCTCTCTTTTTCAGTCTCTCTCCCCCTCTCTCTTTTGCTCTCTCTTCCCCTCTCACCCTCTCTTTTGCTCTCTCTCCCCCTCTCTTTTGCTCTCCCTCCCCCTCTCTTTTGCTCTCTCTCTCTCCCCCTCTCTTTTGCACTCTCTCCCCTCTATTTTGCTCTCTCTTCCCCCCTCTCTTTTTCAGTCTCTCTCACCCTCTCTCTTTTGCTCTCTCTTCCCCTCTTTTTTGCGCTTTTTTGAACCTGCTAATGTGCAAATGTATTTTATATTTAAAAAGGTTAATTAATGGGCTAATCCGTATTACTGCTTGTAACCCTGGAAAGATTTAATTGTGCAATTTTGTGATATATATATATAGAGAGAGCTGTAAAAGAAAAGTAATCGTATTCTCCAGTATAACAGCAACAAAATGTATCTCAGGAGTGTAGATGTAGAAACTGTTTTTACTCAATAAAATATATTATACTAGTCCTAAAGCCTGTGTGCATGGGCCATTTTTTGCAGTACAGCGGTCCTACCCCTTGCTCTCTCCACCCCCTCTATTTTGCTCTCTCTCTTCCCATTCTCTTTTGCTCTCCCCCCCTCTTTTGTGCTCTCTCTCCTGTCTTTTGTGCTTTCTCTCTCCCCCCTCTCTTTTGCTCTCTCTCTCTCTCCCCCTCTCTCTCCCCCCTCTATTTTGCTCTCTCTCTCCCCCTCTCTTTTGCTCTCTCTCTCCACCCTCTCTTTTGCTCTCTCTCTCTCCCCCCCTCTCTTTGCTTTCTCTCTCTCCCCCCCTCTCTTTTGCTCTCTCTCCACCTGTTGTTTGCTCTCTCTCCCCTCTCTCTTTTGCTCTCTCTCCACCCTCTCTTTTGCTCTCTCTCTCTCCCCCTCTCTTTTGCTTTCTCTCTCTCCCCCCTCTCTTTTGCTCTCTCTCCACCTGTTGTTTGCTCTCTCTCCCCTCTCTCTTTTGCTCTTTCTCCCCTCTCTTTTGCTCTCTCCCCCTCTTTTGCTCTTTCTCCCCCTCTCTTTTGCTCTCTCTCCCCTTCTCTTTTGCGCTCTCTCCTCTCTTTTGCTCTCTCTCCCCCCTCTCTTTTGCACTCTCTCTCTCTCATCTTCTCTTTTGCCCGCTCTCTCTCTCCTGTCTCTTTTGCTCTCTATTCCCACTGTTTTTCGGTTTCTCTCCCCCTCTCTTTTGCTCTCTCTCTTTCTCCCCCTATCTTTTGCTCTCCCTCTCTCTTTTGCTCTGTCTCTCTTCCCCTCTTTTTTGCGCTCTCTCTCCCCCTATTTTTTTATCTCTCTTCCCCCTCTCTTTTGCACTCTCTCTCTCACCTTCTCTTTTGCCCGCTCTCTCTCTCACCCTCTCTTTTGCTTGCTCTCTCTCTCCCCCTCTTTTGCACTCTCTCTCCCCCTCTTTTGCTCTCTCTCTCCCCCTCTTTTGCCCTCTCTCCCCCTCTCTTTTGCTCTCTCCCTTCCCTGTATTTTGCTCTCTCTCACCCCTCTTTTTTGCTCTCTCTGACCCTTTCTCTTTTATTCTCTCTCACCCTCTATTTTGCTCTCTCTCACCCCTCTCTTTTGCTCTCTCACCCCTCTCTTTTGCTCTCTCTCTCCCCCTCTTTTGCTCTACAAGTGAAGCGGTATTCATTGCTCCTGCTCGAGTGCTAACTCTGCTAGAAGTAAGCTTTTTGAGGGTAGCGCTTGTATTACAAGATAAAACAAATTTTTTTTTGCTTGCTCGCTAACCCGATGCGCATAAAAAAACCGAAGTTAATATATTGGGACCCTACTCGCATCCAAACCTGATTGCATATTCTCAAGTGCACTCTCTCTCCTCTCTTTTGCTCTCTCTCCCCCATCTCTTTTGCACTCTCTCTCTCACCTTCTCTTTTGCTTCCTCTCTCTCTCCCCTCTCTTTTGCTCTCTCTCCCCTCTGTTTTTCAGTCTCTCTCCCCCTCTCTTTTGCTCAATCTCTCTTTCTCCCCCTATCTTTTGCTCTCTCTCCCTCTCTTTTTTGCTCTGTCTCGCATCCCCTCTTTTTTGCGCTCTCTCTCCCCCCTCTTTTTTGATCTCTCTCCCCCCTCTCTTTTGCACTCTCTCTCTCACCTTCTCTTTTGCCCGCTCTCTCTCACCCTCTCTTTTGCTTGTTCTCTCTCTCCCCTCTCTTTTGCTCTCTCTCCCCCCCTCTGTTTTTCAGTCTCTCTCCCCCTCTCTTTTGCGCTCTCTATCTTTCTCCCCCTATCTTTTGCTCTCTCTGTCCCTCTCTCTTTTGCTCTCTCTCTCTTCCCCTATTTTTTGTGCTCTCTCTCTCCCCTCTCTTTTTTGATATCTCTCGCCTCCTCTCTTTTGCTCTCTCTCCCCTCTATTTTGCTCTCTCTCTGTCTCCCCCCTCTCTTTTGCTCTCTCTGTCTTCCCCTCTCTTTTGCGCTCTCTCTCCCCCTCTTTTGCACTCTCTCTCCCCCTCTTTTGCTCTCTCTCTCCCCCTCTTTTGCCCTCTCTACCCCTCTCTTTTGCTCTCTCCCTTCCCTGTATTTTGCTCTCTCTCACCCCTCTTTTTGCTCTCTCTCACCCTTCTCTTTTATTCTCTCTCACCCTCTCTTTTGCTCTCTCTCACCCCTCTATTTTGCTCTCTCACCCCTCTCTTTTGCTCTCTCTCCCCCTCTTTTGCTCTATATCTCCCCTCTTGTGCTGCTCTCTCTCTCATGCAGACACTCAGACAGCCACACCAGCTCCCGCCCGGCCCCGCCCCATCACACTTAGACTCTGCCCCTTCATGTCCAGCTCCACCCCTTCTCGATGCGGCTCCACCCCTTCATGGCCGGTCAGCTCTGCCCCTTCATGGATTAGGTGCCAGCAGCCAGCCCAGGTCAATTTGTTGAAGGCCAGGTGTGTTTGTCCTCGCAAAGTCTCTACTGCGCATGAAAGCTTCGGGCAAACACAGTTGGCCTTTTATGTTATAGGATTATATTATTATTTTTATTTCATCTTTTTAACAAAATCTTTTTTTTTGAGAAAATCCATTTTTAAACAGACAAAAACATGGTTAAATAATTTTATGGGATACTGGAGTGATGTATTAAAAGTAAATCCCATTTAAAGGGCCAGATTACAAGTGAAGGGGTATTCATTGCTCCTGCTCGAGTGCTAACTCTGCTAGAAGTAAGCTTTTTGAGGGTAGCGCTTGTATTACAAGTTAAAACTAAAAAAATGTTGCTTGCTCGCTAACCCGATGCGCAAATATATTGGGACCCTACTCGCATCCAAACCCAATTACATATTCTCAAGTACACTATATATATATATATACAGAAAGAAGTGCACTCACAGGAACGAACAACTGGCTCAATACCATTGTTAGCCTGTTCTATGGCGATTTACCACCTGGGCACAGCTTTTTAGCCCAGTAATGCTTTTCACAGAGAAGAACTTTCCTGTAGTATATCAGTCTGATCCCACCTATTACGGTCAGTCCAGCGCCGAAATATAAGGAAATTCCTCTATGAACAAGAAACACAGCAACCCCAGACGATCGCCTCGGCCCTCATTGGGCCTCATCAGTGAAGTGTAGCCATATTCCTCTAAGCACACTGAGCAAGGAGTCCACGTCTGGTTGCCCCTTTTTCCCATAGGGAGACTAAATACATACAGAAAGAAGTGAACTCACAGGAACGAACAACTGGCTCACTACCATTGTTAGCCTGTTCTATGGTGATTTACCACCTGGGTGCAGCTTTTTAGCCCAGTAATGCTTTTCACAGAGAAAAACTTTCCTGTAGTATATCAGTCTGATCCCGCCTATTACGGTCAGTCCAGCGCCGAAATACCAGGCAATTCCTCTTTGAACAAGGACATAGCAACCCCAGACGATCGCCTCGGCCCTCTTTGGGCCTCGTCAGTGAGGTGTAGCCATATTCCTCTAAGCACACTGAGCAAGGAGTCCACGTCTGGTTGCCCCTTTTTCCCATAGGGAGACTAAATACATACAGAAAGAAGTGCACTCACAGGAACGAACAACTGGCTCAATACCATTATTAGCCTGTTCTATGGCGATTTAACCCCTGGGTGCAGCTTTTTAGCCCAGTAATGCTTTTCACAGAGAAGAACTTTCCTGTAGTATATCAGTCTGATCCCACCTATTACGGTCAGTACAGCGCCGAAATACCAGGCAATTCCTCTTTGAACAAGGAACACAGCAACCCCAGACGATCGCCTCATTGGGCCTCGTCAGTGAGGTGTAGCCATATTCCTCTAAGCACACTGAGCAAGGAGTCCACGTCTGGTTGCCCCTTTTTCCAATAGGGAGACTAAATACATACAGAAAGAAGTGCACTCACAGGAACGAACAACTGGCTCAATACCATTGTTAGCCAGTTCTATGGCGATTTACCACCTGGGTGCAGCTATTAAGCCCAGTAATGCTTTTCACAGAGAAGAACTTTCCTGTAGTATATCAGTCTGATCCCGCCTATTACGGTCAGTCCTGCGCCGAAATACCAGGCAATTCCTCTTTGAACAAGGAACACAGCAACCCCAGACGATCGCCTCGGCCCTCATTGAGGCTCGTCAGTGAGGTGTAGCCATATTCCTCTAAGCACACTGAGCAAGGAGTCCACGTCTGGTTGCCCCTTTTTCCCATAGGGAGACTAAATACATACAGAAAGAAGTGCACTCACAGGAACGAACAACTGGCTCAATACCATTATTAGCATGTTCTATGGCGATTTACCACCTGGGTGCAGCTTTTAAGCCCAGTAATGCTTTTCACAGAAAAGAACTTTCCTGTAGTATATCAGTCTGATCCCGCCTATTACGGTCAGTCCAGCGCCAAAATACCAGGCAATTCCTCTTTGAACAATGAACACAACAACCCCAGACGATCGCCTCAGCCATATTCCTCTAAGCACACTGAGCAAGGAGTCCACGTGTGGTTGCCCCTTTTTCACATAGGGAGACTAAATACATACAGAAAGAAGTGCACTCACAGGAACGAACAACTGACTCAATACCATTGTTAGCCTGTTCTATTGTGATTTACCACCTGGGTGCAGCTTTTTAGCCCAGTAATGCTTTTCACAGAGAAGAACTTTCCTGTAGTATATCAGTCTGATCCCGCCTATTACAGTCAGTCCAGCGCCAAAATACCAGGCAATTCCTCTTTGAACAAGGAACACAGCAACCCCAGAAGATCGCCTCGGCCCTCATTGGGCCTCGTCAGTGAGGTGTAGCCATATTCCTCTAAGCACACTGAGCAAGGAGACCACGTCTGGTTGCCCCTTTTTCCCATAGGGAGACTAAATACATACAGAAAGAAGTGCACTCACAGGAACGAACAACTGGCTCAATACAATTGTTAGCCTGTTCTATGGCGATTTGCCACCTGGGTGTAGCTTTTTAGCCCAGTAATGCTTTTCACAGAGAAAAACATTCCTGTAGTATATCAGTCTGATCCTGCCTATTATGGTCAGTCCAGCGCCGAAATACCAGGCAATTCCTCTTTGAACAATGAGCACAGCAACCCCAGACGATCGCCTCGGCCCTCATTGGGCCTCGTCAGTGAGGTGTAGCCATATTCCTCTAAGCACACTGAGCAACAAGACCATGTCTGGTTGCCCCTTTTTCCCATAGGGAGACTAAATACATACGGAAAGAAGTGCACTCACAGGAACGAACAACTGGCTCAATACCATTGTTAGCCTGTTCTATGGCGATTTGCCACCTGGGTGTAGCTTTTTAGCCCAGTAATGCTTTTCACAGAGAAGAACTTTCCTGTAGTATATCAGTCTGAGCCCACCTATTACGGTCAGTCCAGCGCCGAAATACCAGGCAATTCCTCTTTGAACAAGGAACACAGCAACTCCAGACGATCGCCTCAGCCCTCATTGGGCCTCATCAGTGAGGTGTAGCCATATTCCTCTAAGCACACTGAGCAAGGAGTCCACGTCTGGTTGCCTCTTTTTCCCATAGGGAGACTAAATACATACAGAAAGAAGTGCACTCACAGGAACGAACAACTGGCTCAATACAATTGTTAGCCTGTTCTATGGCGATTTATCACCTGGGTGCAGCTTTTTAGCCCAGTAATGCTTTTCACAGAGAAGAACTTTCCTGTAGTATATCAGTCTGATCCTGCCTATTACGGTCAGTCCAGCGCCAAAATACCAGGCAATTCCTCTTTGAACAAGGAACACAGCAACCCCAGAAGATCGCCTCGGCCCTCATTGGGCCTCGTCAGTGAGGTGTAGCCATATTCCTCTAAGCACACTGAGCAAGGAGACCACGTCTGGTTACCCCTTTTTCCCATAGGGAGACTAAATACATACAGAAAGAAGTGCACTCACAGGAACGAACAACTGGCTCAATACAATTGTTAGCCTGTTCTATGGCGATTTGCCACCTGGGTGTAGCTTTTTAGCCCAGTAATGCTTTTCACAGAGAAAAACATTCCTGTAGTATATCAGTCTGATCCCGCCTATTATGGTCAGTCCAGCGCCGAAATACCAAGCAATTCCTCTTTGAACAATGAGCACAGCAACCCCAGACGATCGCCTCGGCCCTCGTCAGTGAGGTGTAGCCATATTACTCTAAGCACACTGAGCAACAAGACCATGTCTGGTTGCCCCTTTTTCCCATAGGGAGACTAAATACATACGGAAAGAAGTGCACTCACAGGAACGAACAACTGGCTCAATACCATTGTTAGCCTGTTCTATGGCGATTTGCCACCTGGGTGTAGCTTTTTAGCCCAGTAATGCTTTTCACAGAGAAGAACTTTCCTGTAGTATATCAGTCTGAGCCCACCTATTACGGTCAGTCCAGCGCCGAAATACCAGGCAATTCCTCTTTGAACAAGGAACACAGCAACTCCAGACGATCGCCTCAGCCCTCATTGGGCCTCATCAGTGAGGTGTAGCCATATTCCTCTAAGCACACTGAGCAAGGAGTCCACGTCTGGTTGCCTCTTTTTCCCATAGGGAGACTAAATACATACAGAAAAAAGTGCACTCACAGGAACGAACAACTGGCTCAATACAATTGTTAGCCTGTTCTATGGCGATTTATCACCTGGGTGCAGCTTTTTAGCCCAGTAATGCTTTTCACAGAGAAGAACTTTCCTGTAGTATATCGGTCTGATCCCGCCTATTACGGACAGTCCAGCGCCGAAATATCAGGCAAATCCTCTTTAAACAAGGAACATAGCAACCCCAGAAGATCGCCTCGGCCCTCATTGGGGCTCGTCAGTGACGTGCAGCCATATTCCTCTAAGCACACTGAGCAAGGAGTCCACGTCTGGTTGCCCCTTTTTCCCATAGGGAGACTAAATACATACAGAAAGAAGTGCACTCACAGGAACGAACAACTGGCTCAATACCATTGTTAGCCTGTTCTATGGCGATTTGCCACCTGGGTGTAGCTTTTTAGCCCAGTAATGCTTTTCACAGAGAAGAACTTTCCTGTAGTATATCAGTCTGATCCCACCTATTACGGTCAGTCCAGCGCCGAAATACCAGGCAATTCCTCTTTGAACAAGGAACACAGCAACTCCAGACGATCGCTTCAGCCCTCATTGGGCCTCGTCAGTGAGGTGTAGCCATATTCCTCTAAGCACACTGAGCAAGGAGTCCACGTCTGGTTGCCTCTTTTTCCCATAGGGAGACTAAATACATACAGAAAGAAGTGCACTCACAGGAACGAACAACTTGCTCAATACCATTGTCAGCCTGTTCTATGGCGATTTATCACCTGGGTGCAGCTTTTTAGCCCAGTAATGCTTTTCACAGAGAAGGACTTTCCTGTAGTATATCAGTCTGATCCCGCCTATTACGGACAGTCCAGCGCCGAAATATCAGGCAATTCCTCTTTGAACAAGGAACACAGCAACCCCAGAAGATCGCCTCGGCCCTCATTGGGCCTCGTCAATGAGGTGACCCCATATTCCTCTAAGCACACTGAGCAAGGAGTCCAAGTCTGGTTGCCCCTTTTTCCCATAGGGAGACTAAATACATACAGAAAGAAGTGCACTCACACGAACGAACAACTGGCTCAATACCATTGTTAGCCAGTTCAATGGCTATTTACCACCTGGGTGCAGCTATTTAGCCCAGTAATGCTTTTCACAGAGAAGAACTTTCCTGTAGTATATCAGTCTGATCCCGCCTATTACGGACAATCCAGCTCCGAAATACCAGGCAATTCCTCTTTGAACAAGGGACACAGCAACCCCAGAAGATCGCCTCGGCCCTCATTGGGCCTTGTCAGTGAGGTGTAGCCATATTCCTCTAAGCACACTGAGCAAGGAGTCCACGTCTGGTTGCCCCTTTTTCCCATAGGGAGACTAAATACATACAGAAAGAAGTGCACTCACAGGAACGAACAACTGGCTCAATACCATTGTTAGCCAGTTCAATGACGATTTACCACCTGGGTGCAGCTATTTAGCCCAGTAATGCTTTTCACAGAGAAGAACTTTCCTGTAGTATATCAGTCTGATCCCGCCTATTACGGTCAGTCCTGCGCCGAAATACCAGGCAATTCCTTTTTGAACAAGGAACACAGCAACCCCAGACGATCGCCTCGGCTCTCATTGGGCCTCGTCAGTGAGGTGTAGCCATATTCCTCTAAGCACAATGAGCAAGGAGTCCACGTCTGGTTGCCCCTTTTTCCCATAGGGAGACTAAATACATACAAAAAGAAGTGCACTCACATGAACGAACAACTGGCTCAATACCATTGTTAGCCAGTTCTATGGCGATTTACCACCTGGGTGCAAGTATTTAGCCCAGTAATGCTTTTCACAGAGAAGAACTTTCCTGTAGTATATCAGTCTGATCCCGCCTATTACGGTCAGTCCTGCGCCGAAATACCAGGCAATTCCTCTTTGAACAAGGAACACAGCAACCCCAGACAATCGCCTCGGCCCTCATTGAGGCTCGTCAGTGAGGTGTAGACATATTCCTCTAAGCACACTGAGCAAGGAGTCCACGTCTGGTTGCCCCTTTTTCCCATAGGGAGACTAAATACATACAGAAAGAAGTGCACTCACAGGAACTAACAACTGGCTCAATACCATTATTAGCCTGTTCTATGGCGATTTACCACCTGGGTGCAGCTTTTTAGCTCAGTAATGCTTTTCACAGAGAAGAACTTTACTGTAGTATATCAGTCTGATCCCACCTATTACGGTCAGTCCAGCGCCGAAATACCAGGCAATTCCTCTTTGAACAAGGAATACAGCAACCCCAGACGATCACCTCAGCCCTCATTGGGCCTCGTCAGTGAGGTGTAGCCATATTCCTCTAAGCACACTGAGCAAGGAGTCCACGTCTGGTTGCCTCTTTTTCCCATAGGGAGACTAAATACATACAGAAAGAAGTGCACTCACAGGAACGAACAACTGGCTCAATACCATTGTTAGCCTGTTCTATGGCGATTTACCACCTGGGTGCAGCTTTTTAGCCCAGTAATGCTTTTCACAGAGAAGAACTTTCCTGTAGTATATCAGTCTGATCCCGCCTATTACGGACAATCCAGCTCCGAAATACCAGGCAATCCCTCTTTGAACAAGGAACACAGCAACCCCAGAAGATCGCCTCGGCCCTCATTGGGCCTTGTCAGTGAGGTGTAGCCATATTCCTCTAAGCACACTGAGCAAGGAGTCCACGTCTGGTTGCCCCTTTTTCCCATAGGGAGACTAAATACATACAGAAAGAAGTGCACTCACAGGAACGAACAACTGGCTCAATACCATTGTTAACCAGTTCAATGGCGATTTACCACCTGGGTGCAGCTATTTAGCCCAGTAATGCTTTTCACAGAGAAGAACTTTCCTGTAGTATATCAGTCTGATCCCGCCTATTACGGTCAGTCCTGCGCCGAAATACCAGGCAATTCCTCTTTGAACAAGGAACACAGCAACCCCAGACGATCGCCTCGGCTCTCATTGGGACTCGTCAGTGAGGTGTAGCCATATTCCTCTAAGCACACTGAGCAAGGAGTCCACGTCTGGTTGCCCATTTTTCCCATAGGGAGACTAAATACATACAGAAAGAAGTGCACTCACATGAACGAACAACTGGCTCAATACCATTGTTAGCCTGTTCTATGGCGATTTACCACCTGGGTGCAAGTATTTAGCCCAGTAATGCTTTTCACAGAGAAGAACTTTCCTGTAGTATATCAGTCTGATCCCGCCTATTACGGTCAGTCCTGCGCCGAAATACCAGGCAATTCCTCTTTGAACAAGGAACATAGCAACCCCAGACAATCGCCTCGGCCCTCATTGAGGCTCGTCAGTGAGGTGTAGCCATATTCCTCTAAGCACACTGAGCAAGGAGTCCACGTTTGGTTGCCCCTTTTTCCCATAGGGAGACTAAATACATAGAGAAAGAAGTGCACTCACAGGAACGAACAACTGGCTCAATACCATTATTAGCCTGCTCTATGGCGATTTACCACCTGGGTGCAGCTTTTTAGCTCAGTAATGCTTTTCACAGAGAAGAACTTTCCTGTAGTATATCAGTCTGATCCCACCTATTACGGTCAGTCCAGCGCCGAAATACCAGGCAATTCCTCTTTGAACAAGGAACACAGCAACCCCAGACGATCACCTCAGCCCTCATTGGGCCTCGTCAGTGAGGTGTAGCCATATTCCTCTAAGCACACGGAGCAAGGAGTCCACGTCTGGTTGCCTCTTTTTCCCATAGGGAGACTAAATACATACAGAAAGAAGTGCACTCACAGGAACGAACAACTGGCTCAATACCATTGTTAGCCTGTTCTATGGCAATTTACCACCTGGGTGCAGCTTTTTAGCCCAGTAATGCTTTTCACAGAGAAGAACTTTCCTGTAGTATATCAGTCTGATCCCGCCTATTACGGACAGTCCAGCTCCGAAATACCAGGCAATTCCTCTTTGAACAAGGAACACAGCAACCCCAGAAGATCGCCTCGGCTCTCATTGGGCCTCGTCAGTGAGGTGTAGCCATATTCCTCTAAGCACAATGAGCAAGGAGTCCACGTCTGGTTGCCCCTTTTTCCCATAGGGAGACTAAATACATACAAAAAGAAGTGCACTCACATGAACGAACAACTGGCTCAATACCATTGTTAGCCAGTTCTATGGCGATTTACCACCTGGGTGCAAGTATTTAGCCCAGTAATGCTTTTCACAGAGAAGAACTTTCCTGTAGTATATCAGTCTGATCCCGCCTATTACGGTCAGTCCTGCGCCGAAATACCAGGCAATTCCTCTTTGAACAAGGAACACAGCAACCCCAGACAATCGCCTCGGCCCTCATTGAGGCTCGTCAGTGAGGTGTAGCTATATTCCTCTAAGCACACTGAGCAAGGAGTCCACGTCTGGTTGCCCCTTTTTCCCATAGGGAGACTAAATACATACAGAAAGAAGTGCACTCACAGGAACTAACAACTGGCTCAATACCATTATTAGCCTGTTCTATGGCGATTTACCACCTGGGTGCAGCTTTTTAGCTCAGTAATGCTTTTCACAGAGAAGAACTTTCCTGTAGTATATCAGTCTGATCCCACCTATTACGGTCAGTCCAGCGCCGAAATACCAGGCAATTCCTCTTTGAACAAGGAACACAGCAACCCCAGACGATCACCTCAGCCCTCATTGGGCCTCGTCAGTGAGGTGTAGCCATATTCCTCTAAGCACACTGAGCAAGGAGTCCACGTCTGGTTGCCTCTTTTTCCCATAGGGAGACTAAATACATACAGAAAGAAGTGCACTCACAGGAACGAACAACTGGCTCAATACCATTGTTAGCCTGTTCTATGGCGATTTACCACCTGGGTGCAGCTTTTTAGCCCAGTAATGCTTTTCACAGAGAAGAACTTTCCTGTAGTATATCAGTCTGATCCCGCCTATTACGGACAATCCAGCTCCGAAATACCAGGCAATTCCTCTTTGAACAAGGAACACAGCAACCCCAGAAGATCGCCTCGGCCCTCATTGGGCCTTGTCAGTGAGGTGTAGCCATATTCCTCTAAGCACACTGAGCAAGGAGTCCACGTCTGGTTGCCCCTTTTTCCCATAGGGAGACTAAATACATACAAAAAGAAGTGCACTCACAGGAACGAACAACTGGCTCAATACCATTGTTAGCCAGTTCAATGGCGATTTACCACCTGGGTGCAGCTATTTAGCCCAGTAATGCTTTTCACAGAGAAGAACTTTCCTGTAGTATATCAGTCTGATCCCGCCTATTACGGTCAGTCCTGCGCCGAAATACCAGGCAATTCCTCTTTGAACAAGGAACACAGCAACCCCAGACGATCGCCTCGGCTCTCATTGGGCCTCGTCAGTGAGGTGTAGCCATATTCCTCTAAGCACACTGAGCAAGGAGTCCACGTCTGGTTGCCCCTTTTTCCCATAGGGAGACTAAATACATACAGAAAGAAGTGCACTCACATGAACGAACAACTGGCTCAATACCATTGTTAGCCAGTTCTATGGCGATTTACCACCTGGGTGCAAGTATTTAGCCCAGTAATGCTTTTCACAGAGAAGAACTTTCCTGTAGTATATCAGTCTGATCCCGCCTATTACGGTCAGTCCTGCGCCGAAATACCAGGCAATTCCTCTTTGAACAAGGAACATAGCAACCCCAGACAATCGCCTCGGCCCTCATTGAGGCTCGTCAGTGAGGTGTAACCATATTCCTCTAAGCACACTGAGCAAGGAGTCCACGTTTGGTTGCCCCTTTTTCCCATAGGGAGACTAAATACATAGAGAAAGAAGTGCACTCACAGGAACGAACAACTGGCTCAATACCATTATTAGCCTGCTCTATGGCGATTTACCACCTGGGTGCAGCTTTTTAGCTCAGTAATGCTTTTCACAGAGAAGAACTTTCCTGTAGTATATCAGTCTGATCCCACCTATTACGGTCAGTCCAGCGCCGAAATACCAGGCAATTCCTCTTTGAACAAGGAACACAGCAACCCCATACGATCACCTCAGCCCTCATTGGGCCTCGTCAGTGTGGTGTAGCCATATTCCTCTAAGCACACGGAGCAAGGAGTCCACGTCTGGTTGCCTCTTTTTCCCATAGGAAGACTAAATACATACAGAAAGAAGTGCACTCACAGGAACGAACAACTGGCTCAATACCATTGTTAGCCTGTTCTATGGCGATTTACCACCTGGGTGCAGCTTTTTAGCCCAGTAATGCTTTTCACAGAGAAGAACTTTCCTGTAGTATATCAGTCTGATCCCGCCTATTACGGACAGTCCAGCTCCGAAATACCAGGCAATTCCTCTTTGAACAAGGAACACAGCAACCCCAGAAGATCGCCTCGGCCCTCATTGGGCCTCGTCAGTGAGGTGTAGCCATATTCCTCTCAGCACACTGAGCAAGGAGTCCACGTCTGGTTGCCCCTTTTTCCCATAGGGAGACTAAATACATACAGAAAGAAGTGCACTCACAGGAACGAACAACTGGCTCAATACCATTGTTAGCCAGTTCAATGGCGATTTACCACCTGGGTGCAGCTATTTAGCCCAGTAATGCTTTTCACAGAGAAGAACTTTCCTGTAGTATATCAGTCTGATCCCGCCTATTACGGTCAGTCCTGCGCCGAAATACCAGGCAATTCCTCTTTGAACAAGGAATACAGCAACCCCAGACGATCACCTCGTCCCTCATTGGGCCTCGTCAGTGAGGTGTAGCCATATTCCTCTAAGCACACTGAGCAAGGAGTCCACGTCTGGTTGCCCCTTTTTCCCATAGCGAGACTAAATACATACAGAAAGAAGTGCACTCACAGGAACGAACAACTGGCTCAATACCATTGTTAGCCTGTTCTATGGCGATTTACCACCTGGGTGCAGCTTTTTAGCCCAGTAATGCTTTTCACAGAGAAGAACTTTCCTGTAGTATATCAGTCTGATCCCGCCTATTACGGACAGTCCAGCTCCGAAATACCAGGCAATTCCTCTTTGAACAAGGAACACAGCAACCCCAGAAGATCGCCTCGGCCCTCATTGGGCCTCGTCAGTGAGGTGTAGCCATATTCCTCTAAGCACACTGAGCAAGAAGTCCACGTCTGGTTGCCCCTTTTTCCCATAGGGAGACTAAATACATACAGAAAGAAGTGCACTCACAGGAACGAACAACTGGCTCAATTCCATTGTTAGCCTGTTCTATGGTGATTTGCCACCTGGGTGTAGCTTTTTAGCCCAGTAATGCTTTTCACAGAGAAGAACTTTCCTGTAGTATATCAGTCTGATCCCGCCTATTACGGTCAGTCCTGCGCCGAAATACCAGGCAATTCCTCTTTGAACAAGGAACATAGCAACCCCAGACAATCGCCTCGGCCCTCATTGAGGCTCGTCAGTGAGGTGTAGCCATATTCCTCTAAGCACACTGAGCAAGGAGTCCACGTTTGGTTGCCCCTTTTTCCCATAGGGAGACTAAATACATAGAGAAAGAAGTGCACTCACAGGAACGAACAACTGGCTCAATACCATTATTAGCCTGCTCTATGGCGATTTACCACCTGGGTGCAGCTTTTTAGCTCAGTAATGCTTTTCACAGAGAAGAACTTTCCTGTAGTATATCAGTCTGATCCCACCTATTACGGTCAGTCCAGCGCCGAAATACCAGGCAATTCCTCTTTGAACAAGGAACACAGCAACCCCAGACGATCACCTCAGCCCTCATTGGGCCTCGTCAGTGAGGTGTAGCCATATTCCTCTAAGCACACGGAGCAAGGAGTCCACGTCTGGTTGCCTCTTTTTCCCATAGGGAGACTAAATACATACAGAAAGAAGTGCACTCACAGGAACGAACAACTGGCTCAATACCATTGTTAGCCTGTTCTATGGCAATTTACCACCTGGGTGCAGCTTTTTAGCCCAGTAATGCTTTTCACAGAGAAGAACTTTCCTGTAGTATATCAGTCTGATCCCGCCTATTACGGACAGTCCAGCTCCGAAATACCAGGCAATTCCTCTTTGAACAAGGAACACAGCAACCCCAGAAGATCGCCTCGGCTCTCATTGGGCCTCGTCAGTGAGGTGTAGCCATATTCCTCTAAGCACAATGAGCAAGGAGTCCACGTCTGGTTGCCCCTTTTTCCCATAGGGAGACTAAATACATACAAAAAGAAGTGCACTCACATGAACGAACAACTGGCTCAATACCATTGTTAGCCAGTTCTATGGCGATTTACCACCTGGGTGCAAGTATTTAGCCCAGTAATGCTTTTCACAGAGAAGAACTTTCCTGTAGTATATCAGTCTGATCCCGCCTATTACGGTCAGTCCTGCGCCGAAATACCAGGCAATTCCTCTTTGAACAAGGAACACAGCAACCCCAGACAATCGCCTCGGCCCTCATTGAGGCTCGTCAGTGAGGTGTAGCCATATTCCTCTAAGCACACTGAGCAAGGAGTCCACGTCTGGTTGCCCCTTTTTCCCATAGGGAGACTAAATACATACAGAAAGAAGTGCACTCACAGGAACTAACAACTGGCTCAATACCATTATTAGCCTGTTCTATGGCGATTTACCACCTGGGTGCAGCTTTTTAGCTCAGTAATGCTTTTCACAGAGAAGAACTTTCCTGTAGTATATCAGTCTGATCCCACCTATTACGGTCAGTCCAGCGCCGAAATACCAGGCAATTCCTCTTTGAACAAGGAACACAGCAACCCCAGACGATCACCTCAGCCCTCATTGGGCCTCGTCAGTGAGGTGTAGCCATATTCCTCTAAGCACACTGAGCAAGGAGTCCACGTCTGGTTGCCTCTTTTTCCCATAGGGAGACTAAATACATACAGAAAGAAGTGCACTCACAGGAACGAACAACTGGCTCAATACCATTGTTAGCCTGTTCTATGGCGATTTACCACCTGGGTGCAGCTTTTTAGCCCAGTAATGCTTTTCACAGAGAAGAACTTTCCTGTAGTATATCAGTCTGATCCCGCCTATTACGGACAATCCAGCTCCGAAATACCAGGCAATTCCTCTTTGAACAAGGAACACAGCAACCCCAGAAGATCGCCTCGGCCCTCATTGGGCCTTGTCAGTGAGGTGTAGCCATATTCCTCTAAGCACACTGAGCAAGGAGTCCACGTCTGGTTGCCCCTTTTTCCCATAGGGAGACTAAATACATACAAAAAGAAGTGCACTCACAGGAACGAACAACTGGCTCAATACCATTGTTAGCCAGTTCAATGGCGATTTACCACCTGGGTGCAGCTATTTAGCCCAGTAATGCTTTTCACAGAGAAGAACTTTCCTGTAGTATATCAGTCTGATCCCGCCTATTACGGTCAGTCCTGCGCCGAAATACCAGGCAATTCCTCTTTGAACAAGGAACACAGCAACCCCAGACGATCGCCTCGGCTCTCATTGGGCCTCGTCAGTGAGGTGTAGCCATATTCCTCTAAGCACACTGAGCAAGGAGTCCACGTCTGGTTGCCCCTTTTTCCCATAGGGAGACTAAATACATACAGAAAGAAGTGCACTCACATGAACGAACAACTGGCTCAATACCATTGTTAGCCAGTTCTATGGCGATTTACCACCTGGGTGCAAGTATTTAGCCCAGTAATGCTTTTCACAGAGAAGAACTTTCCTGTAGTATATCAGTCTGATCCCGCCTATTACGGTCAGTCCTGCGCCGAAATACCAGGCAATTCCTCTTTGAACAAGGAACATAGCAACCCCAGACAATCGCCTCGGCCCTCATTGAGGCTCGTCAGTGAGGTGTAACCATATTCCTCTAAGCACACTGAGCAAGGAGTCCACGTTTGGTTGCCCCTTTTTCCCATAGGGAGACTAAATACATAGAGAAAGAAGTGCACTCACAGGAACGAACAACTGGCTCAATACCATTATTAGCCTGCTCTATGGCGATTTACCACCTGGGTGCAGCTTTTTAGCTCAGTAATGCTTTTCACAGAGAAGAACTTTCCTGTAGTATATCAGTCTGATCCCACCTATTACGGTCAGTCCAGCGCCGAAATACCAGGCAATTCCTCTTTGAACAAGGAACACAGCAACCCCATACGATCACCTCAGCCCTCATTGGGCCTCGTCAGTGTGGTGTAGCCATATTCCTCTAAGCACACGGAGCAAGGAGTCCACGTCTGGTTGCCTCTTTTTCCCATAGGAAGACTAAATACATACAGAAAGAAGTGCACTCACAGGAACGAACAACTGGCTCAATACCATTGTTAGCCTGTTCTATGGCGATTTACCACCTGGGTGCAGCTTTTTAGCCCAGTAATGCTTTTCACAGAGAAGAACTTTCCTGTAGTATATCAGTCTGATCCCGCCTATTACGGACAGTCCAGCTCCGAAATACCAGGCAATTCCTCTTTGAACAAGGAACACAGCAACCCCAGAAGATCGCCTCGGCCCTCATTGGGCCTCGTCAGTGAGGTGTAGCCATATTCCTCTCAGCACACTGAGCAAGGAGTCCACGTCTGGTTGCCCCTTTTTCCCATAGGGAGACTAAATACATACAGAAAGAAGTGCACTCACAGGAACGAACAACTGGCTCAATACCATTGTTAGCCAGTTCAATGGCGATTTACCACCTGGGTGCAGCTATTTAGCCCAGTAATGCTTTTCACAGAGAAGAACTTTCCTGTAGTATATCAGTCTGATCCCGCCTATTACGGTCAGTCCTGCGCCGAAATACCAGGCAATTCCTCTTTGAACAAGGAATACAGCAACCCCAGACGATCACCTCGTCCCTCATTGGGCCTCGTCAGTGAGGTGTAGCCATATTCCTCTAAGCACACTGAGCAAGGAGTCCACGTCTGGTTGCCCCTTTTTCCCATAGCGAGACTAAATACATACAGAAAGAAGTGCACTCACAGGAACGAACAACTGGCTCAATACCATTGTTAGCCTGTTCTATGGCGATTTACCACCTGGGTGCAGCTTTTTAGCCCAGTAATGCTTTTCACAGAGAAGAACTTTCCTGTAGTATATCAGTCTGATCCCGCCTATTACGGACAGTCCAGCTCCGAAATACCAGGCAATTCCTCTTTGAACAAGGAACACAGCAACCCCAGAAGATCGCCTCGGCCCTCATTGGGCCTCGTCAGTGAGGTGTAGCCATATTCCTCTAAGCACACTGAGCAAGAAGTCCACGTCTGGTTGCCCCTTTTTCCCATAGGGAGACTAAATACATACAGAAAGAAGTGCACTCACAGGAACGAACAACTGGCTCAATTCCATTGTTAGCCTGTTCTATGGTGATTTGCCACCTGGGTGTAGCTTTTTAGCCCAGTAATGCTTTTCACAGAGAAAAGCTTTCCTGTAGTATATCAGTCTGATCCCGCCTATTACGGTCAGTCCAGCGCCGAAATACCAGGCAATTCATCTTTGAACAAGGAACACAGCAACCCCAGACGATCGCCTTAGCCCTCATTGGGCCTCGTCAGTGAGGTGTAGCCATATTCCTCTAAGAACACTGAGCAAGAAATCCACGTCTGGTTGCCCCTTTTTCCCATAGGGAGACTAAATACATACAGAAAGAAGTGCACTCACAGGAATGAACAACTGGCTCAATACCATCGTTAGCCTGTTCTATGGCGATTTGCCACTGGCTCAATACCATTATTAGCCTGTTCTATGGCGATTTACTACCTGGGTGCAGCTTTTTAGCCCAGTAATGCTTTTCACAGAGAAGAACTTTCCTGTAGTATATCAGTCTGATCCCGCCTATTACGGTCAGTCCAGCGCCGAAATACCAGGCAATTCATCTTTGAACAAGGAACACAGCAACCCCAGACGATCGCCTTAGCCCTCATTGGGCCTCGTCAGTGAGGTGTAGCCATATTCCTCTAAGCACACTGAGCAAGGAGTCCACGTCTGGTTGCCCCTTTTTCCCATAGGGAGACTAAATACATACAGAAAGAAGTGCACACACAGGAACGAACAACTGGCTCAATACCATCGTTAGCCTGTTCTATGGCGATTTGCCACTGGCTCAATACCATTATTAGCCTGTTCTATGGCGATTTACTACCTGGGTGCAGCTTTTTAGCCCAGTAATGCTTTTCACAGAGAAGAACTTTCCTGTAGTATATCAGTCTGATCCCACCTATTACGGTCAGTCCAGCGCCGAAATACCAGGCAATTCCTCTTTGAACAAGGAACACAGCAACCCCAGACGATCGCCTCAGCCCTCATTGGGCCTCGTCAGTGAGGTGTAGCCATATTCCTCAAAGCACACTGAGCAAGGAGTCCACGTCTGGTTGCCTCCTTTTCCCATAGGGAGACTAAATACATACAGAAAGAAGTGCACTCACAGGAACGAACAACTGGCTGAATACCATTGTTAGCCTGTTCTATGGCGATTTAACACCTGGGTGCAGCTTTTTAGCCCAGTAATGCTTTTCACAGAGAAGAACTTTCCTGTAGTATATCAGTCTGATCCCGCCTATTACGGTCAGTCCTGCGCCGAAATACCAGGCAATTCCTCTTTGAACAAGGAACCCAACAACCCCAGACAATCGCCTCGGCCCTCATTGAGGCTCGTCAGTGAGGTGTAGCCATATTCCTCTAAGCACACTGAGCAAGGAGTCCACGTTTGGTTGCCCCTTTTTCCCATAGGGAGACTAAATACATAGAGAAAGAAGTGCACTCACAGGAACGAACAACTGGCTCAATACCATTGTTAGCCAGTTCAATGGCGATTTACCACCTGGGTGCAGCTATTTAGCCCAGTAATGCTTTTCACAGAGAAGAACTTTCCTGTAGTATATCTGTCTGATCCCGCCTATTACGGTCAGTCCTGCGCCGAAATACCAGGCAATTCCTCTTTGAACAAGGAATACAGCAACCCCAGACGATCACCTCGTCCCTCATTGGGCCTCGTCAGTGAGGTGTAGCCATATTCCTCTAAGCACACTGAGCAAGGAGTCCACATCTGGTTGCCCCTTTTTCCCATAGCGAGACTAAATACATACAGAAAGAAGTGCACTCACAGGAACGAACAACTGGCTCAATACCATTGTTAGAATGTTCAATGGCGATTTACCACCTGGGTGCAGCTTTTTAGCCCAGTAATGCTTTTCACAGAGAAGAACTTTCCTGTAGTATATAAGTCTGATCCCACCTATTACGGTCAGTACAGCGCCGAAATACCAGGCAATTCTTCTTTGAACAAGGAACACAGCAACCCCAGACGATCGTCTCAGCTCTCATTGGGCCTCGTCAGTGAGGTGTTGCCATATTCCTCTAAGCACACTGAGCAAGGAGTCCACGTCTGGTTGCCCCTTTTTCCCATAGTGAGACTAAATACATACAGAAAGAAGTGCACTCACAGGAACGAACAACTGGCTCAATTCCATTGTTAGCCTGTTCTATGGTGATTTGCCACCTGGGTGTAGCTTTTTAGCCCAGTAATGCTTTTCACAGAGAAAAACTTTCCTGTAGTATATCAGTCTGATCCCGCCTATTACGGTCAGTCCAGCGCCGAAATATCAGGCAAATCATCTTTGAACAAGGAACACAGCAACCCCAGACGATCGCCTTAGCCCTCATTGGGCCTCGTCAGTGAGGTGTAGCCATATTCCTCTAAGCACACTGAGCAAGAAATCCACGTCTGGTTGCCCCTTTTTCCCATAGGGAGACTAAATACATACAGAAAGAAGTGCACTCACAGGAACGAACAACTGGCTCAATACCATTGTTAGCCTGTTCTATGGCGATTTATCACCTGGGTGCAGCTTTTTAGCCCAGTAATGCTTTTCACAGAGAAGAACTTTCCTGTAGTATATCAGTCTGATCCCGCCTATTACGGTCAGTCCAGCGCCAAAATACCAGGCAATTCCTCTTTGAACAAGGAACACAGCAACCCCAGACGATCGCCTCAGCCCTCATTGGACCTCGTCAGTGAGGTGTAGCCATATTCCTCTAAGCACACTGAGCAAGGAGTCCACGTCTGGTTGCCCCTTTTTCCCATAGGGAGACTAAATACATACAGAAAGAAGTGCACTCACAGGAACGAACAACTGGCTCAATACCATCGTTAGCCTGTTCTATGGCGATTTGCCACTGGCTCAATACCATT
This sequence comes from Bombina bombina, assembly GCF_027579735.1. Taxonomy (NCBI): domain Eukaryota; kingdom Metazoa; phylum Chordata; class Amphibia; order Anura; family Bombinatoridae; genus Bombina; species Bombina bombina. Next base: position 166,418,556 of record NC_069507.1, read on the forward strand.
ATTAGCCTGTTCTATGGCGATTTACTACCTGGGTGCAGCTTTATAGCCCAGTAATGCTTTTCACAGAGAAGAACTTTCCTGTAGTATATCAGTCTGATCCCACCTATTACGGTCAGTCCAGCGCCGAAATACCAGGCAATTCCTCTTTGAACAAGGAACACAGCAACCCCAGACGATCGCCTCAGCCCTCATTGGGCCTCGTCAGTGAGGTGTAGCCATATTCCTCTAAGCACACTGAGCAAGGAGTCCACGTCTGGTTGCCTCTTTTTCCCATAGGGAGACTAAATACATACAGAAAGAAGTGCACTCACAGGAACGAACAACTGGCTGAATACCATTGTTAGCCTGTTCTATGCCGATTTACCACCTGGGTGCAGCTTTTTAGCCCAGTAATACTTTTCACAGAGAAGAACTTTCCTGTAGTATATCAGTCTGATCCCGCCTATTACGGTCAGTCCAGCGCCGAAATACCAGGCAATTCATCTTTGAACAAGGAACACAGCAATCCCAGACAATCGCCTTAGCCCTCATTGGGCCTCGTCAGTGAGGTGTAGCCATATTCCTCTAAGCACACTGAGCAAGGAGTCCACGTCTGGTTGCCCCTTTTTCCCATAGGGAGACTAAATACATACAGAAAGAAGTGCACTCACAGGAACGAACAACTGTCTCAATACCATTGTTAGCCTGTTCTATGGCGATTTACCACCTGGGTGCAGCTTTTTAGCCCAGTAATGCTTTTCACAGAGAAGAACTTTCCTGTAGTATATCAGTCTGATCCCGCCTATTACGGTCAGTCCAGCGCCGAAATACCAGGCAATTCCTCTTTGAACAAGGAACACAGCAACCCCAGACAATCGCCTCGGTCCTCATATATATAGGTATAGATAAATACAGATATATATATTTTTAAAAATACATGGAACATATTCTGTGCAGAACATTTGAATGTGAAATAATTACAGTAAATATATAGTTAAACACTTTATTAAATATGAATATTGCATAAATATGATTGTATTTGTTTCCATTTTCTTGACTGTAAAAGGCTCCTATGCGCACACACACACACACACACACACACACACACACACACACACACACACACACACACACACACACACACACACACACACACACACACACACACACACACACACACACACGTACGTACGTACGTACGTACGTACGTTTTATGTGTTTATATGTTTATATATGTCTGTAAATACATATATACACATATAAATACATATTTATGAACACACAAACACACATATATATATTTAGACATGTATAAATATAAATATATATATATATATATATATATATATATATATCAAATCACTTTGCATGCCTTTTTTTCTAACACCTAAGACCTCATATATATACATGTTCAGTCATGGCCAAAAATATTGGCACCCCTGCTTTTCTGTCAGATAATGCACCACTTCGCCCAGAAAATTGTTGCAATTACAAATGTTTAGGCATTCTCATGTTTATTTATTTTGTTTGTATTGGTATGACTCAAAAAAGTGGAGAAAAAAAGTCAAATCTGACACATTCCACGCAAAACTTTAGAAATTGTCTGTACACAATTTTTGGCACCTTCTCAAAATTGTAAGAAATAATTGCATTCCAAGTTTGTGATGCTCCTGCAATTTGTAATTAAACTCACCTGTATCAATTAACAGGTGCTGACAATATAGAAATCACACCGGCAACCAGTTAAAATGGTGAAAAATGTACTCAACCTTTCTGTTGTGTGTCTCTGTGTGCCACACTGAGCATGGAGAAGAGAAAGAGCAGAAAGAATTGTCTGAGGATTTGAGAGCAAAAATTGTGGAAAAGCATGGACAATTTCAAGGTTACAAGTCCATCTCCAGAGATCTTAATGTTCCTGTGTCCACTGTGCGCAACATTGTCAAGAAGTTTACAGCCCATGACACTGTAGCTAATCTCCCTGGAGGTGGACGAAAGAGAAACATTTATCAAAGATTGCAAAGAAGAATTGTTTGAATGGTGGATAAAGAACCATGATCAACTTCCAGACAAATTTAAGATGACCTTCAGGCACAGGGTACAAATGCCAGCTTGCACTAAACATTGCCATCTGAATGAAAAGGGATGCTATGGTAGGAGACCCAGGAGAACCCCACTGCTGACACAGAAACATAAAACAGCCAGATTGGAGTTTGCCAAAACTTACCCGAGGAAGCCAAAATCCTTTTGGGAGAATGTGCTTTGGACAGACGGAACAAAATTACAGCTTTTTGGTAAAGCTCATCATTCTACTGTTTTCAGAAAAAGAAATGAGGATTTTAAAGAAAATAATACAGTTCCTACAGTCAAACATGGTGGAGGTACACTGATGTTTTGGGGTTGCTTTGCTACTTCAGGTACTGGATGTCTTAACTGTGTGCATGGTATTATTAAATCTGAAGACTACCAAATTATTCTGTGGTGCAATGTAGGGCCCAGTGTCAGAAAGTTGGGTCTCCGTCAGAGGTCATGGGTCTTACAGCAGGACAATGACCTAAAGCATTTGTCAAAAAGCATCCAGAAATGGTTTAAGACAAAGTGCTGGAGAGTACTGAACTGGCCAGCAATGAGTCCAGATTTCAATCCCATAGAGCACCTGTGGAGAGATCTTAAAACAGCAGTTGGGAAAAAGGAACCCTTCCAATCTGAGAGACAGTTGGCGATAGGGAGTGGTCCAAAATTCCAGTAGAGAGGTGTAAGAAACTAATTTATGGTTACAAGAAGCGATTGATTTCAGTTATTCTTTCCAAGGGGTGTGCTACCAATTATTAAATTGAGGATGCCAATAATTTTGTCCAGTCCATTTTTGGAGTTTTACGTGTAATGTGTCAGGCTTTTTTTTCTCCAGTTTTTTTGTGTCATACCAATACAAACAAAAGAAATAAACACGAGAATGCCTTAACATTTGTAATTGCAACAATTTTCTGGGTGAAGTGGTGCATTATCTTACAGAATTGCAGGGGTGCCAATATTTTTGGCCATGACTGAATATATATATATATATATATATATATATATATATATATATATATATATATATATATATATATATAAAGAGAGGAAGGCACTCACCAGTTTTAACATAGGGAATTATTTATTCCTTCACCATAACGTTTTGGGGTGTTACCCCCGTTTTCAGACAACCAGACCCAACATGAAACAGATCCTTAACTACCCTCTCACCTCAATCACCCAGTGCAGGTGTTGCTCGGCATGGAGCGTGCATCATCAAGCTGTGCCCGTATCCTAGCAACCACTAGTAAACAAAAATTACGTGACAGCCCAACCGTGTATTAAACATAAAAACAATATTACTGAAAATATCACTAAGTTCGGAGCTAGCACTGTCCCGTAAGATACCTACTAGATCTACAAATCAAGTACATTACATTACACTATAAACAATGTAAACAATGATATACCAAAGCCGTAACCATTAACAGCAGGAATGACCTAAGACTACATCCGCTTAGTAAACAGTCACAAACGATACTTCAGAGACAATCCCGCAGCTAATGGCTCACCCATCTCAGCTGCATTCACATGTAATAGGCATCAGCATGCTTACCATTAACTCTTACTGTACTTAACGTTCTACAGGGTAAAAGCATTGCATAGACCTGATTAGGCTACTTTCGGCTGAAAACAGACCAGGACAGGCATTAGGAGGCTTTATAATGCCAGACCATCGGTAATAAGCCTTACCATATATAAGCATTCAGCAAACATCTAAGAACAATGCAAAGAAATAAAATAAACTAAAGCAAATTAAAATAAGTAAAAAAACCAACATAAAATAAAATAAAATAAGCAATAGTGCAACAATAATATGTTTATTACATTACCTTTTTTTCATTTTTATATAATATATTATATTGGTTACAAATGAATCATTTAGTGACTGGGTTGGTATTGCTACAATAGCCATAAAAAAGTTGTAAAATCTGGTGCATAGTTATAAAAGACCCTCTTTTCCAGGTGCCTAATGCATACACCTGGGGGAACCCATAGCAGACCTACCAGGGTCTGTATATATACTGTATATATATATATATATATATATATATATATATATATATATATATATATATATATATTTTTTAAATAGCAAGCTTTTTACCCTTTGATTGTAACCTTTTAATATATCAGTCAAAAGGCTCTGTGAGTATTTGATGCATGTTAGGGGCATATGCAGCTTTATTTTAACGTGGGAATCTTTGTTAATTTATCAGGCACTTTGTCACAAAGCTATCTCTCTATGACAATAATAGATATAGATGGCTGTAGAATATTTAGAAAGGCTACATTAGGGAGGAAACAACTATTTTTGGGAAAAAATGTCTCTTATTAAATATGTTAAGAGTATTCTTCAAAGTGAGATTAACAGTTTCCGTTAGTGGGAGACTAAACTAAATCTTGTAAATGAGTATAAATATATCACGTGACGAACAAGGGAAAAGATAAAAGTCAGATTTTTTTTTTTACTTCGTCTTTTGCTTCCTTACTGATTTTGTTACTGACTGCATTTAGATTACAGTTATATTTAATTTAGTTGCATATTTGTTAGTTAATGATATGAAGGAAGTACCTTATGCCTGTCATTATTGTTTTCATTTATTGGTAAAGCAACACAATATTCCACAGAAGAGACCTCATGATAACTGGTAACTACTATGCAGTACAATACAAATAGACTTGTCTTTTACACAAAAGAAAGAGAGCCCTGTCCTGTCGATCTTACAATTGAGAGATTACATTTTACTTGCATATTCATGTTTGCATAAGTATGTACAGTGTGTTTACATATGTGAGTGCGCTCTTTTTTTTTTGTTTTGTTTTTTGGTATACTGTGTGTTTATATTTGTGAACATTGTAATACTACTAATAATAAAACTAAAACATGAAAATTCTAACATCCTAAAAAAAAAAGAAATCAAAGACCTGAAAACCCCTAACATGTTAAAAAAATCCTAAAAATAGCCTTAAAGGGACAGTAAACACCATTCCAATTACAATAATTGTTTGCAGTCTTGCACTAAATTAAATATTAGGTGAATGCATTGATAACTTTGGCCTAGATTTGGAGTTTGGCGTTAGCCGTGAAAACCAGCGTTAGAGGCCCCTAACGCTGGTTTCTTACGGACTCCGGTATTTCGAGTTCATTTACCGACACTCAAAAATCACCCAACGCTCAAATTTCTACCGACACCTCAGACCCAGTAGTAAACATATACCGACAAAATAAACATTCACAAATCACAAAACAAATATTACACAAAGTACACTTACACTCATACAAACACTACACTATATTTATTTTTCAGATTTAATAATTTTTCAACAAAATACAAAGGATCAAAGTTGCGAGATCTCGGGTGTTAGAAAAAAAACTACACAAATCCATTTTCCCATTGACTTACATTGACCCTCATATAACTACATCTAACTAATAACATTGTCACAAATATACACTCATTGATGCATACAAACAATATACACCACATGACATACAAAAAATATTTATTTATTACAAAAAGAACACGATTTAGTTACTTTTTAACACAAGATCATGACGTCACTCACTTTACGAGGAAAACCAGTCTTAGAAAAAAAAAATTGACCAATTTTTAGAGCCTCCATTGACTTCTATTGGGAAGACGTGCTCGTGCACGCGAAACCCACATTTCCCTAACGCACGCAAATAGCGTAGACAGAAAAACTCCAAATACCAGCGCTAGAAAATACATGCTTTTATGCGTTAGACACAGCTATGATAAATAGATCAAGAAATGACTATTTCCCTATGGTAGATTTATGGATTTTACTTATTGAATATTCACAACACCATTAAATTGTTTCAGACTTTTATATTACATCAACTACAAATCAACATCACTAGTAAAAAACTTTTTTGAACAAAATATTACATTTAAACGGACACAAAAATAATGTCAACTTTTCAGGATTCACAAACACTACACAATGGGAAACAATTCTCATTTACCTTTATTATTGCATTTCAGTTATTCAACTCATATGCTTGCAGCAACAGCATATCTACATAGGCTTAACACATGATCAGTCATGGATGCACATACATTACTTTTAACATTCACTCATACATGTGCATTCAAATGATGGGGGGAAAACACATTACATTCTCTATAGGAATCACAAAACAGAACATATGGATTTTAATGTACTTTTAACATCATGATTCCATCACCAGAAACCATTAGGAATTACGAACAACAAGAACATCATTACACCAGATTACAGATGTCACTTTATGGGAAGGAACAACAATGCCAGACCGCTATATAGAAGTCAGCATATGTGGGACACAATCACAATATATACGTACATGTACATAACACGCATCACCCATCACGCAAACCACAAAGCACACATTTAGATTTTATTCAGCTCACAATAACAATGTAGCACAATACAACAACACAATGAGGATTTCAGAACTACATAGGCAGGTTAATAATATCATGACGTCATTAGAAGATTCAACCATACACATCACAGATTCACGACTGTACCGCCCCTTTCGGAACTTTAACACTCAATACTACAATACAACATATACGTAAAGAACAGTTTGGAACAGCATTATTAGGGAGATTTGAATGGGACAATTAATAAATATTGTCGGATCGCAAATCACTTATATATATAATACTACAGATGACAGCCGGAAGTTGTTCAGTATTAGTGCCATTTGAATGGGACGCATACAATATTGACATCTCGGCAATCACTTATATATACAATACTACAGATGACAGCCGGAAGTTATTCAGTATTAGTGCCATTTTAAATGGACGAGTACAATATTGACAGCTCGGCAATCACTTATATATATAATACTACAGATGACAGCCGGAAGTTATTCAGTATTAGTGCCATTTTAAAGGGACGCATAAAATATTCACATCTCGGCAATCACTTATATATACAATACTACAGATGGCAGACGGGAAGTTCTGAATTATTATTGCGATTTGAAAGGGACGCATACAATATTGACAGCTCGGCAATCACTTATATATACAATACTACAGATGACAGCCGGAAGTTATTCAGCATTAGTGCGATTTTAAAGGGACCCATACAATATTGACAGCTCGGCAATCACTTATATATACAATACTACAGATGGCAGACGGGAAGTTCGGAATTATTATTGCGATTTGAAAGGGACGCATACAATATTGACAGCTCGGCAATCACTTATATATATAATACTACAGATGACAGCCTGAAGTTATTCAGTATTAGTGCGATTTTAAAGGGACGCATACAATATTGACTGCTCGGCAATCACTTATATATATACAATACTACAGATGACAGCCGGAAGTTATTCAGTATTAGTGGCATTTTAATGGGACGCATAAAATATTGACATCTCGTAAATCACTTATATATACAATACTACAGTTGGCAGATGTTACTTTATCATTTACAAACAATGTTGCAGCAACATTGATCGATCCCATTCGATGCACATTATACACAACTATGCACTTTCATTCATGTTAGCCTGGACGTGTGCTTGTTACTATAAGATCGCGTTTAAGAAATATTGATTACGCATATGATCAGACATTACAAACATTCACTGTATGTGTGATATTTGACACTTTCACATTGAGATTCATTGTTGGAAAACAACATTTCAGCAAACAACAAAAAAACGCCCACTGTGAAAGCATTCGCGCAGCTCACATACAAACAGGTGAATACAATCAGCAATCATTACAAACTCACTACCATTGGACTAATCATACTATAAATCCCCCAAACAACATGGCCAATGCATCACTTGTGATCCACATCAGATCAAGTGCATACCTTGTTACGCTGTTTTGAAAGATGGATGACGATGACATGGTAGACGCTGCTGGTGCTGCTATTGGCGAACTAGCTGTTGGTCGAATCAGGCAGCCTCGGCGGCTCAGACTGAGACGAAGGGGTCGTCTGGTTCGAGGTCCTCCTGTCTACAGGGTGAGACCCACCTTGGAAAACATCAGCGACTTTGAGGTTTATGATAAGTATCGGCTCAATCGCGGACAGCTCATTGGCCTTTACGATCTTCTTAAACCTCATTTGGAGCCACGTATAAGAATAAGGACTGCTGTTCCCGCCATGAGTAAGATGCTAAGCTGTCTATACGTCCTGGCCTCCGGGAGTTTTCAATCCGGAGAACTGTACATGCATGGCCTGGCTCAAGGTACATTCTCTGTGGTGTTTGATAACTTTCTGGACGCCATGGTATGTATCAGTAAGCAATACATAGGATTCCCACAGAATGATGGTGATTGGAGGCGCCTGAAGCGGGAATTCTTTGATATTGCTCAATTGCCCAATGTCTTGGGAGCCATAGATTGTACCCACATTGCGCTGCGTGCTCCAATTGATGACTTGCCCTTCAGAAATTGCAAACATTTTCATAGCCTCAACGTGCAGTATGTTTGTGACGCACGGATGAGGATTATGCATGTGTGTGCGAATTTTGGAGGGGCTAGTCATGATGCCCGCATCCTCTCTCTGTCGTCCCTGTGGAGACCGTTTGAGGAAAGACAAATGCCCCCTGGTTATCTCGTTGGTGAGTATTTGTGCACAACATGGTTAATTAGTTTGACAATTGCCACTGTAGTTTTAAAATGTTAGCGTAATGTTCAGCTATCGGATGCAATTTAACCTTTTTTTTTTTTTTCCCGCTAATGTCTAGTTTGAGTTCAATGCAGATATGTAGCATGTTTTACCTTAAATGCTCAGATAGAGAATGCAATGTAACCATGTAGTTAGCATTTTACACAAGGTTTGGTTTAGGAGAAATACGCATATGTAGCATGTCTTAGCTGAAATGGGAAGATAGTAGCTAATGCAATTTAACCATGTCATTGTCTCTTTCCGCTAATGTCTACTTTTAGTTCAATGCAGATATGTAGCATGTCTTACCTTAAATGCTCAGATAGAGAATGCAATGTAACCATGTAGTTAGCATTTTACACAAGGTTTGGTTTAGGAGAAATACGCATATGTAGCATGTCTTAGCTGAAATGGGAAGATAGTAGCTAATGCAATGTAACCATGTCATTGTCTCTTTCCGCTAATGTCTACTTTTAGTTCAATGCAGATATGTAGCATGTCTTACCTTAAATGCTCAGATAGAGAATGCAATGTAACCATGTAGTTCGCATTTTACACAAGGTTTGGTTTAGGAGAAATACGCATATGTAGCATGTCTTAGCTGAAATGGGAAGATAGTAGCTAATGCAATTTAACCACGTCATTGTCTCTTTCAGCTAATGTCTACTTTTAGTTCAATGCAGATATGTAGCATGTCTTACCTTAAATGCTCAGATAGAGAATGCAATGTAACCATGTAGTTCGCATTTTACACAAGGTTTGGTTTAGGAGAAATACGCATATGTAGCATGTCTTAGCTGAAATGTGAAGATAGTAGCTAATGCAATTTAACCACGTCATTGTCTCTTTCCGCTAATGTCTACTTTTAGTTCAATGCAGATATGTAGCATGTCTTACCTTAAATGCTCAGATAGAGAATGCAATGTAACCATGTAGTTAGCATTTTACACAAGGCTTGATTTAGGAGAAATACGCATATGTAGCATGTCTTAGATGAAATGGGAAGATAGAGAATAATATTGAACTAGATTTTTTTTTTTTAAAAAATAAACATTTGTTAGTGGATTATCGTGTACAAAACTTTTTATTGGACTCCAAATACTATTTTGAGGATTCTGTTAGAATTATGTTTTGTTCATAATTTATAGGTGATTCTGGGTACATGAGCCGGCCTTGGCTCATTACCCCCTTGCGTAGCCCGACTGATGTGTCTGAGGAGCGCTACAATAGGGCTCATAAGAGAACCAGGGCGGTGGTTGAACGGATGTTCGGGCTCCTGAAGATGAGGTTCAGGTGCCTGGACAGGTCGGGAGGAGCCCTCCAGTACAACCCAAAGAAGGTGGCTAAGATCGTTTTAGCCTGTAGCGTCCTGCATAATATTGCACAGCGGGCTGGGATGCTGCAGGCCGTCCCGGCGGACCGAAACCTCCTCAGAGATGAGGAGGATGATCCTGTTCTAGAGGGGCCATTCCAGGACGAGGGGCTCAATGTCAGAGCAGACATCATCAACCGCCACTTTAGATGGTAAAGAATAGAAGTTAGACTGGAGTATTGTCAATAGATGTGAACTCTAGGGAAATGACAAGTAGAGAATTGTGCAAACATGTTAGGATTGTTCATCAAATGCTAAAAATGTGTTTCATTTATTAATATAGGTGATGCTCTGGGCATTGGGTCCTGTAGCGAGTCTTTGCCACCTGGTTTTTAAAGAGGACATCAGATGGTAAGTATAAATGTATGGACTGTTGCTGGCATGAATTGTACACAAATACATCATATGGCATACATTTTCTAAACTAGTATTTAGTTTACACATTACTTAAAATGTAAATACTCAGAAAGGGATCCTCTAGCATGACTATGGTTCAATGTCACACATTAGAGGTTTGTTCTGCTCAATATGACTCATCTTCACACTTGATAGAACATAACACAAGATGCTACACACGCTTAGTAAGCTAGTGACAGAAATTGATTCTAAAATGGGGGGTGGGAGAGGGGTACAGAAATGATTCACACACTTGTAGTAATTTTGATTAAACTTTTTCTGCCATTAGGGAGCTGACTTAATCTAAAGACTGAAAGGGAAGAATTAGAAGCCTGACAGTGAAGATTGCCCAGACTGACAGTGGAAAAAGGCAATATTGAAATTGAAGTATACCAATGGGATCATGTCTGGCATTATCTTTCCAATCTGCTGACCTTGAAAACCATACAAAGACATGTTCACATGGTAAGTGCCAACTATTTGATAGAATAAGGCTGTGGAGGCATCCTATTGGAGACACTTAGATGATTTTCTAATTTTTATATGGTATTTCACAGTCCTCTATTTTTGAAATGATGAATAACACACCTATTGAAGATCAACTGTTTACCCCTGAATTGACTTTCAAAGACCATGCATTATCCAGGTTGGTGTACCAATGCATGCTAGTTAAGAATCACAGGAAGAATGTTGAATATTAGTAGCTTACATACATTAGTCATATTTAGTTCTTAATTAGATATTTAGGGATCACAATCAGACACTTAGATGATTTTACTTTTTTAGATGGTATTTCACAGTCCTCTATTTTATGAACTGATGAATAAGACACCTATTGAAGATCTACTGTTTACCCCTGAATTGACTTTCAAAGACCATGCATTATCCAGGTTGGTGTACCAATGCATGCTAGTTAAGAATCACAGGAAGAATGTTGATTATTGGTAGCTTACATACATTAGTCATACTTACAGGGAGTGCAGAATTATTAGGCAAGTTGTATTTTTGAGGATTAATTTTATTATTGAACAACAACCATGTTCTCAATGAACCCAAAAAACTCATTAATATCAAAGCTGAATAGTTTTGGAAGTAGTTTTTAGTTTGTTTTTAGTTATAGCTATTTTAGGGGGATATCTGTGTGTGCAGGTGACTATTACTGTGCATAATTATTAGGCAACTTAACAAAAAACAAATATATACCCATTTAAATTATTTATTTTTACCAGTGAAACCAATATAACATCTCAACATTCACAAATATACATTTCTGACATTCAAAAACAAAACAAAAACAAATCAGTGACCAATATAGCCACCTTTCTTTGCAAGGACACTCAAAAGCCTGCCATCCATGGATTCTGTCAGTGTTTTGATCTGTTCACCATCAACATTGCGTGCAGCAGCAACCACAGCCTCCCAGACACTGTTCAGAGAGGTGTACTGTTTTCCCTCCTTGTAAATCTCACATTTGATGATGGACCACAGGTTCTCAATGGGGTTCAGATCAGGTGAACAAGGGGGCCATGTCATTAGATTTTCTTCTTTTATACCCTTTCTTGCCAGCCACGCTGTGGAGTACTTGGACGCGTGTGATGGAGCATTGTCCTGCATGAAAATCATGTTTTTCTTGAAGGATGCAGACTTCTTCCTGTACCACTGCTTGAAGAAGGTGTCTTCCAGAAACTGGCAGTAGGACTGGGAGTTGAGCTTGACTCCATCCTCAACCCGAAAAGGCCCCACAAGCTCATCTTTGATGATACCAGCCCAAACCAGTACTCCACCTCTACCTTGCTGGCATCTGAGTCGGACTGGAGCTCTCTGCCCTTTACCAATCCAGCCAAGGGCCCATCCATCTGGCCCATCAAGACTCACTCTCATTTCATCAGTCCATAAAACCTTAGAAAAATCAGTCTTGAGATATTTCTTGGCCCAGTCTTGACGTTTCAGCTTGTGTGTCTTGTTCAGTGGTGGTCGTCTTTCAGCCTTTCTTACCTTGGCCATGTCTCTGAGTATTGCACACCTTGTGCTTTTGGGCACTCCAGTGATCTTGCAGCTCTGAAATATGGCCAAACTGGTGGCAAGTGGCATCTTGGCAGCTGCACGCTTGACTTTTCTCAGTTCATGGGCAGTTATTTTGAGCCTTGGTTTTTCCACACGCTTCTTGCGACCCTGTTGACTATTTTGAATGAAACGCTTGATTGTTCGATGATCACTCTTCAGAAGCTTTGCAATTTTAAGAGTGCTGCATCCCTCTGCAAGATATCTCACTATTTTTTACTTTTCTGAGCCTGTCAAGTCCTTCTTTTGACCCATTTTGCCAAAGGAAAGGAAGTTGCCTAATAATTATGCACACCTGATATAGGGTGTTGATGTCATTAGACCACACCCCTTCTCATAACAGAGATGCACATCACCTAATATGCTTAATTGGTAGTAGGCTTTCGAGCCTATACAGCTTGGAGTAAGACAACATGCATAAAGAGGATGATGTGGTCAAAATACTCATTTGCCTAATAATTCTGCACTCCCTGTATTTCATAATTAGATATTTAGGGATCACAATCAGAAAGAGGAATACATATTATAGTTGATATAGAGGTATTTGAATGGACATGAAATATTACATTTATGTTCAGCATACATATATATTATTGAAATGTTATATACATTATTATGTATAATTAGAAATTCAGATATTTTAATTTATTTTTTATTACACAATATTATGGTGTATGTTTTTTTTTTTTTAAATTTAATTAATAAATATCTTGATAAAATGTTGAACAAAGTTAGAGCATAGACATAAGATGATTGTAAATGTATTTTATGAATATTTGACAACGTGTGTATTAACTTTGTTAAAAAAAAAATTTTTTATTTCAGATTGTCATCTGATGACTTCCAGGAATATTTTTTTGTTTTTGTTTCAGAAACTTTTAATTTTTTAAATGGTAATAATAAACATTTTATTATTAAATACACTCTTTTGAACAGATTATAATAAATATCCATATAATCTGTCAATAAAAAACAATTTGACTCCCATGACTGGTAGTTGGCTATTTGACAAGCACATGCATAAGATCAAATAATGCATCAATTTTAGAAAATCCACTGATTCCGAGAATATTACATTAAACTATCTTTTTTAACATTAATTGGGGAGTGAGATCCATCGATGCTTTTCTTTCGGATATGTAGTCAAAATTTGACATAAATTATTTGTTTTCACTTTTAAGAAGGGGAAGTGGTTCAATTACATTAAAGTGACAGTGTTGTTGAATGTAAAATTAATTTTATAAGATCTTGTATCTTCCTTAGGTATCTCAAAACATTATTTTCTAAATTCTTTTAATTTTTACATTTATAAATGGTAGGTCATTTAGCTTGATATTTTTCACAAGCTAGTTATTGGATGCCAGGTTAATTGATTTAATTTTCTAGTGGAGTCATTTAACTATAGTTATTAATATTATGTAGTTTTTAAAATCTTACCTCTTGGGTTAGACATCACATATCTATATATAATTTTCATTCCCCTTTAGTTTATTTTGACAATGTTAAATCAACATTCCAAATGTTTTGGTCCTTAAAGGGACATTCACAAAGTATTTTGTGTATTGATTTTTAAATAATTCATAAAAGAATTTAAACATATTTAGAAAGTACTATAGAATTACATTCAGTCTTTAAATATACTTTGAAAAAAATAAATCAATGCACATATCTTAGTCAATTACATAAGGCATCTATGTGCAACCAACAATCAGCATCAAAATAGCCAATGTAGATATGTATTTAATCCAAGAATATATATAATTACAATCTAATGATTGAATACCAACACATATTAAGTTGTTCAAATATTATAATCTTATCCAAAATGCATACATAACATATAGCTTAATGTCCCTCTAAGCTGAAGACTCCGAAATACCTCCTTTACAATATATATTTCAGTCAGTGTGTAAAACAATCCAGAAGTTAATCTAAATTTGCTTTACTCATATGTTATACTAATTTAGCAAAAGGAAGGTGCCTAGGTTTCTGATATTTCAAGCATTATTGTGAAATGTTTATTTAAAGGGACATGAACTCAAAATATACTTAAAGGGAGACAGTTAAAAAATTAATGATTTATACATTCTGAATGAGTATTCTATTTTAAGCAACTTTAAAAATTGTCTCATATTATGAATGCTCCTTGTGATGTTGCTATCATTACTTTAAAAATAAGGCATTAAATAGATAATTTATTTGCTTCAGTACTCTGGACAGAACATGTTTTTTTTTGTTGGATTAATTTATCCAACAATCATCAAGGACAACCCAGGTTTTTGGAAACAATTGTCCGTAATCTAAAATATCATTATTGATTTGCAAAGAAAGATAACAAGATAATTCTTAACATTTGAGAATCGGATTAAATTATAAAGTTGTTTAACATTTCATGCTCAATCTGAATCACTAACGTTAAATTTGTTTGGACAGTGTCCCTTTAAGAGATTTAAAGGGTGTATTTACTTCTCTTCTTATCTTGACATACTTTGCTTGAAAAGCATATCGAGATAGGCTCAGTAGATGAAGATTGGTGGATGCACAGAGATGGTTTATGTGATTGGCTCAACCATGTGCATTTAAATTTCTTCTGTTGAGGATATCTAAATACTAAGATAAATTGAGTTACATTTTAAAGTCTAAACAATTTTCTATCTCTACAGATCATTTGATACAATTGTTTGGTTGTAATGTCTATTTAAAAATAAAGACGCCATTGCACAATAACATATATGAGCACTTCAGACAAATACAAGCTCGAGGTTTATTTACTAATAACAAACAAACCTGTAGTTTAACATTTATAAACAGATTATCCAAGTTACTGACATTATAACCTGAATTTGAACATTCAGAAATATTGCGTGGGAAACGCATCTTGAAACACCAGATTAGCATCTTTAAACATTAGAGTCTAATGTCACGCAATAGCACACAATCAATGTGCATTATGAAATACATTTAATAGAGCAATATCAATACTTCACAATAAGTCAAGAAATGGATTTTATGAACAATAAAGACATACAATATTAAATGTGTATTTGTATTAAAGAAACAGACCGTTATTAAACCGAGAAATGTCTACAACATTTAATAATGTGACAGTATTAGATTTTAAAGAGAATTTAATCATTAATATTTAACGGATCACGGATATTAAATCTGCGTCACACATATCCGCTTGACAGGCCCATGAGTTACAAATAAGTCTACATGAAAAATGAAGTTACAGCACCACCAGGAGGTATGTGTAAGGAAGTTACTAAGATATGAAACATTAAGGAACGGCCAATCAGAGTTCATCACACAAACACAACTTGAGTCAGGATGGTCTCACAGACATTCTAACAATATTTCAAACTTTTATCCAATCAGATGTACAGATAACTTGTCCCATGGTGCATCTCATGTTTACTTCACCATATAAAAGTCCATTACACGTTGCCATCTTTGTCAGTTCTCTAATGCCTGCAGGCAGTGTTATATATTAATATTATTATAATATTTAGTAGCCAACTGAGCAGGCATGTCAGCTCCCAGGTTCACCAAGGAAGAGAACGCTGCACTGGTCCACGCCGTCAAGGACTTTTATCCCCAGCTGTTTGGGAACAAGAGGAGGTTGACAGATGCGCATGTTAAGAAGGCCATCTGGGAGTCTATCACCAATGCGGTTAGATTGGTGTGTGACGTCCAGAGGAGCCAGGATCAAATCATGAGGAGATTCGGAGATATGAGGTTGCGCTTAACAAAAAAAGTCAACCTCATAAGGGACTGGGTACAAGCCCGTAAAAGAGGGGGCAAAAGAGAGGCCCCGCGGAAACTGTACCTACTCCCTTATGAGGTGACTTTATGCGAGCTCCTCAATCTCCGGGTCCCCAAAAGATTTAGATCCTTGCCATCCTCGGCCTCCTCTTCTTCCCTCCCAGCTGCGGGATCTGAAAGTCCTGACGCGGGGGCCAGGGCAGCTGCTTCTCCATCCGGTGGCCTGGGAGGAGATGATGGAGAATCTGAACCAGGTAATTATCCAACTTCATATAAAATCTTAATATTTGATTTTTTTAAAAAAAATGTGTATATAGTCAGATACTAAACCTATACAGATCTCACAACATACACTACATATGATGTTTAGATATCTGATTTTAGATTAGTGACACATGAAATAGGAATGATGTTTCTTGCGCTCTACAGAATATGCGTCACAGAGCGAAAATGGAATAGCGCATACACGTTAACATGGGTTAGCTGTAAGTGGCATTGCTTTATACATGTTGGTCAAATGACGGATGCGTAATTCCGCTTTGAATCATTGCGCAATGATCGCAAAAATGGAATTGCGCATACACGTTAACATGGCTTTGCTGTAAGTGGCATTGCTTTATACATGTTGGTCAAATGACGGATGCGTAATTCCGCTTTGAATCATTGCGCAATGATCGCGAAAATGGAATTGCGCATACACGTTAACATGGGTTTGCTGTAAGTGGCATTGCTTTATACATGTTGGTCAAATGACGGATGCGTAATTCTGCTTGGAATCATTGCGCAATGATCGCGAAAATGGAATTGCGCATACACGTTAACATGGGTTAGCTGTAAGTGGCATTGCTTTATACATGTTGGTCAAATGACGGATGCGTAATTCCGCTTGGAATCATTGCGCAATGATCGCGAAAATTGAATTGCGCATACACGTTAACATGGGTTAGCTGTAAGTGGCATTGCTTTATACATGTTGGTCAAATGACGGATGCGTAATTCCACTTGGAATCATTGCGCAATGATCGCGAAAATGGAATTGCGCATACACGTTAACATGGGTTTGCTGTAAGTGGCATTGCTTTATACATGTTGGTCAAATGACGGATGCGTAATCCCGCTTTGAATCATTGCGCAATGATCGCGAAAATGGAATTGCGCATACACGTTAACATGGGTTTGCTGTAAGTGGCATTGCTTTACACATGTTGGTCAAAATGAAATGTGAATTATTATATATGTGAAGAATACAGTATTCTTATTTTCAATATTATACATAATAAAAAAAGAAGAATCCAAATAAATTATAACATATGCCCATCAATTGAAGAGAATGAAATAACACCAAAAAATAATTTAAGCTACAGTAAACAACACAACTGATTGAAAAGTACAGGATATATTTATCATGAATTGAATTGAGGAAACAATTAACTCATGTGACTACCAAAGGATTAATATTTTTTAATTGATTTGCTAATAATGTAAAGATTTTAAACATGGCATGAATTGTATTAATGATATCCAATCCTCATTTAATATATTACAGATCTGGATGTTGGTGCTGGATCCTCAAGGCAGGGCTTGTCACAGTATGGTATGTCTCATTTTAATTGACATTTGTCTTAGAAACATGGACAGAACATTACATACTAAATCCACATTGTACAATATTTATATGTATCTGCAAAATGGATTTTAAAACTTTTTGCAAATAAGAATAAATAAAACAAAAAAATAGGATTACATTGTAAGACTACTCTGATTTTTTTTTTAATTTAAGATATCCCATCTATTCTGGATGTCTTAATTTTAATGTCAGATTCTTTGAATGTCCAATTTATATTCTTCCCTTGTGTATTGCTTAATCTTATTTGTATACATTTTTAAATAATACACACAATTTTGCATATGTTTAGATTTTAAAAATATAGATTCAATTTTTGAAATTGATCACGTCATTTAAGGGACATGCCAACTAAATTTTACATAGAATTATTTTTAAACGTGATTTTATTGTTTTGTTTAAACATTTTATGAGCTACATTGGTTCAGTCTATTGTTTTAGTTCATAAACAAATTAATGGATTTTGGTTTAGGTTAAACAATGCATTACTGGTATTATCCGGCTGTTTTTCTATGCATAAATTGGCATATTTCCAAAAGTTAAAATCATGTGTTCAGATAACAGTAGTACATAGTTTAAAAAAGTATACAATTACACATTTAGAGCTTCATGTCCCTTTAATAGATGAAAATTAAATAATTCTTAGGATATCCTTAAATAACATATTAGATTGGAATTGCATGCTCAATCCCATTCATTACATCAACATATGGAGTAGAGAATTCATTAACAACAACATTGTCAAATCAATATAATTTTATATTAAAGGGATACTGATCTAAAATTATTAATGTTGTCATTCAGATAGAGCATGCAATATTAATCAACATTTAAATATAATACTATAATCATATGTGAAATATTCTATTGCTAAATGTATTTTAAAATCAAGAATGTACGTTTATCTGCAGCTCAATTTTGGTTGACCAACCTGGGT
The DNA here is from genome assembly GCF_027579735.1 of Bombina bombina. Taxonomy (NCBI): domain Eukaryota; kingdom Metazoa; phylum Chordata; class Amphibia; order Anura; family Bombinatoridae; genus Bombina; species Bombina bombina. The sequence goes on from NC_069507.1 coordinate 166,437,414, forward strand.
TTTGATTGATGATTGGTGGATACCTTCAACAAACAATATTTATTGAATCCAATATTGCTTATCTGCCTTTAAGATTAAAATGTAGCAACATTCAAATTATAATAGGAGTCAATGTTAAATCATTTGGAACAGTTTGAACAGTGAAATCAATGATTGAAATAAATCATGTCAGTGTCCCTTTAATAAACAATAGATTCATTCATCTTTACATTCTTTGGATTAGACAATATTGATATATAATTCACATATTCACTGTTGGAGTTACTTTATAGATATCAGCATACTCTAACAGCACCATGATTACATATTTGTACTAATCAATTTGGTTTTGTATTGTGATAAATATGTGTTGTGCCCTAAACAAGATTACTGTACATTGCACAAATGGCTCGATGTGCCACATGTCTTTGTTTATATTTGTCAACAGCTGTTATTCAAAATGTGGTTTGTGGGTATTCTTTTAAGAACATTGATCAATGGGTATATTTAGATATGCAATAGCATCGTATGAGATGAGTTTGATGTCTAATATAGTCAGAAATTAAACATATGTTCAATACATCATTTTTAACAGAATCCCCTTGATTCAATCAAGCATTTGTTTGTTTAATGACTGCTCTATTCTTCACATTTTCAAGTTGATTATTCTTAAAATTCGCTACAGATGTGATTTAGTGCTATCCCAAATGTGTTCACTAATATATATCTATATCATTCATAGAGAGAGTTGGTGTGGGGAGCCCAAGGGAATCCAGCAGTGACACAGAGCCGCCTTTGCGGTCTCCTGGTAAGTCCATTGACTCATTTATATGTCATTGAAGGTGTATTGGTAATCAATATTATGAGCATGATTCTGATGAAGCATAACATTTGAAACAAACATATAATTTACTCCTCTGATTATATATTAATTTTCTTTGAATATTGAAAGATTAATAATTAAAACTTTCTTAGTCTACACCTTTGTTATTCAGAAGATGTATAGCATATGTTTGTTTCCATGTTCATTTTTGACAACAGTCATCAAGTGATACACACATGAGAAATCTTAAATGTTCTATGTACTATGCTTTTATGATTTTAAAATTAATACAAACAATACATTCAAAATCTGAATCATTGAGAATAACAAATCAAATGTCATTTGTATGCTCCATCAAAATGATGTAAATCATAACTTTGGGTATGTATATCTTTAATGCAACATTGATGTGTGTCTTTGATCAACAGTAACATATGTTATAATATCTGATCTTAACGTGTACACAACATGTTATGTTTTACAGAGATTGATTTAACATGTGTGACGGAGAAGGAAGAGGCTGCCTTGGAGTCTGATGGTATGTGAAATATATCTATCATGTTTCCAACATGTTGCTTTATTGGAAATCATTTTATTGAAGACATTCAAAGTCTACAGATTTTGCACTTTAAAAAGGAATATTATTTGTCTGTTCAAATACACTACTGCCCCCTTTCTATATCAGGCAGCATGAAAATATGTTTTTTTTTTTATTATAAATTTATAATTCATGCCATCATTATGTCACATGCATATTCCAGGCCAAAACACAATAATAATGTTATAATTGTACAGACAGTCATTGATATTCATCTGAGTGCCTATATGCATACCATATCCTCATTTCATAATTGTTTAGAAATTCTAACACACTTCGAAGTATATTGAAAACATAATCAATTTGAAATGCGTTGATTTGATTTCATGATGTATGAGATGTTAATATATTTGGATTATTTTTTTCAGATGGATCCTCCACCTCTGGTCATCTGGTTTCCACCCCTGCCCAGTCCCCTGACCAGTCACAGACCCCTGCCCATGCCCAGACCCCTGCCCATGCCCAGACCACTGCCCAGGCTCAGACCCCTGCCCAGGCACAGACCACTGCCCAGGCCCAGACCCCTGCCCAGGCACAGACCAATGCCCAGGCCCAGACCCCTGCCCAGGCACAGACTCCTGCCCATGCCCAGACCCCTGCCCAGGCCCAGACCCCTGCCGGCCCTTCCCATTTGTCATTTCCTGTCCCTCCCAAAAAACGCCCCTTCCCTGAAACCTCCCAAAACACGCCCCTTCACCCCGCTTCGCCGCTCTCCCCGTATTATGGGCCGTACAGCTGCCCAGACCCCAACTCACCACTCTCCAGCTGTACAGCCTACCCCGGAGCAGCAGCTCATCCCTCCCCAACCCAATCCCATCCCTCCCCAACACATCCCATCTCTCCCCCCTGTCTCAACCTTCATTGTCCTGGGTGTCGGATTGTCCTTCCCAGGCACAGCTGTAAGTATCATTCAAAATCCACATTATAAGATACTTAAAGGTACACTGAAGGAAAATTGTTTCTATTGTGATTCAAATAGAGCATGCAATGTTAATCAAATTTATAATTTACTACTCTTATGAATTATTCTTCATTCTCTTGCTATATTTATTGAAACAAAGAAATGCCTAGAATTAATTTTAAATTGAAAATAATTGTGGACATCATTTCTTTATTGTTGGATGAATGTATCCATCAACCATCAGGGACAACCAAAGTTGATAAACAAATATGGCCTGCCCTATAAACCGACATTCAAAATGATGTAAATCATAACTTTGGGTATGTATATCTTTAATGCAACATTGATGTGTGTCTTTGATCAACAGTAACATATGTTATAATATCTGATCTTAACGTGTACACAACATGTTATGTTTTACAGAGATTGATTTAACATGTGTGACGGAGAAGGAAGAGGCTGCCTTGGAGTCTGATGGTATGTGAAATATATCTATCATGTTTCCAACATGTTGCTTTATTGGAAATCATTTTATTGAAGACATTCAAAGTCTACAGATTTTGCACTTTAAAAAGGAATATTATTTGTCTGTTCAAATACACTACTGCCCCCTTTCTATATCAGGCAGCATGAAAATATGTTTTTTTTTTTATTATAAATTTATAATTCATGCCATCATTATGTCACATGCATATTCCAGGCCAAAACACAATAATAATGTTATAATTGTACAGACAGTCATTGATATTCATCTGAGTGCCTATATGCATACCATATCCTCATTTCATAATTGTTTAGAAATTCTAACACACTTCGAAGTATATTGAAAACATAATCAATTTGAAATGCGTTGATTTGATTTCATGATGTATGAGATGTTAATATATTTGGATTATTTTTTTCAGATGGATCCTCCACCTCTGGTCATCTGGTTTCCACCCCTGCCCAGTCCCCTGACCAGTCACAGACCCCTGCCCATGCCCAGACCCCTGCCCATGCCCAGACCACTGCCCAGGCTCAGACCCCTGCCCAGGCACAGACCACTGCCCAGGCCCAGACCCCTGCCCAGGCACAGACCAATGCCCAGGCCCAGACCCCTGCCCAGGCACAGACTCCTGCCCATGCCCAGACCCCTGCCCAGGCCCAGACCCCTGCCGGCCCTTCCCATTTGTCATTTCCTGTCCCTCCCAAAAAACGCCCCTTCCCTGACCCTCCCAAAACACGCCCCTTCACCCCGCTTTGCCGCTCTCCCCGTATTATGGGCCGTACAGCTGCCCAGACCCCAACTCACCACTCTCCAGCTGTACGGCCTACCCCGGAGCAGCAGCTCATCCCTCCCCAACCCAATCCCATCCCTCCCCAACACAATCCCATCTCTCCCCCCTGTCTCAACCTTCATTGTCCTGGGTGTCGGATTGTCCTTCCCAGGCACAGCTGTAAGTATCATTCAAAATCCACATTATAAGATACTGAAGGAAAATTGTTTCTATTGTGATTCAAATAGAGCATGCAATGTTAATCAAATTTATAATTTACTACTCTTATGAATTATTCTTCATTCTCTTGCTATCTTTATTGAAACAAAGAAATGCCTAGAATTAATTTTAAATTGAAAATAATTGTGGACATCATTTCTTTATTGTTGGATGAATGTATCCATCAACCATCAGGGACAACCAAAGTTGATAAACAAATATGGCCTGCCCTATAAACCGACATTCTTGCATTCAAAATCTAGCTAGAGAATTCTAACATTTAAAGAATATGTGTAATTTTGTCATATTTGTAATGTCATGCTCTATCTGAATCAGTCAATTAAATATTTAGGTTCAGTGTCCCTTTAATTTGATATCACTACATATAACAATCACCACTACTTGGATCCAACAATTTATTTACAAATGTTGATACATTATCTCTTGTCTAACCCAGTGGGAATGTAATTTCTTCAGGTTGCTATGTTTACACAGCTTGTCCTCAACGCCAACCACAGTATAATTAAAATATTTAAATTGCTAATGTAAGTACAATGTAAATCCTTTAACAAGATTTTATACACTCAAGCTGTATAAGTGGATCATCGAAAACCAATTAAAGGGGACAACATGTTTGAGTAAACTGTCCCTTTAATGATTTCGGTCTGTCTGAATAACATATTTAATGTGTAAAGAATCAATTTAAACAAATTGATGTAAAGAATGTTTTGTCTTTATGATGACAATGTATCTTTGCTTATTTTTTCGTCTATTGTGTAATTATCCTTAATATTTGATTTATTCTTTATTTTAGGCTGTGACTCAGCATGGCTCATGCTAGAAGGTATAGCACGAGTAGAGCAGGCCGTGTTGAGGAACGCAGCTGTCCTGAGAGGGATGAACGACACCATGCAGGCCCAGCTCCGGGTTCAGGATTTGACTCTGCGGCAGATCATGCTATTAAATTCAAGGCCTGAATCCGGAGCTGGATATGCACAGGACGATGAAGAGGATGACCAATAAGTGGAGGATCTGGAGATGCTCCAAGGGGGCAGATAAGAATCCTCCGTCCACATGTTGATGTTTTTGTTATAGTTGCCATTTGGCCTTTTTCTAAGTTTATTGTTGTGCCTGTTGAACTCTTTTACCTTGTCATATGTCTCCAATGGGGCTATGCTGGCCCTTGGCAACTCTCTTCATGGACTGTGATGCACTGTGTTACCTTGTCATATGTCTCCAATGGGGCTATGCTGGCCCTTGGCAACTCTCTTCATGGACTGTGATGCACTCTGTTACCTTGTCATATGTCTCCAATGGGGCTATGCTGGCCCTTGGCAACTCTCGTCATGGACTGTAATGCACTGTGTTACCTTGTCATATGTCTCCAATGGGGCTATGCTGGCCCTTGGCAACTCTCTTCATGGACTGTGATGCACTCTGTTACCTTGTCATATGTCTCCAATGGGGCTATGCTGGCCCTTGGCAACTCTCTTCATGGACTGTGATGCACTCTGTTACCTTGTCATATGTCTCCAATGGGGCTATGCTGGCCCTTGGCAACTCTCTTCATGGACTGTGATGCACTGTGTTACCTTGTCATATGTCTCCAATGGGGCTATGCTGGCCCTTGGCAACTCTCTTCATGGACTGTGATGCACTGTGTTACCTTGTCATATGTCTCCAATGGGGCTATGCTGGCCCTTGGCAACTCTCTTCATGAACTGTGATGCACTGTGTTACCTTGTCATATGTCTCCAATGGGGCTATGCTGGCCCTTGGCAACTCTCTTCATGGACTGTGATGCACTGTGTTACCTTGTCATATGTCTCCAATGGGGCTATGCTGGCCCTTGGCAACTCTCTTCATGGACTGTGATGCACTCTGTTACCTTGTCATATGGCTCAAATATTCCTTATTTTTACAAGATTATTTATAAACGTTGTTGATGTTTTCTTACATACTAATAAAAGACATGTCATTGCACGATTCTTTGACCTCATTCTTCATTTTATTGATTGGAAGCTCTAGTTTATCTGGTTGATCCTTAAAGGGACCTACCAAAAATAATGGATTTTCAAGAATCATATATGTAATACAATTGTAAATGACTTTAAGATTAACATCTCCAATGTAATTTTATTATTTGTCTTTATATATTTTTCTCAAAGCTTTATCATTGCATGATTATGATTAGCATAGTAATTCTTTTATATATGTATATATAGATTGTTATTTTTGTATATATGTATATTTCAATTTTCACATCCATGTGTGTATTTAGAAACTCTGCATGAATTGATGCACCTTTAACAAATGATCTGAGGATTGATACAATGATATAATCCCTGTAAAGGGTTCATTTTATTGAAATAGTATTGTCTATGTGTATCCTCTTTTTAAAAATAAAATAATGTCCCTTTAAGTGATGGTGAGCACAATTGTTAATGAATGTATTTCCATTTCTAAAGCGTTTTTGTCCTTTTTACATGAACAAGGACATATAATCTTATTAATAAACAATCTTATTGTAATGTTGACAGCACATGTATTTCATTTTCAATTCTATCTTATTGTAAAAGTGTAACCAAATAAATCTCTGTGTGTAATGCGCATAGTTTAGATGATGAATATTTTTTAACAAATATGTTAACAAAATACTTCTCCTCCCATATATGGCTATAGGTAGGCTGACCATATTTCAACTTGAATAAATGACACGTTTGATCAATACATGTGTCATTATTGTTATTCCCAAACAATCTAAACATATCTTAAAACATCAATGGCATATGTATTTCTCATGTGTATCTTTTAAATGTTAAAGATATACACCATAGCTATAGTTAAAGGGACAGTCAAGTCCGAAAAGATGATTCATGATTTCGTGACATTCCTAGATAGCAATCTATACACATACTAGTTACTAAAATATAAATACATTTCTTATTGATATGCCAAGCTGTCAACTGAGTCCTTGTATTGGCTGCGGTTTTTCAGCGATCTCGGATGCGCCATGTTGCTTAAGACGTCACCTGCCAGGCTGTCCAATGATTCCTTGTATTGACTGACGTTCTTACGTGATCAAGAATGTGCCTTTTATTGGATTGCGTTTTGACGCGATCAAGGATGCGCCTTTTTTTGGTTTGCGTTCTTACGTGATCAAGAATGTGCCTTTTATTGGATGGCGTTTTGACGCGATCAAGGATGCGCCTATTTTTTTTGCGTTCTTACGTGATCAAGAATGTGCCTTTTATTGGATGGCGTTCTTACGTGATCAAGGAAGCACCATGTTAATTAAGACATCACATGCAAAGGTAAAAAAACGTCTGATTGTATTACTCAGTCCCGCAATATTTGTTTGTGCACGTTTAACACGTTTGTGAATGAAGCCAGTTTTAAAAACCTTGCGAATATGGATTTTTTGCATCATGTTACATTGTTGACCCGTAGCTGATAAAGACCACCACATTCTTTTTTGCTGGATGTCTGGTTGAATAAACGAACGAAAGCAAAATGTTTTCATGCATATGATATTTCGAGGCAAGTGCAAATCTCTATAGTCCATGTTGTTTAATATGTTTGTCAACAATATGTTCCTTTTTCTGAAAAATGACTGTTGTGTTCAATGTTAAAGATATCTAATTCATAAATATGCGCTATTGTGTTAGAATAAAGTAATCAATATGCATTTATCTTTATCATATGCTAAATATATGATGCCGACTTCTTCTAAATGTAATTTCGTTGTATATTTTATTAAAGGTTCATTAGACACTCACATTATAAATCAAATCTTTTAATTTGTTCTCTAGTTAGATAGTCCATTGTTTAACAAATACACGTTTCATTTTGCTTCTGTTCAAATAAAATGTAAGTAATTTTCAGACTCCTCGCCAAGCCTCTAAGTTTCATGTGAGTACCATCTCCAGCTTTCTCCTGTTTTGTGTATGATGGTGTATTGTCTTGTTTTACGTTTGTAATGGGGGTTTATCTATATTTTCAATAGAGCTAACCCGATTTTCTTTGAAAGTGTTTAAAGCTTTGTAATATTGATATCAGTATATGTTAATCTTGTTGTTTCTAGTAGTGTCTATTACATACAGTTCTGTTAAAAATATAGTATACTGTCCCTTTAATGCAAATGTTTATTTTTGTATCATGTATGAGTTCCACATTGGTTAATCTCCAAATATATTATTGTTAGCATATTTTCACCCCCCACTCCTAAAAGGACTTTAAACCATATTCATTGTTAAAACAAATGTCTTTATAAAAATAAATTAACACAATAATGTCTCTTTAAGAAAATAGACTTTATTTAACACGTCAATATAAATCTGATTTCCAAATTTATTGTTTGAACAAGTACATGTAGATATACCAACAAGCTTCAAATATATGTTAGCATATGTAATTTTGTTAAAGGGACAGTTTAGAAAACAAATAATGTTTTGCATTATTCTAAAAGTCAATTTTGTAATATCAATGATATCAAATGTTTCTCACCAATTAATCATTTGTCTGTGTTTATTTTAATTTGCGAGCTAAACCTATGAGGTTCATGTGCTCATTTCTTCGAGCTTGAAGAGTGCATGTAATCATTATACAATTTGACCACTAGAGGACATTTGGATAGCATTTGTATATGTAAAATCTTGTTATGTCAGAACAACAAATAAGTGGTCATTTTTCATAGTCAGAGATACAAGGGTAAGCACATAAGTCACACGTATTTCTCCATGTTTTGTTGTTTCCAACTTGATAATGCGTAATACAGTGTTTTCTTTGTAATCAATAATTTTCTGACTGTCCCTTTAAGCTGTGTTATTGGCAATCAAACAGTAATATGCCATCATAGATAATTGTAATGGTAATTTTGTTTGCGATTCGGGAAACAGTTTGGACATCACATCACAGAAACCAATCAATATCATGAACAAGGATAGGTATGTGATGATGTGGTTTTCACACACTTATAACCCACACTCTGCAAACAATCTGCCTCCATGGACCCGGTCCCATAGAAGTAGATTATATACAGAGTGTGGTCCACAAGTGTATGAAAACCACATAATCACATACCTATCCATTACACATTAAATAAAAAAAACATTAAACATGAAAACAAATACTTACTTCCTCTTCCTTCCCCTCTTCCCACGGGGCTGAGGCTCTGGGAGGGGCAACTGCCGACTCTGACGAGTTCTCCTTGGAGATGTTGTGGGAAGAGTGGAAGGAAGAGTACTGGGACGACCAAGGTGAGGAGGAGAAGATGGCTGAGGAGGAGAAGATGGCTGAGGAGGAGAAGATGGCTGAAGAGGAGAAGATGGCTGAAGAGGAGAAGATGGCTCGGTAGGAGGAGATGTCCCGGCAGGAGAAGATAGCCCGGCAGGAGAAGATGGGCCGGCAGGAGAAGATGGGCCGGCAGGAGAAGATGGCCCAGCAGCAGGATGCCCAGCAGCAGGAGGCCCAGCAGCAGGAGGCCCAGCAGCAGGAGGCGGACCAGGAGGCAGACCAGCATGCGCCTCCCGGAAAAAAATAAACATCTCTTGGTGTAGATTAATGATTCTGTTTTGCCCTTGTTCTATTCTATTAAGTATGTTTATTATTTGGTTTTGGCCTTCAATTATTTGGTTTTGTCCATCAAGAATTCGAGTTCGGCCTTCGATATTTTGTATCCGGGAGTTACGCATCTGGTCTATGTAATCCAGTAGAACCCGCACCTCCGCTATTTCCTCTTGTTGTGCTTGGCTGGGTACCCGTGCGCGGCGGGGTGCTCGTGCACGGCGGTGTGCGGGTCCTTGAGGGGCCTCTGGTTCTGCGGCCTCCTCCTCTGCTTCCGGGGCCTCTTCATCTGCTTCCGTGCCCTCTTCGTCACGGGGGGCCTCTTCCCTCCGAAGTTGAAATTCCTCCCCACCACTCTCATCCCGGGGAGATGGAGGAGGCTGTATTTGTTGTGCTGCCTCCTCCCCAGACTCTGTATATTTTAAAAAATAAAAATTGTATATATTAGCATATTTGCAAATGAAGCTTTAAATGACTTAGCTTACGATACAATTACAAATGCAGAATCATTAATCCACTTTGAAATCTAACAATCAATACGATTTCCGCATTTTCTAAACCGTGTTTGTGATATCTCTGGTCAATCTGAATGTTTTAGCGTTTGTTTTCAGTCTGTTTAAATGCACACCTAACCTATAGCCTAGATACTGATGTAACCGCAAAGTAATTGAATGCGTGTAAACAACGTTATAGCATTAATCTGATCCTTAAAGGGACATGAAACCCAATGTTTTATCTTTCATGATTTAGAAGCATACATTTATAATCAACTTTCTAATGTACTTTTCTTATCTAATTAGCTTCATTCTCTGGATATTCTTTGCTGAAAAGCATATCTAAATATGCTTAGAAGATGCTGATTGTTAGCTGAATATAGCTGCCTCCTGTGATTGTTTCACTGTGTGCATGGCTATTTCTTCATTAAAATATATCTCAAGAATGATTCAAATTAGGTAATATAAGTACATTTGAATGTTTTGTCAAATTGTATTCGCTACCTCAATCATGAAAGTAAAGGTTTGCGTATAGTGTCCCTTGAAATACATTTGTATGTGAATTTATTCTTCAATGAGCTTACCGTCAGATGAGAATGGCAGGTTCCCGGTATCAATTCCTCCGATACCGACTACATCCACCTCGGAGATGCTGGGCCGCAACATTTCCTCCCATCGGCAGTACTCGATTTCCAGGGCAGGGCCGCCACCGGTTCCTGCGGAATGTCGGGCCTCCAGGCTTAACTTTTTCTTGAGATCCATCTTACAGTCCCGGTAGCGATGTTTTATAGAGTCCATATCTCTGTTCCTGCCACCCACTGCATTCACAGCATTCCTTATTTCATTCCAGAGCCTCCTCTTCTCAGTCGGGGTAGTCTTCTGGTGCTGCAGCCTCCTATACCTGGCCATATAGGCCTCTATAAGGGCCTCCTTCTCCTCCATCGAAAACCTCGCCTCCCTAGTCGCCTTGGCCTTCCCCTGTGACGATGCCCTCTGTTTCCCGGACTGTGAAGCCCTACTCTGTCCACCAATGGGCCCAGCCACTTGTTCTTCTTGAACCAAGTGGCTGGGTCCACCCACCGCTTCCACCCCCGCTTCCTGCCCCCCTTCCTGCCCCCCTTCCTGCCCTGTTCCTCTCCCCCTCCCTCTCCTCCCCCCTCTACCTCTCCCCTGCCTGCCCTCCATCTGTTCCCTAAACTAAACCCCAAATAATCAAACAAAAAGTGAGTGTGATGAAATGAAAGGGGGTCAAAATAAAGAACTAAAAAGACAAAAAAAGTGCTGAAAGTGTGAGAGGGATCTAAAAAAACAAAGAGGGTAAGGATTATTTAAATAAACCAAAAGAAGAAGAAGACTAAAAGGAGGATATGTAAACTAAATGTAACTAGGGGATGGGTATGGGATGGGTATGGGGTATGGGATAAGAGTAAATGGGATGAAAGGGAATGGGACTACAGGGAATGGGGTATGGAGTGTAGTATGAGGGGGTATGGGGTATGGAGTGTATGTAGTGTTATTGATAAGTGTATGTATGTATTGAATGTGTTTGCGTGTAAATGTGTTAAGTGTACAGAAAAATCACTCGCTCGCTAACTCACACTACTACTAATTCTCACTAACACACTACTACTAATTCTCACTAACAAACACTCCCACTAACTCTCACTAACTCCCACTACCACTAACTCACGCTCCCACTAACTGACTCACACTAGCACTAACTCTCACTAACAACTCTCACTAACAACTCCCACTACCACTAACTCACTCACGCTCCCACTAACTGACTCTCTCCCACTTCCACTAACTCCCACTAACTCACTCACGATAACACTAACAACTGACTCTCTCACGCTAACACTAACTCACTCACAATAATGCACAAACTCTCTAATCTTAAACCTCCAATCTCCAAAGACCCACCAGCAACACAGTCAAAGAAGCCATGCTTGTGTGGTGCTTATATACCCTGTGTAAATGTTTAATGATGTACCAATTTCCGTTGTAAATTGTGTTCAGGTGTGCTTTATTAGCAATTAATATTAGTGCAATGTGTATTAGTTGTGTGAATTTGCACATGCTCATTTGGAGTTAGTATTTGTGGAATGTGTAGAATGCGATGATGTCATAGTGGTCGTTTTCTATAACATTGTCCAATAGTATTCTGTTTAAATGTGAATTTGCGATGGTGTGGTATTAGTGAAGTGTTGTATATGTATGTTTGTCCTAATATATAGTGATATTGAATGCGATTATTTTTCTAGTGTATGTATATATTTTTTATTCCTTGTTGTTATTTTGCGAATTTCCGCATCTTAAAGTATATGCGTATTCCCCGTATTAAATTTTATTAAAAATCCCCCCGCTTGTGAATGTGTAATGCTTGTGTGCTTTGTTGATTGATTGTTGTTGTGACATTTGCGGCGTGTTATTGTTGTGCATGATGTGGTATGCGTCATATGACCGAGCTGTGCGTATTTCTCGTGAGATCGAGTGTTAGGTGAAAAAAGCCTTTTTTTTTTGCTTTTCCATTGATCTCTATGGGAGACTGTCTAACGCGGGCAGTATTCCGCGTGTGACATACACGCGTTAGGAGCATCGTTAGATGGTCTTTTTTGAACTCTAAATGCCAGAGTCAAACAATGCCGTGCGTTAGACATAAACCACGTGTAGCGTTAGCAGGCCATCTACTGCCAAACTCCAAATCTAGCCGTTAGTTTGCTGCAGTTGGGGCACAGGTAGCCACTTTCATTTTGTTAGCAAATAAATATCCAGTGTTTTAAAATTTGTTATCTTATCCAATTAGGGAGAGATATGTATCATGGTTAGGTTTATGAAGTCTGCAGTGTTGCACTTCCAGTTCTCAGAATTGGAAAACAAATATACTTAAATAAAAGTAAAGGGGGCAGAAAAAATAATGAAAACAATAAAAACAATAGTTATTTTTGACTATATTTAATTCAATATTTTACATTACAATGTCAAAGTGTTTACTGTTCCCTTTAAAATGAATAGCCCCAAACCAAAGTATTTTTACTCATTGTTCCAGTGATGTCTGCCAATGTCCTCTTGGGTGACTAAAGATCCCTATATGATGTTTAGACTTTTTTGACCATTCTACAGAAGGTCACACATAGTCTTTGCTGAATACTGAATACTGAATAATTCAGCCTGAGGAAACAGTACATGATACTGAGAAACGCGTTGCTGTGTTTTTAATGTGTTTAAATAAACACTTTTATTGATACAAACTTGCTACATCGCTTTTTATTTGGATATCCCTGTTTGGAGTAACTCTCCAATTGCTGGAGAAGTTATAGTGCCTTTCCTGACATCCATACATCTTAACCTTGCTGGGGACTACTATCCTGGCTACTGGGAGCCTTAGCCTGAGAGGAGAGTTTACCGGACAACTCTGAGGTTCCGGTTTGCCCAGCCAGCACCACATCTTGGTGCTTTCTTACACGTGAGTGCATTTGAGCTATAATTTTCAATTATAGTATACCATACGGAATTATGCTATGTGGCGCCTTCTCTGTTTCATTATAAAAGAGCTAAATGCCCTTTTAAGGGCAATGCCCATCCAAATGCCCTTTTCAGGGCAATGGGGAGCTTAGGTTTATTTAGATAGGATATTTGGGGGGTTTGGTTGTGTGGGTGGTGGGTTTTACTGTTGGGGAGTTGTTTGTATTTTTTTTTACAGGTAAAAGAGCTGATTTCTTTGGGGCAATGCCCCGCAAAAGGCCCTTTTAAGGGCCATTGGCAGTTTAGCGTAGGCTAAGTTTTTTTTTATTTTGGGGGGCTTTTTTATTTTGATAGGGCTATTAGATTAGGAGTAATTAGTTTTTATTTTTGTTAATTTCTTTTTTATTTTGTGTAATTTAGTGTTTATTTTTTTTTTTAATTTAGATTGTATTTTGTTAATTTAATTTATTTAAATTATTGTAATGTTAGGTGTTAGTGTAACTCAGGTTAGGTTTTATTTTACAGGTAAATTTGTATTTATTTTAATTAGGTAGTTATTAAATAGTTAATAACTATTTACTAACTAGTCTACCTAGCTAAAATAAATACAAATTTACCTGTCAAATAAAAATAAATCCTAAGATAGCTACAATGTAACTATTAGCTATATTGTAGCTAGCTTAGGGTTTATTTTAAGGTAAGTTTGTATTTAGTTTTAAATAGGAATTATTTAGGTAATAATAGTAGGTTTTATTTAGATTTATTTTAATTATATTTAAGTTAGGGGGTGTTGGGGTTAGGGTTACGTTAGGGTTAGGTTTAGGGGTTAATAGGTTTATTATAGCGGCGGAGTGGGCGAACGGCAGATTAGGGGTTAATTATATTTAAATAGTGTTTTTGATGCTGGAGGGTGGTGGTTTAGGGGTTAATAATTTTATTATAGTGGCGATGAAGTCGGGGAGCAGCGGAATAGGAGATAATACATTTTTTAAGTGGCGGCGATGTATGGAGCGGCAGATTAGGGGTTAATAATTTTATTTTAGTGTTTGCGATGTGGGAGGGCCTCGGTTTAGGGGTTAATAGGTAGTTTATGGGTGTTAGTGCATTTTGTGACACTTTAGTTATGTTTTTTATGATACAGCTTTGTAGCGTAAAACTCATAATTACTGACTTTAGATGGCGGTAAAGATCTTGTCATTTTAGGCTGTACCGCTCACTTTTTGGCCTCACGGCAAAACTTGTAATACCGGCGCTATGGAAGTCCCATTGAAAAAGGACTTTTTTAAAAGTGCGGTACTGACGTTGCGTGACGGCCAAAAAAGTGTGTGGTACAGCTATTCTGACAAGACTTGTAATAGCAGCGGTAGGGAAAAGCATCGTTATGAAGCATAAGTTTCACTCAACGCCAAACTCGTAATCTGGCTGAATGTTAGTGCATCCTGATGACTTTCAAACATCCGAAAACATTCACGAAGATGATAACCAAATAAGTGGCTACAAGATCATGTGATGTTTACAATCTTATTGACCACATTTAGATAAATTTATCACTTTGGTGACTTTGATTGGCATTTTCAACTTGACATATTAGAAACAAATCACCCCACAACAAGTCAGTAAAGATGCATGACAACATATTACTATATTGCTTATGTGTTACATTTTATTTCTGCAACTAGAGTGCAACTGCAACTACTGGGGGCTAGCTGAACACATCTGGTGAGCCAATGGCAAGAAACAAATGTGTGCAGCCACAAATCACCAGCTAGCATTGGTGCTGCTGAGGTTCTGTACATATTCATTTCAACAAAGGATACCAAGAGAATAAAATCAATTTGTTAATAGAAGTGAATTTAAAAGTATCCTAAAATTACGCAATTTCCTATGCCTTTATGCTCAAAGATGACGGCTCTCAATGCGAAGATGTGGAGCGTCAACAACCAGCACTTAAAATGGGTTAAAATAAGATAACTGCTTTAAAGAAAGCTTCAGACAAAGCAGGAAAAAACAATAGCACGTTGAGTGAGTAGTAATCCTCCCACTGTAGTTGTACTGAGCAGTTTAATGTCCTTTTAACTAAAAAGCTGATCACATCTAGGGCTAGATTACAAGTGGAGCGTAAAATTATTGCGATCCCGCAAATGGGCAAATTTGCCCGATTACTGGTGCGCGATAAAAAAACAGCCATTACAAGTGGCTGGTTATTGCTACCGTGAGCTTGTGGTAGCAATTAGCGATTAGAAAATTAATCAGAGATTGGATCTCTGGCTAGTTTTCTAAAAGCGCTCAAAATACCCTCAAAATAGAGGGCATTATAGTTTTTTATATAAAAAAAAATGTAGCATTTTTTAAAATAAGAAACAACTGCAC
Source organism: Bombina bombina (assembly GCF_027579735.1). Lineage (NCBI taxonomy): Eukaryota > Metazoa > Chordata > Amphibia > Anura > Bombinatoridae > Bombina > Bombina bombina. The sequence goes on from NC_069507.1 coordinate 166,453,084, forward strand.
TAGGCAGTTTTGGGGCTTTAAAGTTGGCGGGTGTGGGGTGTTATTAAAAGAAATGGCACTGAGTGCCTTTACATTGCGGTCTATGGGAACTGTGTGTTCCCAGTAAATACATATTTATATGACTATATACATATATTTATGTGTTAATATGTGTATATACAAATATTAACACATACATATATGAACATACACATATACATATATATTTACTAGACTTGTGCATGATCGAAAAATTTGTTTCGGTTTGGTTCGGATCGATTTGGATTTTTTCGAATTTCGGTTCGGATCGATTCAAGTTTGGAAAAATTTGAATGAATTCGTTTTGGATTTGTTTCGGATTAATTCGGATTCGAATAAATTCGGCTGGATTCGGTTCGATTCGGTTTGGAAATTCGAAATTTCGGTATGTGTTAGGTGGGATATGCTGTGTATTAGACTAGTATTATGTACTGTATATTAGGTGTAACCCATAGCAGAGTGATATAACCTAATATACTGTACAATACTAGTGTAATCCATGGCCATCCGAATTCGGCAGCATTTTAATTCGGAAATTCGAATTGATCCAAATCTCCGAATTTACCGAATCGATCCGAAACAAATTGCAGATGTCTAATATTTACACTTTCCTGCCATCGCTGCGCGACTTTGCCATCCCTGGGAATTTTTAGAAGGAGATAAGACTCAAATATAAATAAATTATTTCCACTGTTGCCAGTAGGGATGGGCGAATGTTTCTAAAAATAGTAGCGCTGCGGAATCTGTTGGTGCTCTACAAATAACCGATAATAATAATAATTCAAAATTTAAAACAAATTTTTATACATTTGTTCGTTCGAATCGAATTTCGAATGTTTATATAACATTCTAACATTCTATTTTCGAATTTTCGTTTTCAAATTTTTCAATAAAATAATAGAATGTTTAGCTATGTATTCATTCAATTTCTAAATGTAATTTTCGAATTCGAATGTGGCATTCAAATTCAAAATAGTATTTCTAGTCTACAACTGTGTTTAATAAATGTAATATTCGAATTCGAATGCTACATTCGAATGTCACATTCGAATTTGAAATAGTATTTCTAGTCTAATACTGTGTTTTTTAAATGAAATATTCGAATTTGAATGTGACATTCGAATTTGCATGTGACATTCAAATTCGAAATAGTATTTCTAGTTTACAACTGTGTTTAATAAATGTGATATTCGATTCGAATGTGATATTCGATTTAGATGTGACATTCGAATTCGAAATAGTATTTCTAGTCTAATACTGTGTTTTATAAATGTAATATTCAAATTCGAAAGTGACATTCGAATTCGAAAGTGACATTCGAATTCGAATGTGACATTCTAATTTGAATGTGACATTCGAAAACTGTAAATAACATTTGAAAATCGAATTTTTGAGAATATTCGTTCTTATCAACATTCTATTATGTAAATCAAATTTCTACAATAACATTCTTTCTAACATTCGAATTCGAATATAAACACATTCGCCCATCCCTAGTTGCCAGTATACCTTCTATACAACTGTGAGAAGGCAGCAAATGTGTTAAAGGGAAGGTAAAGTCAAAATGAAACTTTCATGATTAAGATAGATTCATATAGCTGTGGAACCTCCTCAAGAATACAGCTGAAACATTTCTAGAGGAAGCTGATCCCAGAGTACATATAACCCAGAACACTGAATAAAATTGATGTATTTGGGTCCCAACTGTCTAATCCTGAAGATGTTGTAATGTACTGATATTAAAGCTAAAATGTAGCTAAACTCTTGATTCTCTGGGTGTTAGGGTTTTAAAGATGCTTTATTGAGATGACTTAAAGTGACAATACCAGAAATGGGTAAATCCAACTTTTTACAAAGATAATAGCCAAAAATAATTATAGCATCTAGGGCTATTGTTGGTACTGGATCAGGTTACTGGAAATGAAGTAGAGATAAGACAGATATGAAGGACACACAGAATCCAGGAAAAGAGAGGCAGAAGGTCACGGCAGGCAGCACAGATGTGGTTATAACACAGGCAATATGTAAAGGCAGGCATCACAGATTCAATGTCAGGAGGCAAAGAGTCAAAACCAGAGATCAGGCAGGAACAAACTACAGTGCTGAGAAGGAGCAAAGCGCACAATCTAGCAACTTGAAGGACACTTCTCAGCTTCCCTAAATAATTGCAAGTGTGGTAAGAGGACAGGCATTCGGACAGACACCTGTCTAGAAGAGAACCCCTTGCAGTATGTTAGAAGAGACAGACAGCTGGTGACAGAATGGAGAGAGGACGTGGCAACACTGTCACATCTTGGAAATTCGCAGGTCTGCCCATGAAACACCCAACACACTCACAGACCTTTCAGACATACCTACCCTGCCCCCTCAGTATGTGACCCCATGCACAGCCCCACCCACTAATTGCCAATGGGCTTTTGCCCACTAGCTATTACCCTCCCACATCCCAAATGTCATCCTGCAGATGTTGAGAGGTATGATTATGAGGTGGGTGATGGTGGGTTTATCAAATTCAGTCTACAAACAAATAGGACAATTTGCATTAGCTAAAACCTTTACACCCTTTGATTGACTTTGCAATGAATGAAAGAGTGCCTTCTCTGTTCCTATCTTTGGATGCAGAGAAGGCATTCAACAGAATTCATTGGGATTACATGAATGAAACTCTATCACAGTTTGGAATCTCGGGTTCCTTCACTAAAGCAATACAGGCCATCTATAGTAGGCCATCAGCTTATCTTAGAGTAGCTGGATATCAATCCAAAATAATCTATATCAATAATGGTACCAGATAGGGGTGCCCATTGTCACCCCTGTTATTTGCCATGTGTATTGAGCCTTTAGCTGCTAGCATAAGAAACCAAAGAGATATCTCTGGCATAACAGTAGGTAAAAATGAACACAAACTTTCTCTATTTGCTGACGATATCATCCTAACAATCAGCAAACCGCTACTGTCTTTACCAATTTTATATGAGCTTCTATCAACCTTTGGTACCCTATCAGGTTATAAAGTTAATAATGACAAGTGTGAATCCATTGAGGCACATCTTCCTAGTCATACCAAAAAGCTGTTGGAAATTAACTTTGATTTTAAGTGGGCTACTAGGGCGAAACAAATACCTCAGAGTTTTCCTTCCTTATAACCTAAAAGAGTTATATAAACTGAATTATCCCCGCTATATAAACACCTCCACAAAGAAATGAAGACCTGGAGCACATATAAAATTTCATTTTACGGCAAAATGGTAGTTAGCAAGATGGTAATACTTCCAAAATTACTGTATCTATTTAGATCGTTGCCTGTAGATATCCCTACAAAAGATCTTAAAATCGTCCAAAAAAAACATTTTTGAATTCATTTGGGCTAATAAAAAAGCGAGAATAAATAGGCACACCCTCTTGCAACCTAAAACGGAAGGGGGACTTGGAGTACCTGATCTCCAAGTATATTATAACGCTGCTAGGTTAGCTCAAACAGCACTCCTACATAATTCTGATAGTGAACTAGCCTGGGTCCAGTTAGAGAGAGACATATTAAATCTTAACCCAGTCTATCAGATGTTCTGGACACTTAAAATAGACAGACCAGGTTCCTGGACAAAATGTACTTCACTAGGACACACCCTGAGACTATGGGATAAGCTACAAAAAAAGATATAATTTGATCCCGGAAGGTTCCCTTCTCACATCGCTATCCATATTTCCAGACCACCATAATACCCAAACTAATACATTATGGGCCAACAAGAGCTTATACAGAATTGCTGACACACTACGAAATTCTGAGATCATTTCGTTCCAGCAATATAACGATCTCCTGCCCTCCACACCACATTCCTGGTTTCATTATTTCCAACTTAAAAATAGGATAGATGAAGTCAGTAGACTAAGAGTCTCGAAAACTCCCACACTATTTGAGAAATTCTGTCAATCCAACTCCAGAATCAGGGGTACAATTTCTAGTCTTTATAGGTTTTTGTCCGTTGGACGATACCCTGAGAAGTTATACTTTATCAAAAAGTGGGAAAGCGAGGTTAACCTCGATAGGGATATAACAGAGTGGGCGGCCACAATTCAGAAAGGCCTAGCGTGCTCCGTTAGCGCAAACTTAAAGGAAAACTATATTAAAGTGATATATAGATGGTATAATTACCCTAGTAGGTTTAAATACTGTCAGCTGGAGTCTGACATGGCTAGAATACCTCAGTGTTACCGGGGCTTCCAGATTGAGGGTACCTACACTCATATGTGGTGGGATTGCCACAAAAGCAATAAAATTTGGGACGCCACCTCTGAGCTACTAAGTAATATCTTTAATAGAAGGATCAAACTAAATATGGAACAGGCCCTCCTACATTTCCCTATTGAGGGACTACACAGACAATCATTAAAATTAGTAGGTATAATATGTACTGCAGCTAGGACAATGATGGCTAAATATTGGAAAACATCAGTCCCCCACTACGATGTTATCCTAAACAAAATTAGATACTATTACCAAATGGAGAACATTGCATCGTCTCTATTAGACAAGAGACAAGAATTTCTAAAAGTTTGGGAGGAATGGATAGTCTGGGAAGACTCTGTTAGGATGCAAACGAGAAGAGCCATAGAAGCTAGAGCTTGATAGGATGTTGGACTTAATAAATAGAAATTCCTACGAGTGCTCAATCTATACCTTTCTTTTTCTCTCTCTCTCTTTCTTTCTTTCTATCTTTCTTTCTTTCTCTCTCCTTTAAGATAGGTACTCTTATTATTCTTTCTTTCTCCTCTGGTGTCATGAGTCCTATCTGTAATACAGGAAGTGTTCCTTTAATCTAACATAAGGAAATAGATGGGCCAAACTATGTTGCCCTCGTATGCAAGCAAGATATCCTTTAATACTACCTTACATACTGTGTTTCATGTGCTATTATTTTGTATTGTTATGTGTTGTGGTGCATATATTGTTTTTATTTTGCTGGTGGAGTTGGGAGACTTCAATAAATAAAATAAAAAAATTTCATCTAAAACCTTTACACCCTTATGGCTTGATGATCTAAACTTCAAGGGATCAGACATGTTTTTTCTCACCCACCCTTGTAAAAAAGGGGCAGTCCCTGCGAGTGGCGGGATGGCTCCTATTAAAAGTAATGGAGCTCACTGGATAGGGACACTTTGCTCCTTAGCAGTGAGCAGGGGGCACACTTTAAAAATTAAATCCTGCAGCCAATATAAGTCAAATTAAGCTGCTTTCTAATTAAAGCATCTTACAATCACCTATATTTACATATGTATGTGTTCTTCTCTTAGGGTTATAAGTATTTTGAGTGTTTTGAGAAAAGCTTGCTACATTTTCATTTGCTAGAAAAAACTTTAAGATCTGTAGTGCGAAAATCTTTACAGAATTACACTGGCATTAGAAAGACAATTTCATATACACCCATGGGGGTCCATTTATCATTGTGTGGACGGACATGATCCACTATAGTGAACCATGTCCGCCGCACATACGCTGTCGGCATTTATCATTGCACCAGCAGTTTTTGTGAACTGCTGGTACAATACCGCCCCCTGCAGATTTGCGGTAAATCGGCCGCTAGCAGGGTGTGTCAATCAACCCGATCGTAATTGATCACATTGATTTCTGTCTGCCGCCTCAGAGCAGGTGGACAGGTTATGGAGCAGCGGTCTGGCGAGCCATTCAGAGCTTGATAAATGGAACGCCCATGTTTAGCCCATTTTACGAAAAAACAATTACGCTTTGTATTTTACGAATTTCTAAATTATTTTTTGCACACCCAGTGTACTAAAATTACGCTTTACACTGTGCATAGTTAATACAATTGATTCCTGTGTAATTTACATACAAATTCTACAGTTTTGGCAAAATATGATTTTTGGTGAAGAATTTTGCTGATTTTTGATGCACCTTGACAATACAAATTTACAAAGAATCAGGAATAAAGTCTACTTTTATACAGAAATTATCAATTCACAAGGAATATTATAGGAAATACTGATTTATCTACTATATGGATTATTTTAGTGAATTAAAATGAGATAATCCTTCATTTTTAAATTTTAAAAGTAAATAAAAATATTAGGACTCTAATTCTAATTCTCTAAAGAATCTAAATCATTCTGTTATCATTTCCCGGGGAAATGTAGCAGTTCATTTCAACAAAAAATAAAAAATAAATAAAAATATATATATATAGTTCTCTGAGATTGATTCCAGCAAGTTTAAAGTTCCACCAAAGAATAAAATTCTTTACTCTTAAATATGCAAATATAAACTTTTGTAAACAATGCTTGTCCTAATGCTTCTTAGTGGAAAATGTATAAAAATTATATGCAGACAAATTCTCAAGTACAGTCTTAGGGGTCTATTTATCAAAACACGGACCGAAAGGATTCACTATAGCGAATCATGTCTGCCCTGCATCGCTAAATAACGACAGCATATGCTTCTTGTGAAATGCTTGTGCAATGATGCCACCTGCACATTTGGCCACTAGTAGGGGGTGTCAATCATCCTGATTATATCTAATCAGGATGATTGCAGTCTGCCACCTAAAAGGTGGCGGACGAGTTAAAGGATTACTTTCTGTTATCATTTTTAAGCTAAACAACTAACATATTAAAGTTAATAAACATTAATTAAAACCTAGTGACCTATATTTTCTCCAAAACGAAGTTTCATAACGTTCTAAAAGTTATATCTTTTATTCGCCGATGATGTCACGTTATCCTGCCCACTATTTTCAGCACTGCATGTTCAAAATACTTAAACCAATAACTTTGTGTTTAAAGCGCCATTTTGAAACCTAGGTATTGTAAACGGATTGGTACAGAGCAAAGGATACCCACGGAGTGGGTTTGGAAAACAATTAAATTTGCAGACAAGATTTCTGATATACGGTAGAGATATGTTAATGAAATGCTATTGATAAAAAGCGTATTTGGGGTAGTTAGTTAGTAACAGGCATAGAAAATATTTACTTACAGTGGCCCTTTAAGAAGCAGTTGTCTTACGACCGCTGCTTCTTAACTACAGTTTCCAGCGATACTGCGCGGGGAGAAAGCAGCATCCGTTGCTTTATAAATCTCCCCCTTAGCCTGCAATCACCACTTGCAATGCAGCACTGAGTGGCAAAATTTAACATTGCACAGGAACTCTGTTGTTGTCCAATGCCGTTCAATGCTCTTGCTTAACCAATTGCACAAGAGCAGGGCATGTCAATCACCCTGAACAACTGAATGTCTTGGTGATTTATGTCATCACCGTTGAGGAGGTAGAAAGACAAAAGAAGCAGTTTCTGCTTCTGAAATTGATAGGTAGCAGGCATTCTCATGCACACCTGCAGGGCAAAACAAAAAAAACTGTGAATGCAGCTTAATTAATTTCCCATCTAGTTCCCCTTTAAAAAGGTAAAACAGGACCAGAATAAAGTAGTCTGGCAAATAACTTCTTAAAGGAATATTAAACATATAAACTGAAACATATTGTGTATAAAAACAGCAAACAACTTTTCTTGCAAAACAAGCACTTAGAAATTCTCAGTGTAGCCACTAACCTCAGGCTAATAAGAGAGTTGACAAGTTGGCAACTTAGGTTGCATTCTGCCTCTTCTGAGCATGGACAAATCTGACTATTTATCTAGTATTCACTTAATACTAAGCCAGCTCATGTTCCTCTAGAAGATGTATGACATCAAGCTTAATAAACCTTCGTGTAAGAACCCCTGCCTCCTTTTAGGGCTGTCTGCAAGATACAAATCATAACACAACTTTGATTCAAGGTAAGTTAATATTATTAAACTGTGCTTCCTCATGCAAGTAAAATAATGCAGTCACATTTCAAAAACTGAACAAGCATAAAGCCTGTGACACACTGCATGGGAAGAGGTGGTGCACAGGCATTCGCGTGCAGTGTGTCTTTCTACTTACCTCGTGCGCATCAGCTGGCAAGGGCTCACATAGCCGAGTGCTGCAAGATGAAAAATTTAATCTCCAGTCAATCTGCTCATTCGTATAAACCTGCGCATCAGGACACAGGCAGATAATCAGATTCCTCCAGACAAATAAGCATCTGGTGAGTGGTATCTATTGCACAGTAGCTGGGAAGGAGGGAGGCCATACAAGGAGCAACCGGCGACTTAACTTTTTATGCATGTAGTCGTTGTTTTATGCTAATTCATTAGTCCAGTTATGCATTCACCCATGCTGCTTATATCAAATTCCATTGTATGAGTTCTAAATTAAAACCGATTGGTTGCCAAAGGGACCTTCAACACATAGTACAGCAATACACTGCAAATAGTTAATATAAAGGGTGTATCTGATCTGTAACTACTGTATTGATAAAATAAGTGTAACACACAAGCCCACTGTATAGAGTAATAATGCAATTTTAAGATTACAATAACTATAGCACATGACAGACGGGTAGAAATGTGTATTTGTTGAAATGGAAATTTGTTTGAGCTCTAGGGGGGTAGTTATCAAGCCGTCAACCTCAAATACGCTGGAATTCCGCAGTGTATTTGTGGCGAGGCTGATTCGCCTTAGTTATCAAAGGCTAGAGACCGGCAAAAGTAGAATTTTGTGACGTAAGCTTCGATCCGCCGGACTCAGTCCGACACAAATCGATTCTTACGTCACTACAGATGTTCCGCACACAAGTGCGGCACAATCTGACTACTTTTGCTAGTTATCAAAAAACTAGCAGGTACGCTCGGCACTTTTCCGGCCCAGCGTACCTGGTTTTCAATCCCTGGAGGCGGCGGATCCCATAGGAATCAATGGGAGTCTGACTATAGCGAAAGTACAAGTTCGCTGCTGCCTGACATCCCATTGATTCCTATGGGAGATGTGTACACCTAACACCCTAACATGTACCCCGAGTCTAAACACCCCTAAGCTGTCCCCCCCCTACACCGCCTCAACTAAATAAAGTTATTACCCCCTAAACCGCCGCTCCCGGAGCCTACCGCAAGCTACTCTATACATATTAACCCCTAAACCGCCGCTCCCTGACCCCGCCGCAACTATAATAAATGTATTAACTCCTAAACCGCCGCTCCCTGACCCCGCCGCAACTATAATAAATGTATTAACCCCTAAACCGTCACTACCGGACACCGCCGCAACCTACATTATACCTAGTAACCCCTATCCTGCCCCCCCATACCGTCGCCCTCTATAATAAAGTTATTAACCCCTATCCTGCCGATCCCGCACCTCGCCGCAACTAAATAAATAGTTTAACCCCTAAACCGCCGCTCCCGGACCCCGCCGCAACCTATATTAAACTTATTAACCCCCTAATCTGCCCCCCTACACCATCTCCACCTACAGGGAGTGCAGAATTATTAGGCAAGTTGTATTTTTGAGGATTAATTTTATTATTGAACAACAACCATGTTCTCAATGAACCCAAAAAACTCATTAATATCAAAGCTGAATAGTTTTGGAAGTAGTTTTAAGTTTGTTTTTAGTTATAGCTATTTTAGGGGGATATCTGTGTGTGCAGGTGACTATTACTGTGCATAATTATTAGGCAACTTAACAAAAAACAAATATATACCCATTTCAATTATTTATTTTTACCAGTGAAACCAATATAACATCTCAACATTCACAAATATACATTTCTGACATTCAAAAACAAAACAAAAAAAAATCAGTGACCAATATAGCCACCTTTCTTCGCAAGGACACTCAAAAGCCTGCCATCCATGGATTCTGTCAGTGTTTTGATCTGTTCACCATCAACATTGCATGCAGCAGCAACCACAGCCTCCCAGACACTGTTCAGAGAGGTGTACTGTTTTCCCTCCTTGTAAATCTCACATTTGATGATGGACCACAGGTTCTCAATGGGGTTCAGATCAGGTGAACAAGGAGGCCATGTCATTAGATTTTCTTCTTTTATACCCTTTCTTGCCAGCCACGCTGTGGAGTACTTGGACGCGTGTGATGGAGCATTGTCCTGCATGAAAATCATGTTTTTCTTGAAGGATGCAGACTTCTTCCTGTACCACTGCTTGAAGAAGGTGTCTTCCAGAAACTGGCAGTAGGACTGGGAGTTGAGCTTGACTCCATCCTCAACCTGAAAAGGCCCCACAAGCTCATCTTTGATGATACCAGCCCAAACCAGTACTCCACCTCCACCTTGCTGGCGTCTGAGTCGGACTGGAGCTCTCTGCCCTTTACCAATCCAGCCACGGGCCCATCCATCTGGCCCATCAAGACTCACTCTCATTTCATCAGTCCATAAAACCTTAGAAAAATCAGTCTTGAGATATTTCTTGGCCCAGTCTTGACGTTTCAGCTTGTGTGTCTTGTTCAGTGGTGGTCGTCTTTCACCCTTTCTTACCTTGGCCATGTCTCTGAGTATTGCACACCTTGTGTTTTTGGGCACTCCAGTGATGTTGCAGCTCTGAAATATGGCCAAACTGGTGGCAAGTGGCATCTTGGCAGCTGCACGCTTGACTTTTCTCAGTTCATGGGCAGTTATTTTGCGCCTTGGTTTTTCCACACGCTTCTTGCGACCCAGTTGACTATTTTGAATGAAACGCTTGATTGTTCGATGATCACACTTCAGAAGCTTTGCAATTTTAAGAGTGCTGCATCCCTCTGCAAGATATCTCACTATTTTTGACTCTGAGCCTGTCAAGTCCTTCTTTTGACCCATTTTGCCAAAGGAAAAGAAGTTGCCTAATAATTATGCACACCTGATATAGGGTGTTGATGTCATTAGACCACACAACTTCTCATTACAGAGATGCACATCACCTAATATGCTTAATTGGTAGTAGGCTTTCGAGCCTATACAGCTTGGAGTAAGACAACATGCATAAAGAGGATGATGTGGTCAAAATACTAATTTGCCTAATAATTCTGCACTCCCTGTATAATACATTTATTAACCCCTATCCTGCCCCCCTACACTGCCGCCACTGTAATAAATTTATCAACCCCTAAACCTAAGTCTAACACTAACCCTAACACCCCCTAACTTAAATATTAATTAAATAAATCTAAATAATATTTCTATTATTAACTAAATTAATCCTATTTAAAACTAAATACTTACCTTTAAAATAAACCCTAATATAGCTACAATATAAATAATAATTATATTGTAGCTATTTTAGGATATATATTTATTTTACAGGTAACTTTGTATTTATTTTAGCTAGTTAGAATAGTTATTAAATAGTTATTAACTATGTAATAACTACCTAGCTAAAAGAAATACAAAATTACCTGTTAAATAAATCCTAACCTAAGTTACAATTAAACCTAACACTACACTATCATTACATTAATTAAATAAATTAACTACAAATAACTACAAATAAATACAATTACATAAACTAACTAAAGTACAAAAAATAAAAAAGCTAAGTTACAAAAAATAAAAAAAAAAATAAGTTACAAACATTTAAAAAATATTACAACACTTTTAAGCTAATTACACCCAATCTAAGCCCCCTAATAAAATAACAAAGCCCCCCAAAATAAAAAAATTCCCTACCCTATTCTACATTAAAAAAGTTCAAAGCTCTTTTACCTTACCAGCCCTTAAAAGGGCCTTTTGTGGGGCATGCCCCAAAGAAAACTGCTCTTTTGCCTGTAAAAGAAAAATACAACCCCCCCAACATTAAAACCCACCACCCACATACCCCTAATCTAACCCAAACCCCCTTAAAATAACCTAACACTAATCCCCTGAAGATCATCCTACCTTGAGTCGTCTTCACTCAGCCGAGCCACCGATGGAACTGAAGAGGAGATCCGGAGCGGCAGAAGTGATCCTCCAAGGGGGGCTGAAGAAGTCTTCCATCCGATGAAGTGATCCTCCAGGCGGCACTGAAGAAGTCTTCCATCCGGGCAATGTCATCTTCCAAGCGGTGCTGAAGAAGTCTTCTATCCGGGCGATGTTATCTTCCAAGCGGGGTCTTCAAACTTCTTTCTTCAGGATCCATCTTCATCCCGCCAAAACAGAACATCCTTCTTTCCCGACGGACTAACGACGAATGAAGGCTCCTTTAAGGGACGTCATCCAAGATGGCGTCCCTTCAATTCCGATTGGCTGATAGGATTCTATCAGCCAATCGGAATTAAGGTAGGAAAAATCTGATTGACTGATTGAATCAGCCAATCAGATTGAAGTTCAATCCGATTGGCTGATCCAATCAGCCAATCAGATTGAGCTCGCATTCTATTGGCTGATCCGATCAGCCAATAGAATGCAAGCTCAATCTGATTAGCTGATTCAATCAGCCAATCAGATTTTTCCTACCTTAATTCCGATTGGCTGATAGAATCCTATCAGCCAATCAGAATTGAAGGGACGCCATCTTGGATGACGACCCTTAAAGGAGCCTTCATTTGTCGGTAGTCCGTTGGGAAAGAAGGATGTTCCGCATCGGTGGGATGAAGATGGATCCTGAAGAAAGAAGATTGAAGACCCCGCTTGGAAGATGACATCGCCCGGATAGAAGACTTCTTCAGCACCGCTTGGAAGATGACATCGCCCGGATGGAAGACTTCTTCAGCGCCGCCTGGAGGATCACTTCATCGGATGGAAGACTTCTTCAGCGCCCCTTGGAGGATCACTTCTGCCGCTCCTGATCTCCTCTTCAGTTCCATCGGTGGCTCGGCTGAGTGAAGACGATTCAAGGTAGGATGATCTTCAGGGGATTAGTGTTAGGCTATTTTAAGGGGGGTTTGGGTTAGATTAGGGGTATGTGGGTGGTGGGTTTTAATGTGGGGGGGGTTGTATTTTTCTTTTACAGGCAAAAGAGCAGTTTTCTTTGGGGCATGCCCCACAAAAGGCCCTTTTAAGGGCTGGTAAGGTAAAAGAGCTTTGAACTTTTTAAATTTAGAATAGGGTAGGGAATTTTTTATTTTGGGGCTTTGTTATTTTATTAGGGGGCTTAGATTAGGTGTAATTAGCTTAAAATTGTTGTAATATTTTTTAAATGTTTGTAATTTATTTTTTTTATTTTTTGTAACTTAGCTTTTTTTATTTTTTGTACTTTAGTTAGTTTATGTAATTGTATTTAATTGTAGTTATTTGTAGTTAATTTATTTAATTAATGTAATGATAGTGTAGTGTTAGGTTTAATTGTAACTTAGGTTAGGATTTATTTTACAGGTAATTTTGTATTTCTTTTAGCTAGGTAGTTATTAAATAGTTAATAACTATTTAATAACTATTCTAACTAGCTAAAATAAATACAAAGTTACCTGTAAAATAAATATAAATCCTAAAATAGCTACAATGTAATTATTAATTACATTGTAACTATCTTACGGCTAGATTTAGAGTTTTGTCGGTAATGACCCGCATAGCTAACGCATGTTTTTTTTTCCCCACACCTTTTAAATACCGCTGGTATTTAGAGTTCACAGAATGGCTGCGTTAGGCTCCAAAAAAGGAGCGTAGAGCATAATTTACCGCCATTGCAACTCTCGATACCAGCGGTGCTTACGGACGCGGCCAGCTTAAAAAACGTGCTCGTGCACGATTCCCCCATAGGAAACAATGGGGCTGTTTGAGCTGAAAAAAAACCTGCAAAAAAGCAGCGTTAAGCTCCTAACGCAGCCCCATTGTTTCCTATGGGGAAACACTTCCTAAGTCTGCACCTAACACTCTAACATGTACCCCGAGTCTAAACACCCCTAACCTTACACTTATTAACCCCAATTGACGTAAGGGGATCTGCGGTATGGAAAAGTTGCGGCTGGAAAGTGAGCGTTAGACCCTTTCCTGACTGACTCCAAATACCAGCGGGCGGTAAAAACCAGCGTTAGGAGCTGGTTTTGACGGCTACCGCCAAACTCTAAATCTAGGCGTTAGGGTTTATTTTACAGGTAAGTATTTAGTTTTAAATAGGAATAATTTATTTAATGATAGTGTAGTGTTAGGTGTAATTGTAACTTAGGTTAGTTTTTATTTTACAGCTAAATTTCTCTTTATTTTAGCTAGGTAGCTATTAAATAGTTAATAACTATTTAATAGCTATTGTATCTAGTTAAAATAAATTGGAAGTTACCTGTAAAATAAAAATAAATCCTAAGATAGCTACAATATAATTATTATTTATATTGTAGCTATATTAGGGTTTATTTTAAAGGTAAGTATTTAGTTTTAAATAGGATTAATTTAGTTAATAATAGAAATATTATTTAGATTTATTTAATTAATATTTAAGTTAGGGGGTGTTATGGTTAGTGTTAGACTTAGGTTTAGGGGTTAATAAATTTATTACAGTGGGGGCTGTGTAGTGAGGGGCAGGATAGGGGTTAATAAATGTATTATAGGTGGCAACGGTGTAGGGGGGGGGCAGGTTAGGGGTTAATACATTTAATATAGGTTGCGGCAGGGTCCGGGAGCGGCGGTTTAGGGGTTAAACTATTTATTTAGTTGCGGCGAGGTGCGGGATCAGCAGGATAGGGGATAATAACTTTATTATAGAGGGCGGCGGTATAGGGGGGACAGGATAGGGGTTACTAGGTATAATGTAGGTTGCGGTGGTGTCCGGGAGCGGCGGTTTAGGGGTTTATACATTTATAAGAGTTGTGGCGGGGTCTAGGAGCGGCAGTTTAGGGGTTAATACATTTATAAGAGTTTTGCCGGGGTCTAGGAGCGGCGGTTTAGGGGTTAATACATTTATAAGAGTTGCGGCGGGGTCTAGGAGCGGCGGTTTAGGGGTTAATAACTTTATGAAGTTGCGGGGGGCTCCGGGGGCGCTGGTATAGGGGGTAGAACAGTGTAGTTAGTGTGGGTTTTTAGTGACAGGCTAGCAATAAAGCTGTAAAAAAGCCAAAGAGCAGCGAGATCGGATGAGTGATAACTCTCACAGTCCGCTGCTCATCGCCCCGTACTTGGTGTGCGGCTTTTTGACAGATTTATTGATAACTTAGGCGAATTTTTTCAGGTCTGCGGCGGCGATGGTAGGCGAGCTTAGGCGGGCGTATTGGGCCGGCGAAGGCAGGAAAGTTGACACGTTGATAACTACCCCCCTTGGTATCAAACAAAAAGACAAAAGAAGGCACCACAATAGTGCAACATCAGTGATATCAACAAAAACTCCTGCTCCAATCAGTTATACTCACAGGATATCAGGCACTTGATAAGTGCCACAAAAGCATTCTGAGCTCTTATAATCGCTCAGCAGACTAATCCTTGTATTCTCCGAACTCCTCTGTGTTGTAAATGTAGCTGTGCCCAAAAACAGGTACACATAAAGTAAGGGATAGTCTGTTCAAACCAAACAGTATATTATAATGGCAGTCACCGAAGTAACCACAACTTCAGCTCTATATGACTGAACAGCAGCTGCATATATTAAAATTCCATGGAAAGTCTAGTATAATTAAAAGACGTTATTAAAACAATGTTAAAACACAACGTTTCACGGTCTTACAACGTCCGTTTCACCAGGTGAGTACTGTTGTTTGAGCTCTGTTTGTCATCTACACAATTAATAATTAGAGCTGTATGTCCTGGTAAGCAGGTATGAGGAGGTTGTTCAGTATATTTAGCTATACCAGTATAGCAGATGGCAGATTACTCACAGTAAGGAGGTATTCTCATACAGCCCTCTTGCAGCTTTATGGTATTTGCCTTCAAATGAAGAATCAAACTAGAAGCCACTAATTCTGACAGCTGATGTTAGGGGTTCCAACTGGGTTTGGGAACTAGCTTTTGCCTAGACTGTGTTATGGTGGGCTCAAATTCAAATCTATTCCAGTTAATTTATCACTCTACAATAAACCATCCTATATTATAAAAGGCCAAGTGTTTGTCTGAAGCCGTCATGCGCAGTAGAGACAAACACTTGGCCTTGAGATAGGGAGCGTGAGGTACACAGCATAGAGATAGGGAGCGCGAGGTACACAGCATACAAGCAGCTGTGATATAGGGAGCGCGAGGAGGTCTGGGGAGCGCGAGGTAAGCTGAGAGCCAAAGAGGGGGGGGCAGAGCCAAAGAGGGGGGGGGGGGGGCAGAGCCAAAGAGGGGGGGGGGCAGAGCCAAAGAAGGGGGGGGAGAGCCAAAGAGGGGGGGGAGGGAGCCAAAGAAGGGGGAGAGAACAAAAGAGGGGGGAGAGAGCCAAAGAGGGGATGGAGAGAGCAAAAGAGGGGGGGAGAGCCAAAGAGGGGGGGCAAAGGGGAGGGGAGAGCCAAAGAGGGGGGAGAGAGAGAGCCAAAGAGGAAAGAGAGCCAAAGAGGAGAGAGAGCAAAAGAGGGGAGAGAGCCAAAGAGGGGGGAGAGAGAGCCGAAGGGGGGGGGAGCCAAAGGGGGGGGGAGAGAGCCAAAGGGGGGAGGGGGAGAGCCAAAGGGAGGGAAGAGAGCCAAAGGGGGGGGAGAGCCAAAGAGGGGGGAGAGAGAGAGACAAAGAGGAGAGAGAGCAAAATAGGGGAGAGAGCCAAAGAGGGGGGGGGGAGCCAAAGAGGGGGGGGGGGAGAGCCAAAGAGGGGGGAGGAGAGCCAAAGAGGGGTGGGGGAGAGCCAAAGAGGGGGGGGAGAACAAAAGAGGGGGGGGAGAGAGAGCAAAAGAAAGGAGGGAGAGAGCCAAAGAGGGGAGAGAGAGAGTAAAAGAGGGGAGAGAGAGAGCAAAAGAGGGGAGAGAGAGAGCAAAGGAGAGGGGGGAGAGAAAGCAAAAGAGAGGGGGGAGAGAAAGCAAAAGAGAGGGGGGAAGAGAGAGGGGGGAGAGAGCAAGGGGTGGGACCGCTGTACTGAAAAAAATGGCCCGTGTACACGGGCTTTAGTACTAGTTTATTATAACCCACGTGATTTTCAAATGCATTTGGCCCATGTAAACGATTCCTTTATAAACCTTGCATATGGAAAATTCAACAACAGTCCTAATTAGTCTGAAAACTCAATTTTAAACGGTTTTTTTTTTTTGTCTCTACATGCTGGACTTCCCAACAACTAAGTTTTGCTTTGTATTGAGTGGTATTCTTTGCAGTTTGTCTTTTTAAAGCTCTTGTACATGTTAATGCATATATAAATAGAACAAATTGTATTTTGTTTTAAAGGGACATTGTATTGTAAAATGTTCCCTTTAATGTGTTTTCAATTATTCATTTAACTTGCTGTAGTGAATTCAATTATTTGTAAACAGTACGTTTGAGTTTATTTTGTGATTTGAAATTACTTTTAGCCTGCTAAACCACCACCTATACTGAAAATAGAAATACAGCTGTATTATCTACAGAAAAGCTATGTAATCATAAGACTATAGCACTGGAGAGAAATATTTGTATCTGAAATAGATGATTTTGCTTGTTGAATCCACCCAGTCCTAATTGGCATTTCAAAATCCAATAAATATGTAGGGGCAATGTCCCATACATTTAATATGCTGCAGGAGGAATAAGAAGTCATTTGGAACAGGACACCTTGTAATTACAATACATTTATATACATTGATATAGAATAATATACCAGCCAAGAATTAAGATTTTTTAAAACAAATACTGAAAATAGAAATACAGCTGTATTCCCTACAGAAAAGCTATGTAATCATAAGACTATAGCACTGGAAAGAAATATTTGTATCTGAAATAGATGATTTTGCTTGTTGAATCCACCCAGTCCTAATTCGCATTTTAAAATCCAATATACCATAATAAATATGTAGGGACAATGTCCCATACATTTAATATGCTGCAGGAGGAATAAGAAGTCATTTGGAACAGGACACCTTGTAATTACAATACATTTATATACATTGATATAGAATAATATACCAGCCAAGAATTAAGATTTTTTAAAACAAATACTGAAAATAGAAATACAGCTGTATTCCCTACAGAAAAGCTATGTAATCATAAGACTATAGCACTGGAAAGAAATATTTGTATCTGAAATAGATGATTTTGCTTGTTGAATCCACCCAGTCCTAATTCGCATTTTAAAATCCAATATACCATAATAAATATGTAGGGACAATGTCCCATACATTTAATATGCTGCAGGAGGAATAAGAAGTCATTTGGAACAGGACACCTTGTAATTACAATACATTTATATACATTGATATAGAATAATATACCAGCCAAGAATTAAGATTTTTTAAAACAAATACTGAAAATAGAAATACAGCTGTATTCCCTACAGAAAAGCTATGTAATCATAAGACTATAGCACTGGAAAGAAATATTTGTATCTGAAATAGATGATTTTGCTTGTTGAATCCACCCAGTCCTAATTCGCATTTTAAAATCCAATAAATATGTAGGGGCAATGTCCCATACATTTAATATGCTGCAGGAGGAATAAGAAGTCATTTGGAACAGGATACCTTGTAATTACAATACATTTATATACATTGATATAGAATAATATACCAGCCAAGAATTAAGATTTTTTAAACAAATAAACATAATGTTTGCTGCAATTATTTTTCAATTGCGAAAAGCCCACCCTCTATTTACCTTTACACTGTCATAAAGTTAGTATAAAGTGTAGGGTAGTGTTATCTGATAAAGTCAATAGGGACAGATATGTAGCAAAGTTATACCTTACAAGTCAGCAGGCAGGGTGTATTTCTAGTTCTGAGAATTAGAAAATGCTCAATATTCAGAGCAAAATGATATGAAAAGTGGACAAAATAGATAATGGAAATATATAATTTTATTATGCATAACAAACATGTTGTATCTCAATGTGCTTACTGTTCCTTTAAAGAAAAGCAACGTTTACAGTATGGTGTCCCTTTAATTAAAAGCTAATAATATATTTCATATCCCCCTTTTAATCTATGAAACCTGTGTACAAATTAAATATGGTCTTTCATGATTGCAAGGAAGTGTTTGGAAGTCAAAACATGTTAATTACATGATTTATCAAAATTATATGAAATCATTAATTGCATGTCACCTATACTATAATCGCGTTTGTAACGTGTCTGTCTGTGTCGCCAGTTGCGCACACATCCTCAAAGCAATCTTGGCTGTGTGAGGCAGCTAAAAGAATGTTGGCTGCATGCGCAGCCTAATGAATCCACCTGGATGCAGCAGGGTTGGGGTTGTGAAAGAATCCACCGCAGGTAGATTCTTTCACCAGTAGACAAAAAAGAAGGTATACAATACGGATAAGCACTCCCCTCTGGTTAGAACCGCTGCCTTCCAACAGTCTCTCCCAAAAGCAGAATAAAAGCTACCTTTTATATTCAAAGAAGTTTGTTTCTATTTTCCTGACCGTTTGTGGAGCCATTTAGCCAATACTATTCTGTGAGTATTTTACACTTGTTTAAAAGTTGTTTGGAAACACTACACCAATGTGAAAAATTTATCTACAGACACAGATACATTCCTTTTCGAAGAATCATGGACAGAGTGGAATCCTTGGGAACCCCCCACGAACCAACGGATTCTTTCACCACCCTCCCATTTTCGGAATGGCAAACAAAGCCTTAAAAAAAAGAAACAACAAACCGCCCGCACTAAGTATTAAGAAAAAAAAACTAACCGCCCGCACAAAGTATAAAAAAAATAAAACTAACCGCCTGCACGAAGTATTAAAAAGAAAAAGAAACATAACCGCCCGTACTAAGTATTAACAAAAAAAACATACCCTTAAATCGCTAAACTCCCACAACAGAAACTACCTAACCCTTACACCGCCAATTAAATAATTTACAATAGTAGCCCCTAAACCGCCAAATCCTACAACGCTAACTAACTAGTTGTACTATTAACCCCTAAACCAACAAACCCCCACATTGCAATAAACCTAATTAACCCCTAAACTGTCAACCCCCCACATCGCAATAAACCTAATTAACCTATTAACTCCTAAACTGCCAACCCCCCACAACGCAAATAACTAATTTTATTACTAAGCCCCCTAACCTAACACCCCCTAAATTAACCCCAATTACTACTAAATTACACTTAAAATAAAAAATCCTGGGGTGGAGCTAATTGCCAATTATACCAGTCACATTTTCATAGAGCTCCTGGGCTTTCACTATTAAATTTAACTTAAATCCAAACCGAAGTTACTTCTAAACTAGTTGAATTGAGCTCTAAGACAGAATAGTGGCTCTTGCTATTTGGATGTCTAGAGTGCAATTGTCGGCAGCTCCGTGGACACAGAAGGAGAGCAGTGCAGCAGCGGTTGGCCTCTGCAAAGGAGTACATACACCAAGCCTCAAGTTGCAAACTTCAAGCATCACTCTGCAAGTACCCTGGAGGGTTGAGGCTCCGCTCCAGAGGTACTATACACACACAAGAGATTGAGGGAATCTGCAGCCGGACGGATCTCAGGGGATTAAGGTGCAGGATCTCAAGGTATCTAAACACCAGGAGGAGGTAGGCAAAAAGTCTTCCTATCAACCTGTCACTTTAGCCTATCCTTAGAGAATTACTACAGATTTCTCCTGCATAAGGTCCACTCTTAGACAAAGGCACGTAGCGCCATAAACAGTCTTAAAGTAACACCTTCTTTTTTCCTCTTTTAGAGCGAAAACGCCATATTACAAGCCGGCTGCACAACTTCACATCTACCTAGTATTTACTCACTGGATACCTAATAAAAGATCAAAAGGCTGTATTAAAATAGTGGAGAGCACAAAGAAGGGAATAAAACACTGAATTTGTACCTATAATCCATACTGTAAAGCAGTGGCGTAGCGTGGCTTCTCAGCGCCCAGGGCAAGGCAAGAATTGCGCCCCCCTAATCCATTAGCACTGACTGAGTCTCTTCCACCAGTACAGTAGGGATTGGCAAATTTGCTTTGAATATAGGAGACAGCTCAACAACTTAGGAGACAGGTTTTTGTTTTAAAACAAACAAAGCTTTATTTTAACAACAAAAATATATACTATATATATATATATATATATATATATATATATATATATATATATATATATATAATTCTAAACTCTACATTCATCCTTAAAAATTAGGATTCAATATGGTTGCAGGCAGCCATTACTTTATTATATACATTAAGTAAGTACATTATATAACTTAACAATTAAATTTTTTATGGTTTAATATTTATACATGGGATTTAATTTTTAAATACATCTGAGCCAGCATGCCAGAGTGTGAGAGTGATCTATGCTGCTTTAAAGTGAAAGCCAGTTATTATTTTTTTAAAATTCATTTTAACCTGGGTAAAACATACAAGATGTAGATCATTTACATCTTGTATGTTTTATTTTACCCAGGTTAAAAATGAATTTGAAATAAAATAACCAGCTTTCACTTTAAAGCAGCATAGATCACTCTCACACT
Organism: Bombina bombina; assembly: GCF_027579735.1. NCBI lineage: Eukaryota > Metazoa > Chordata > Amphibia > Anura > Bombinatoridae > Bombina > Bombina bombina. The sequence goes on from NC_069507.1 coordinate 166,474,365, forward strand.
CTGGCATGCTGGCTGGCTCAGATTCTGGGTCCTTTGGAAGTTGGAATTTGGCTGGCTGGCTCAGAGTGACTCTGGGTCCTTTGGAACTTGGCTGGCCCTGCGACGTCACCTGGGTAACGGTAGAGGCTAAGCTGCATTTTGCGTGCGTTGCCATTTCCAATCCCTATTCCCCAGGGCCCAGGCAAAAACAGGGGCTATAATAATTTAATTATAATTCTGGCTGGCAGTGGCACTGGTGGTCTGGTTCTGATACGGACCCGGTGATGAGTTTGGTAATTTCTGTTGACACTACTTACCTTATCATTGCGGGCGCGGCGTACTAGTCAGTCTGACTCCACTCTGGATGTGCTGCTCTGACTTTTTCCTCCCTCCTGACATGTGCACTGGGAGTGGGAGTGGACCGTGCTAACTAGTGGCATAAACACTAGTCTAGCAGCAGGTAACGGTCGGATAGGATTACACTCATAAAATTATGATAATTAAATCATTACACAGCATGTCTTGACTTCAGAGTAGTAGACAGTTCACTTGAGAGACAGAACGGCTGGGCGCAGGCGCCTGTCAGATTTTTTAGCCTCCCTGTAGCGCCGCTGGGAGTGGGACTGCGACTGTCTACTGTCTTGAGATGGTGGGGACTGGGGAGGCTGGGAGCCAAGCATTTTGCGCCCCCCAGAATTTTGCGCCCGGGGCAACCGCCCCTGTGGCCCCCCCACGCTACGCCACTGCTGTAAAGACACTAATATGCATCTAGACTGTCATTGCTGCAGATAGCACTTCTCTATATAAATTGTAGAAGCAGTAGTTTCTGAAGTTGAGACAGAAGATAAGAAGCTGATAGCTCAGGAAGGGTTAATAAAATCTAGATCTGTATACCAAAGATCATATCTCTTTGCTCTGGGAGCTTACGAATATTATACAGTCAATAATTTATATATAGTATTTGCCTCTCGACAACACTAAGGGAGATGGCCGGAAGGGGCGGAGCTACATGGACGCAGCGTGTGGTAGTGCTTTGGTTGGGAGAGAGCGCGCAACAAGCCCCAAGTGCTCCGAGGATTTTGCTCGGCAAGCCTGACCTTTAGGCACTCTGCATGGTGCCCGCAGCAGCAGCGGGAAGCTTGGAACCCCAGTAAGGGTAAGCAGCACGGCCGTCAGGAGTAGGCGTAACTCCAGACCCATTGCCTGGGTCACCTCTTGGAGGAACAGAACGCTGGAGCGGAGAGGCACTCAGAACCAGCAGGTATAAGCACGCAAATAACCCCAATGTAAGGTACTGTTTTCTATTTTGGAATAGTCTGTGTGGGGGGAACGAAGACTAATAGTAAGGGAGACAAAACCAGGAATACACTGTTGACAGTTCTCATTTGGGGAATATGTAAAGAGCTGGAGGAATATTACCATAAGGGCTGAGGACTGGCTTAAACAGATAAGCAGAAAAAGGCTTATTGCGGAAGGGCGATCATCTTAATAAGCCCCCCTTACAGGAAACATTACAGTGACATGAGCAGAGTCCCCCCCCCCCCACGAAGTATAAGCACAATAAGTGTCTATGAGAGACTAAACAGCCGACTTTTTCTTTATTTTATTTCAATGCTTGACAACGTTAAGGCGAAAGAAAATACTATATGATTGATCTCCTGGAGAGGAAGCTTGTACACTATAGCTGTTGTTAGCCAGGTCCCGCAAGGTGGGTGAAGCCCTGGCTGGTCCAGAATAAGGAGAATTTAGACCCTTTTTTTTTTTTTTTTTTTGTGTGTGCTTATTGGCAAGTTTACATTGAAGGGTATTGCTGCATATTTTCAAGACTACCAAAGCTTTTTTGGGAGAGAAAATAACTGGCCGCTGGAGTACTGTTATATAAATCTATACTGGTTACTGAATCTATTTGGTTGGGACTTGTCTACTGGCTATAACAGGTGCCCTTAACAGAAAGACAGTTACAACGGCTGAGCAGAACAGGGCAAAGCATGGCTAGCCAGTGGTACAAGTAAACTGCTACAGTTTGTTTCAAGTAGCCGGCAGAACGAACAATCTTCAGAGACATTTAGAAATTGAATTATAAGATCATATATAAGGAGCTGGACTGCTTAGAGAACCCCAAGAGCCATACACTAAGCTATACTCAATGTATCTGTGGCAAGACAAAAGGCTCTTGGTTTCCCAAAGTATTGTAATAGGCTAAGATGAGTACTGGATATGGTAGTATTATAAGGAATATCTAGAAAGTCAATGCTAAATTGTGGTTACCCAGTGTTCTGAAAGAGTAGGCGTAATAAATTATCATAAATGCTTGTTTAGAAATTTGCTAGGGTATTCTTAGGGATATTAGCTATACTGGTATTTATTTATAAGTTTAAGCACTGTCTTAAAATTGTTGGCTCTAAGTTGATGATAATTAAAAATCCTGGCATAAGTTTTTATGCTATTTAAATATAAACATTTGCTAAAAATCAAGTTTGCGGTTGAAAAGACAGCTGGATTCAGTAAATGCTATAGTAAGAGGTATAAATCTATTTTAGTTGACTGAGGTAATGTTGATATCATATAGTTAAAGCAGTATTGACAACCTAATCTGTTTAAGTTGTGGAAGGTTCAGGTAATCGGAAACTAATTAAAAGAGACAGCAACAAAGGAAATATTATTAACAATCTCATGCATGTGTACACTGGAATCTGTTTACAAGGTGATACTGTTTTAAATTGTTTACATTCAAGAGAGCAAAAGCAGTGTGTTTAGCCTACAGGTCAAATAAGAATGTAGATTGGGTGTTTCAAAAAACAAAACAAAAAACAAACAAACTAGATAACTGTTTCTTGTCGTTTAGCCAGGCATTACCATATATAACTACGATTCACACGAACACTAGTACTAATACACAGACGTAGAATTTATTCTACGCACCAATAATCACTTCCCCTCTTTTTGTCCCCTTTTTTTTATTCAATTTTTTTTCTCCTCACTTGGGTTTGCTAGGCCGCCACTAGGCCCTTATTATTTTGTATTAATCATTACATACACATATGGAAAGGTTTGTCACCATTAAAAATAAATCACCGGCAATGCCACCAAAAGGAAAAGAAAAAAAAAAATCCATAAAGAAACAGTTTAGACACAGAGAATAGAAGTTTACTAGAAACAACAAATATACATACAATGGAGTCTCAGGACTTAGTAAAACAATTATCAGTCATTATGCTCCCTCAATTCGATCAGGTAAAGAGGGATATCTCAGAACTAAGGTCAGAAGTTAAACAGTTTTCAGATAGACTGCAAGAGGCAGAAAACAGAATATCAGATATAGAAGATATGAATACCAGTCATGAGAATAAGTTAAAAGAACAGACTAGTCAAATACATTTATTACAGAACAAGGTGGAAGAATTAGAAGACCGAGCTAGAAGAAATAATGTCAGAATCATAGGATTACCAGAGATAGAGGAATTCCAGGATTTAATACATTTTACTGCAATACAATTACCATTGGGGTTGGGTATGCAGATCCCCCCACAAGGGATACAGGTTGAAAGAGCGCATAGAGTAGGTAGCGCTAGAACTTATGCGGATGGTAAGACTAAGATTAGACCAGTCATTGTTAAGTACTTGAGCTTTCAAGATAAAGCTATAATTATGAGCCATTACAGGAAAAAATTCCCAGTAAAGATTGGGGAATACAGCATTTTGCTTTTTCAGGATTTTTCAGTGGAAACGTCAAAGAAACGAAAAGAAATGGTACCTATCTGTACAAATTTAATTAAAACAGGCTTGAAAGCCTCAATTATATATCCAGCCAAAATTAAAATTTTTAATGAGCAAGGAAACGTACTACTGAATAATTGTGAAGAAGCTAAAGATTTCTTATACTCTAGACAGAACTCTTAGGGACAACAAGGCAGAAATGGCAGTTAACTAAAAGTAATATTAACAAGGTTCTAAGAAAGAAGAAACTTGAGAGAGGATTAATAGTTTTAATACCAGGGTCAAGAGGCCAGGTCCTCTAAGAGATGTGTTGGTCACTGTGCTAGCTGAGTATGATCTTCTCAGCATCTTTGGGCGATACGGAAGAGGTTATTTCTGTATCGGTTTTTCTTTTTATTACGTTTGGTTTATTGTTTACAATGTTTGTAATTATGTGTTTACCTCCCCATTCCTGTTTTTTCCCCTTTCTCCTTTTTTTTTTTTTTTCCTTTCTCGCAATGTGCTATAGGGTATACCATAAGGTCTGATGGTTGAACAATTAAAAGTTATATCATGGAATGTGGGAGGGATCTCCTCATTATGGAAAAGGAAGAATATTCTGAAACAATGCAAAAAACATAATGCAGATATAATAATGTTACAAGAGACCCATTTGAAAGAACAGGAACTAGACAAACTTAAAGTAGGGTGGGTAGGGGAAGTGATTGCAACACCCTGCACAGCAAGGAAAAGGGGGGTAGCAATCATATTCAACAAAAAATTAGACTATAAAATTATGGGAAAATAATTAGATATAGAAGGTAGGTTTGTAATCCTACATATTGCATTATATGAAAGATTCTTGATTTTATGTAATATCTATGGTCCAAACAGCCTAGATAAAGTTTTTTGGAACAAGATTCAAGTTAAACTAATGAAATATGGTGTGGACAATATAATATTGGGAGGTGACTTAAACATGGTGATGTATCCAACATTAGACAGGTTAAAACCCCCTATGAACAGAAATAGCCGAGCTGAAACTAAGTTACTTAAGAATTTTTGTAATAACCTAAGACTTAAAGACATCTGGAGAATCCAGAACCCAGATGTAAAATGTTTCTCTTGTATATCCCACAGCTACAAAACCATGTCTAGGATAGATGAATTCTTAATCTCAGAAAACTTATTAGGTACAGAAATATCTGCAGATATCAAAGAGGTGTTGATATCAGATCATGCTATTATTTTATTAAATTTTAAGTTTAAAAAGGTCGTAAGAGACCCAGCAAGGTTTTTTTTCCTACACATTTGAGTACCAATGTACAATTTAAGGATTGGTTAAAGAGAAAATGGCAGGAATATTCATATTTTAATAAGGAATATGAAAATAAATATGAAGTCTTTTGGGAGGCTTTTAAAGCGTTTATTAGAGGGGAAACCAAGGCGTATTTGGTTAGAAATAAGCGAATAGCACAACAGAAGGATATGCAGTTAGCAGGGCAAGTACGCAATTGTTATAGTGCATTCTTAAGTGATAGATCAGGGACATTGTGGGACAAATATATAAGGGCCAAACAAGGGAGAGATACTTTCCTCATGCAAAAGTTACGACAAGAAGATCTTAGAACAAGGGCTTTTTGTTATAGACATAGCGGTAGAGCTGGTAAATTTTTGGCAAATCTAGTGAAGATCAAGAAGAAGAAGCGTGCCATAGAGATTACTAGAAAGGGTTCTGAGAGATTGACAAATATTAAAGAAATAAATGAGTATATATATGAATATTATCAAAAGCTGTATACAAAGGATAAGATCAATTCGGAAGCAAAAGCAGAGTTCTGGGATAAAATCAGATTGCCAAAGTTAGACGAAGAAGATCTAGACGAGCTGAATAGACCTATAACACAGGAAGACATTAGGGAAGCAATCAATAAAACGGTGGCTAACAAGGCCCCTGGCCCAGATCAGATCCCGATAGAACTATACAAAATCCTGAAGGAAGAAATAACTCCCACGCTAGAAGCCCTCTTTAATACATTATATATTAATAATAAAATGCAGTCTAAATATTTTACATCATCAACAATTTCATTAGTCTTGAAAAAAGGTAAGAACTCAGAAGAGATGGGTTCATACAGACCCATCTCTCTGTTAAATAATGATTATAAACTTCTTATGAGCGTGATTGCCCAAAGACTAAAGAAAATGATGGCCCCATTAATACATAAAGACCAAGTTGGCTTTATGCCAAATAGGACTTCTACGACCAATCTGAGGAAATTACAGTTGATAATAGACTATTATTGGAATCAGGTTAAAAAAAAGGGAACTGGGATTCAAACAGACATGGCTATTACATCGATCGATGCTGAAAAAGCTTTTGATATGATTACGTGGGACCATTTATTTACAACAATTAAGAATTTTGGAATTACAGGTTCTTTCCTCAGACTGGTACAATTGATTTATAACGAACCACAGGCTAACATCCTGATAAATGGCACTATATCAAAAAACTTTATACTACAGAAAGGAACCAGACAAGGGTGCCCTTTATCCCCTTATTTGTTCAATTTAGCTATTGAACCTCTAGCTGTACATCTGAGAAAGGAAATAGAAGGGATCTGGTTAGGGAATAGAAGAATAACGTTGTTATTATATGCTGACGATTTAATGGTCTTCTTAAGAGACTCTCAAAGAAATATTCCTCTACTAATTCAAATTCTGGGAGAGTTCGGTAAGTTTGCAGGCTACAAAGTAAATATTGATAAATCAGAGATCCTTTGGTTAAAAGAAAAAAAAGATAGTTATAAGAATGCCCCATTTAAGGGTGCAAATGGAAAGTTAAAATATTTAGGCATTGTATTGTCTAGAGATCCTGAGAACTGGTATACACTAAACTACCCTCAAATGTGGGCAAAAATATCCAAGGATATGGCTAACTGGGCTAATTTTCCATTGACCTTGTCAGGTAAAATAAATTTAATCAAAATGGTCCTATTGCCCAAAATTTTGTACCTACTACAAAACTTACCTAGATTTATCAATCGTAAGGATTTAGCATTATTTAAATGGGATTGTCTAAAATTTTTATGGGGTAACAAACGTAAAGCAATTGCATTACACAATTTGTCACTATTTAAAACAGGGGGCGGATTGGCTTTCCCAGATATAGAGCTATATAATCTAATATGTATGGGTAAATTTGCATTAGAATGGCTAACAGAGGCAAATTATTTTGCCACAAATGAAATAGAAGAATTTTTAGTGGCTCCATATGGTCTTAACGCATTATTACACTATAAAGGGAAATTACCAGATAAAGTTAAAAAGCTATCTACCGTTAAGAATATAATAACTGTATGGCATAAACTTCTGAAATTATTACGAGTTAGCCCGGAATATTCAAAGTATTTGAACCCTAATATTCAAAGTATAGGAACCCTAATTTTATACCAGCAATAGAGTCGAAGGTTTTTCATAGATGGAAGAGGAAGGGCCTAATTTTTATACAGCAACTACAAGACAGGGAAACTAAAGGCTGTAGAACGTTTCAGGATTTAAGTAGAGAGTTTGAAATCCCAAATAATGAATTTTTCGCATATTTGCAAGTACGGCATTTTTTAGAAACCTTTAATAAAGAAGCTATACAAGATAGTTTAGGCGGAAAGATGAATATGGTACTAAATGTGTACAGTCAAGGAAACTATTCTATCTCTTTCTGGTATAAAATAATGAAAAAGTTTCAAGAAACAACAAGAATAGGGGCGTTGGCAGCAAGCTGGCGACAGCCAATAGAGAGGTTACAAAAAAGCTTCACTCTGGTAGATAAAGCAACACTATCTATAGGTTGGAGAGAGTCCCAAATGAAAATAATAAATAAGGTATATATTACGCCTGCTGTAAAAGCTAAATGGGATAAAAGTGCGGAAAATAAATGTCCTAGATGTAGTTTCCCATTAGCTGATCTGACACATTGTTTATGGTCCTGTCCAAAGATTCAAAAATTCTGGAGTAAGTTGAATTTTTGGTTGAACAGGATTAATGGGAAAAAGATCAAGCTAGAAAAAGAGGATATTATTTTTATGTATCAAACCCCCAGATTACAGATTAATTTTAAATTTGTAAATACAGTAATAATAATAGGAAGGTCATTAATCTTGAAATATTGGAAGTCCAGGAAAGCTCCCAGTTTAACAGAGTGTATCAATAAGATTAAGGGACAATTGATAGTGGAACAATTTGATACGACAGTCAATTCCGAAACTCAGATCAAACGCTTCCTTGACAAGTGGAAGAGATTTATTCAGGAATTTTCGGAAACAGAACAGATGCGGCTAATATACCCTTTTAGAGACTCAGAAACATTGAATAACGTGATTGCAAGAAATTAATTTCCAAATTGGAATTAATCTGCGGGAATTATTTTTTTTTTCCCTCCCTCCCTGTCTTATTTCTTTCTTTTTATTTTTATCATGATAAATAAGAATCTTTAAATAATCAGACTTGGCATGCGGTTTAGAGCTATGTCAGTGCAATCGATAGGAGGGTACAAGGATAGAGGATTCAATCTAGTTACGAAGGAATCGATTGCTCTGTTTTCTCTTTTTTTTTTTAATTTTATATAAAACAGAAATATGGAACTTTTCAGTTTTCTTTTTGAATTAAAAATAATAAGGATTATATGATAGCCTTGCATGGCGAATCTTTTCTGTTTTGCTCTCATGATGTTTGGAATATTTTGCCATGCCTGTATGAATTGTATTTGTTTAATAAAAAAAAATAAAAAAAGTATTTGCCACTCGATCTAAACTCAGTTTCTTCTGCATCAGTTCCCTTACACCTGCCTTCCCCTATCCATTTTTCCTGCCTCTAGTGGGTATTATTCACACACCCGTTTACCATTTATCGTCCCTAGTGGATACGTCTCTGAGGAGGTGAGAGGGGAAGCTAGCTTGAACCAAACAGAGACCTTCCATTGCAGTACGCCACTAAATCAGCCACTTGATTAGCCTGCATAGAATTTCACATAAAGAAATGTGTATATACGCTATGGTGTGATTTAACACTTATTAGGGTATGGGACCCTACCCCAAACAAGCTGCAGAAGAAGCTTCAGTACACAATCTTTGATGCTGTTATCTAATAAATAGAGACAACATATTCTACTACATCAGCAACTCCTCCAGGTGCACCAGATCTTAACCCCCAGACATATATTGTTTTTGGGGGTGAACACCCTTCTGCAATGGCTCACTCAAACAGGAAAAAATCAATGCAGTTTGAGGGGCCAAAGAGAACAGTGGCAGACCACTTCAATAGGAAACTCCAGTCAGATAGGGGAATGTCAGACGATGACTCAAGAGAATTCACTATGGCTCGCAGAACACCAGACCATCACAGTCCTCGTGAACATTCCAAACCACACTCAGATGGGATATCTATTTTGGAATCAATCAACACACTAACCACCAAAATGTATACCCATCACAGGTCTCTAAAACAAGAGATTAAATCATCAGTAGCTGAGCTCAAAAGAGGTATTGCTTCTCTTGGGGAAAGAACTGACACACTCGAAAGGAAACATGAAGATCAAGCAATTGATCATAGTAACCTACTGTCGTATTCACAATCCCTGGCTGAGATGATTTCTGACTTAGAAACTAAGCTCGCTGACCTCGAAGACAGGTCAAGGCAAATTTATATTAAGATTCAAGGACTATCAGAGGAGATCTCTACAGCTAACCTACCTGAATTTCTATTAGGCCTCTTTAAAGCACTTCTGGGAGCCACACCAGATCAAGAATTGCTTATTGACAGAGCTCACAGAGCCCTCAGGCCTAGGAACTCAGCAGCGGAGCAGCCTAGAGACATCATCACACGCTTACATTATTTTACTTTCTGTGAAAAAGTGCTCAAAGCTGCCTTCCAGAACAAAGTTCTCCCGGAGCGCTATCAAGGACTACAAATATTTCCTGACCTATCAGCGCATACACTTGCCAGGCACAGATCCTTCATGCCCATTACTCAATGCCTTCGACAACATAACATTAATTACAGATGGGGTTTCCCAGTTAAGATCTTCTTCCAGCAGAATGGACAATCTTATATGGCATCCTCACTCAAACAAGGTATGGAGCTGTTGGAGCAAATGAATCTTATACAAGCATCCTCTTCAACATCACAGTCTGCAACAGGACCTCAGGCCTTAAACACTTCTGCCCTGGAGTGGAGACCCTTACCTAAAAGGAACATACCACCTACTAAGAGGAAGGAGCAACAACACCAACAAGCTGAGTGACTTTTTTAAGAGGAAAGCAGTACAACAACAACAAAATTGCAATTGTATCCTTTTTCCGATCTTATTAACTGATAGTCCATGATATCCCCTCTGTGTTAGGATTCACAGAGAACTCTGGTTGTGTGTTTTACGGCTAAATAGAAGCCTTGAACCAGACTCATCAATGTCTATCCTGTCTCTCGAGAGGAAAGAAGAAGTTCAATAATAACAAGATGAGCACATGCATCCTCTTGTTACTGCATATCTGGACAACAGTTACTGCTCTACTTGAGCTGAGACTTAAAATAAACTTTGGTTGTATGGCGAGAGAGACCAAAGACTACCTTATTAATAGATCAATTGAGTTCACACATTGTTAAACGAAGTAAACTTGATTGTTAATATACACAAAAGCAATAGTTAAAACATAGTTTAAGTTGGATATGTGACCCTGTTACTCTTTAGATAAGTTTATCAATATGTTTACAGGTGTTTTCTTAAGTTGGACCAGTGACATAAATACTTTAATATACTGTTCACCTATTTAAGTGAATAATAAAAATGTAAACGCTACAGGTAATTTAGTCAAACTCCTCCAAACACTGTACCTTTATAACAGTATAATTAGTACAAACTTAAAAATAAAAAAGTAGAGGAGCGCTCAATCGGCTAAAGACATTAGTTTCTTTATTCTTTAAAATTAATACAAACAAAAATAAGAGTGCGTACTCTGTACTCAATCACACCTATTGTTAAAATTCAAACATTGATTAATATATATTGGTCCTATTTGCAGCTCTGTTTCGAAGTTTCAAAACAGACCACTTGTTATAAAACCAAACAGTTTAAACAGCTTTTGTTTCTTCTTTCAAACACGTGTTTTCTATTGGCCAATAGTATGCCTTATACTTTGTTACTCTTAAATTCAAACTGTAATGGTTTTTTAGGCAATTATGTATCCAGAAGTTTGGGAAATCTTTATGTTGCAAAAAATGTTCCCAATTTTTCTTCTGTTAACCAATCACACTTTTCACAATTTTCTGTTTCTTCTTACAATAGTTCTTAAATGAATTAAACAATCAAAGCGGTGCTGTGATTCTCACCTTGTTACTCTAACTCCTGCTTTTGCCCCAATCTTTGTAGGATCTCTCAAGGTTTTGCCTTCCGATGACACAGGTTTCTTACCTATTACGTGTTTCCAGGCAAAAATGGCATCTTGAAAAAGGCTCATAATGAGCAGAAATGCGTTGATAATATACCAGGAGAAAATCCTACACTATGAGAATCTGAAAACAGATACAAGTAGCCAAACGGAAGGATAAACCAACTGGAACTGTCCAGAAGCAGGCAGTAAGACAGGAGATGCTGCTAGAGTTTTTTCCTTCGGCTATCTTCGATGCAGGTGCAGTGAAAGGAAACCGACTCTGAGTGGACCCTGCAGCACCAAGGAGGATCGTTTTTTTGCCTGGATACACGTAATAGGTAAGAAACCTGTGTCATCGGAAGGCAAAATCTTGAAAGAGCTGACAAAGATTGGGGCAAAAGCAGGAGTTAGAGTAACAAGGTGAGAATCACAGCACTGCTTTGATGGTTTAATTCATTTAAGAACTATTGTAAGAAGGAACAGAAAATTGTGAAAAGTGTGATTGGTTAACAGAAGAAAAATTGGGAACATTTTTTGTAACATAAAGATTTCTCAAACTTCTGGATACATAATTAGCTAAAAAAAGTTACATTTTGAATTTAAGAGTAATAAAGTATAAGGCATACTATTGGCCAATAGAAAACACGTGTTTGAAAGAAGAAACAAAAGCTGTTTAAACTGTTTGGTTTTATAACAAGTGGACCAATATATATTAAATCAATGTTTGAATTTTAATAATAGGTGTGATTGAGTACAGAGTGCGTACTCTTATTTTTGTTTGAATTAATTTTAAAGAATAAAGAAGCTAATGTCTTTAGCCGATTGAGCGCTCCTCTACTTTTTTATTTTTAAGTTTGCACCTATTTAAGTGAGGCTAATAATATCAGACATTTGCCCTTCACTAGACCTTAACTATATATATACTGTATATCATAGTTTACTAGCCAGTTACTTCTTCCTAAACATGTAGCCCTTTAGCGGGGTACTTCCTGTCCTCTATCGCTTCTGCTGATTAGTTGACACAAAGAGGAGCTTACCTTACAAATAACTAGACAGGTTTCATCACTTTGCTACTAGGTACTTCAAACTGTTATCTGGTCTCTAATAAATATCTCCCCTACTCTGCTCCTTAATTAGGTTTAAATCCTTTTTTTGATATGTACTTCACTCTTTATCTAACCTTAGAAGTATGTCCCTACTTTAACAATGACTCTAGAATTTTATAACAGGATCTTAATCTGTAGACTGCTCTAGTAAACCTACATAGCTGTCCCATAGAGTCACCCAGTTTGCTGTTATGTTGCTATTTGTTAGGTTGTTATGTTTATTGTCTTATATTTCATGTATTTTATTCTCGCATTTCTGATTTTTCAAGCATTTTAGAATATATACTTTTACTGTTTGGGGAGGAAATACTACCACACCCTGATACCTAGTATTCCTCCATACAAACTTGATTCAACCCCCCCCCCCCTCTTAGTCTGTTAATATTTACTAAATAGTTTATAAATAACCCTTTAATGACAGGGTACTCTTTGATAGTGCACTAGACTTCACATATCTTAAGAGAAAGCCTGGCATACCCCCACCTCCTTAACTTTCCTTTTATATTTATTTAAGCGGTTCTTACCCGCTGAATTGCAACACATCATCAACCTTCAGTATTATTTTTGTTATCCCAGATCTGATCAAATTTCCTATTGCTTGGGTGTTCTCAATAAATCTATACACTCCCCCCCCTTTCCCTATCCTACCCCTCTCTCTTTCCCTTTGTTTTTTGCGGGGGGTTTTCTTTCCCTCTCTAGGTTCCATGATGGCAGGTCTACAATTCATGTCCCATAATATACAGGGACTGAACTCCCTGACCAAACGTAGCCTTTTATCCAACCATTTAAAAAGAACTAGGTTTAATGTGGTGTTTCTACAAAAGACTCATTGGACATATCGATCAGGTAGGCCCTGCTCTTTTCTACATTACCCCACCATTTATGATACTTCCTATCATTCAAAAGCCAGAGGAGTTGCCATCTTCATATGAGATAATGTTGCTAATGAGCAATTGTATGTGGAAAAAGACCCAGAGGGGGGGGGGTATATAATTGTAATTTGTAAATTGAACAATCACGTCTTTACCTTAGTTAACGTATACGCGCCGAATAACCGACAAATACCATTCCTGAGGAGACTGCTCAAATTAATAGTCAGTCTAAAACAAGGTACCTTAGTAATGGGGGGAGACTTTAATTTGATATTGGATCCCCACTGAGAAAAACAGGGTATGAAAAACCCAATAAGAGACAGATCTGTGAGATCCCTTGCCAGTGCCTTCCGCTCCTTGATGACACACTATGGCTTGTATGACATCTGGAGGACCCTACACCCAGTAGATAGGGATTTTACATTTTATTCAAACCCACATAAGACTAAAAACACCACTAGATTACTTCTTCACTGATCCGTGGACTTTAAATAAAGTTCAAAAGTCCACTATAATGCTTGCAGCCTGGTCAGACCATGATCCAGTGCATGTTTCCTTCTAAAAAAAACTCGACTCACGCAAGATGGAGGTATGAGGACTGGCTATTGGATGATCCTCTGATCTCAAAGGAGATTGGAGAAAAAATCAAGGAATTCATAGCAATAAACGATAATGACCAAGTTTCTACACAGATAGTTTGGGCGACACTTAAGGCATTTGTTAGGGGACTATGTATACAAAAAGCTGCCTTGAGCAGGAAAAAACAAGGTAAATCCATTGGGGAGCTTACTTGCTTGCATACGGTTTTGTCCTCAATACAGAAGGATACACCCTCCATGCAGGTAGCGATGCAGCTAGAAAAGGTTAGAGCCCAACTTCGATCCCTGGGATTACTTAGAGTACAAAAAACCCTGAGTAAATTTAAACAGAAATACTATTACCATAGTAATAAGGCCAATGCCTTGATGGCAACTAAACTAAGAAATAGACAGGCTTAGTTTATTATTTCTATTACCAAAGCAATAGGGGATGCGTCTCGCTCTTACTATACTTCACTTTATAATCTTAAGAACACACAAAACGCACAGACCACAACGGGTTAAGTAATTCGTGACTTTCTACATTTGTTAAAATTCCCATCTCTTTGAGAGGATCAACTAGATATATTAAAATCTCCATTAAGCTTGGAAGAACTCCAGAAAGCAATCTCCCAACTCAAACGAAATAAAGCTCCAGGTCCAGACGGCTTTACAGACCATTTTTATAAACATTTTGCTGACATATTTAGTCCGCTTTTACTTAGGACATTTAATGATTTTGCCTCTTCAGGAAGGTGCTTAAAAGAATTTCTCAAAGCGATAATTATCACTATCCCTAAACAGGACAAAGATCCCAAACTCTGCAGCAGCTATCTTCTGATTTCATTAATTAACACAGACATCAAGTTGTATTCCAGGATCCTGGCCAATTGCTTGACTAAAGTAATTTACAGTAGAAATTCCTCCTTGGGACTTATAGAGCACTGCTGGTTTATAGCGGAAAACAATGCTAATCTAATCAGCAGTGCTGTTGGCACAACTCAGTGTGAAACTATCTGTTTTCCACTTGGAACTAGGAGTGCCCTGCAAGTCCTAAACGGTACTTCTACCGTGTGTTTAACCTATTTGCATTGGTTAGAACACACATTAGTCTAGTTGTTTTTTACTATATTGGTCTTTTAAGCATTGACATTTTCAGTAAAGGTGGGTATACAACAGACAAAATGAAGCTATTTGTAATCAATTGAATTTAATAATTGAATACACAGGTAAAATAGATAATTGGGAGCACATTAAAAACTGTCCCTTTACTCATCATTTTATCAATCCCTGCTCCCTTTCTTTTGTATGATCTAATCAGGATGATCCAGCAAACTATGGCTAACTCTCACTGCTGTGTTCTGATAGAACCACCCCATATATTGATCAGCTTAACAGCATTGTTAAAAAAAAACAGAAGTGCAATTGTTTGTGTTTGTGTACATTTTAGGGAATAAAAGTCTGTATATGAGGTTAAAGGTTAATACTGATAAAGCTACTAGAACACAGCAAGGAAAACAAACACGCTTTCAGCAGCAGATTAACTAATCACAGAGATATAGATAAAAAGACATCACTGCATGTTTGGGTGAATTAAGGACGGCTAAATCTCAACAAAACAGCACTTGCACTGGTATCAGGTAACTTCTCTGTTGACACACACATATAAACATAGACAGTGATGTGTTTTATTCTCTTCTGCTGAGTGGTGATGATTTGCAAATAAAAATGTTGTCACCCATACTTTAAAAGGGACATTAAACTCAAAATGCATAATTATGCAAAGTAAAATAATATATTTTTTTATTGCAAATGCACAATTTTTCCTGTGCTTTAAATAGTAAATACATGTTAAAGCTGATGTTATACTCAAAATGTAATATTTTTATTTTTTATTAATAAATAATTTGCACAAGAAATGATAAAGAACAATCATATGTCTTTGTAGATGGGATGTGAAATGTATTTATTGGCATTGGTAAAACATGCATTGTCTCTTGCTTGTTATAAAACAAAAAAAAGGAAAATTATTTTAATATGGAATATTATTATATAAAAGAATATATTTAAAATAGAAAAATAGGCTTAATAATAACTTTGTAAATAATTTAAGTTTTGCTAACAATACCCCAACAAACACATATGTCTCCTGCACCTTAAAGGGACAGTATAGTGAAAAATGTAACTTTCAGGATTTAGACAGAGCATGCAATTTTTTAACAGTTTTCCTGTTTACTTCTATTATTCAATTTGCTTCATTCTCTTAGTATCCTTTTTTGTAAGCCATATCTTGGTAGGCTAAGTAGCAGCAATACATTACTGGGAGCTACCTGCTAATTGGTGGCTGCACTTATGTACCTCTTATTATTGGCTCACTTGATGTGTTCAGCTAACTCCAGCATTGCTGCTCCTTCAACAATGAATACCAAGATAGTAAAACAAATTTGATAATAGAAGTAAATTGGTTGTTTAAAACGGTTTGCTCTATCTGAATCATGAAAGAAAATTATTGGGTTTCATGACCTGTCTAATCCCTTAGAGAGACTTATACAAATGTATCTAGGGCTTCGGCTCAAAACATAAAAGGGCTAATTAAGTAAAAATAGTTTGTAAAAAAAATTGTTTAAAAATTGCTGGCAAGTATTTTCAAAAAAATAAGCAAAAATACTTAAATAGCCATGCTGTCTGGAGCAGTTTGCTCCACCCCCTTATTAGTGGAAATGTGTGGGGGGAGTTAGAGCTTTACAATTCGGAAACTTAAAAAAAAAAGGGTTAATGGCGAGGCACTGCAGTATGAATTTGCATGTAAAGTAATTAAAGTACATATTATTATATTTTGTCTCTATCCCAACTTGTTTCATGTCCCTTAGGGCCTGATTGTTTTGATAAAATCTTGGCACCTTTAAGTTTGCAAGAAAAACTGTGAAATCTGTAGTGCGAAAATCTTTACAGAATTACACTGGCATTAGATAGACAATAGCATATACGACGATGGAACACCCATGTTCAGCCCATTTTACAAAAAAACAATTACGCTTTGTATTTTCTACTTTTTGTAAATATTTAACACAATTTATTACTGTGTAATTTACATACAAATTTTAAGTTTTTGCTAAAATACGATTTTTGATTAAGAATTTTGTTAAAATTTTTGATGGACCTTAACAGTACAATTTTTTCCTGCATATTTTTGTGTGAATGTTTCAATTATTCATTTTGTAAGATTTTTAAAATACAAATTTTATTGTGCACTTTTGTAATGTATGCATCTCCTTCCAATACAAAAATGCAGTATATGCCCCTAAAAGGGAAATTAAACACTTTGAGATGATAATATAAAATTCTAAATTGTATATATAAAAAAACCTCTGCAATATACTTTCATTATTTATTTTGTTGTCTTTTCCTATAATTCCATTCTGAACTTGTGAGCTTTTCAGTTCCTGTTAGAAATGGAAGTTTAGAACACTGTTATATTCCCCACAGCCATTGGCTGAACACTCTAGTGACCTATTTATAACTGTCTCTAATTGGCCACAACAGAGAAGGTAACCTAAGTAACAACATGGCAGCTCCCATTGTTTTATAGACACTAAAACTTTACACTTATTTTGTCAATATTTAAACAACTAATAAAACTTTAAAAATGCATCTACATGTTATTCTCAGACTAATCTTTTCTTTGAATGCATCATTATATCTTGTATTTATTTAGTGTTTAATGTCCACCCTGGAAATAGAAGTACTGACAAACATTCTTGAATAATCTCACCAGCCCAGAGACTCAGAGATCATCAGGCTCTTAGTCTGAATTTCAAATGAGTAGCAGCAGAATCTTTCTGCTACGTTTCAAAGTTCATTTTTCCTTCCCCCTGCATCACGTGACAGCCATCAGCCAATCACAAAATGCATATACTGATACTGAAAATTCTGGCACATGCTCAGTAGGAGATGGTATCTCAAAACGTGTGCAAATACAAAGACTGAACATTTTGATAATGAACTGTAACAGTAAAGTTGTTTACAATAACGTGCTCTATCTAAATCAGAAAAGCTTAATTTTGACTTTAGTGATCCTTTAACATCATTAGAAACTACTAAAAGCGGTAATTGAATATACAGACACTTCAGCTGTGATGCAATCGCTAAGTTTGAAAAATGGCCATATTGTTTGTCTTTGATGTGATGTGTTTCATTTCTCGTGACATTGCAATATTAACAGTGTAAATCATGTTTTTATATTGTTTTCAGTTGATAACCGTTTCACACTTCATGGGTATTAACAACAGAACAAATTTGTGATTGTGATCACTTGAAACGCAGGCTAAAAATATTATTAAAGGGACAGTCTACACCAGAATTGTTGTTTTATAAGATAGATGATCCCTTTATTACCCATTCCCCAGTTTCGCATAACCAACACTTTTATATTAATATACTTTTTATCTCTTGTATCTAAGCATCTTCTGACAGCCCCCTGACCACATGACATTTTAGTTATTATCTATTGACTTGCATTTTAGCCAATTAGTGCAGTGTCTGCCACAAGCCACGGGCGTGATCACAATGTTATCTGTATGGCTCACAATAACTAGCACTCCCCTGTTGTGAAAAGCAAATAAAAAAGCATGTGATAAGAGGCGGCCATCAAGGGCTTAAAAATTATCATATGAGTCTACCTAGGTTTAGTTTTCAACTAAGAATACCAATAGAACAAAGCACATATGATGATAAAAGTCAAATGGAAAGTTGTTTAAAATTACATGCCCTATCTGAATCATAAAAGTTTATTTTTGACAAGGCTGTCCCTTTAAGACAGTGATCAACTCCCAAATGAATGGTTGTCTATAATGTGCAGTAAGCAATAAACAGGTTAACTAGTGATACTAAAAAACACAATACATAGGAAAGTTGTACATTAAATGTGCATTAACTAAAAGCGGTCATTTTAATGCTTTTGTTTCCTTGAGCGATTGTACAGACATTTAAAGCAGTACAGGTTTGTTTTACAAAAATACCTAAAAGCATCTAGGGAACTTTAAAACATTTTTCTGTTTGATGTAGGATCCTCCTATCACCAAAAAATCTCTAGCAAGAAAGATATTTTTCACAGTGATCCTTTGAGGCTTTGCAAAGGCATGAAAAGTGAACTGACCCACATTCCTCGTACAGCAGAGGACATTTAAAGCATTCCGAGGGTTTCTTGTCAAATACCTTTTTACAACAGACTTGAACACCAATTTAGAGAGTTGCATTGTTTGCTTAGTGTAACATTTTGTAAGTAATTACTGCCAAATTTAGGAAGCATGTGAAAAAGAGGAGGGAAAGAGTTAATCTGTTTCTATATTTTGAGGTCAAAGGTTTAGCTAATGTGTATTTAAAGAAACAGAAACTACAAAAAAGAAAACAAACAAAACTAGAATGCAAAATAGTTTATTTTGATCCATGACATTTCTATTAACTAATATATGATCTATCCATCTATCTATATATCTATCTATCTATCTATCTATTATATATTATATATATATACAGTATGTCGGACCTGTTTTTATGCAACTAATTTAAACACTCGACCATTTACATTAGCTTCATATCCCTCTGATGAAGAAGGTAACATTGAAACGCGTCAGGGACTACTGACAGCTTTGTACTCGAGTGTATATTGTATTCCTAGACTTGGTTACTCAGTACACGCATCCTGGTTCCCTATGTGGATTATTGTACATGATTTTACTTACCTCATAACGACTGAGGTCTGGTTTGTGAGTGCAAACTTTATATTGTTTGAGTTTTATGTTTGAATAAATAGAATGTACTTCACTATATAAGTGTTTGTTTACTACCATATACCTATTCCACTACCTGGGAGACCAAAGTGCGGACGTACAGTGAGCAAAGGATACTACCATACTTCAGGAAAAGCACAGCAGATCTGAACCCCTGGATTACCTGTTCCCATATTTAGAGAGCAGTTTTTGTACCGGAGGGAGCTGTGCTCCCCTTTCTCTACAGCAGCTACTTACCTCATACAGATTGAGGTATTTTAAAGTAAGTGACTTGCTATAGGGGCTAATACCCCATACTTCCATTCTCTTCCATTTGTTTGTTTGTGGCGCAGTTACCCAGTCCTTGTATATATGTGTCCAAATGTAGGAGGGCACTCACAAGACTTGTATAGAAGCAACAAACAGTATACTTTTATTTCCAAATTAATTACATATTAATTGTAGATGTCGACGTTTTGACCAATCTTTGATATCGTTGCTTTGTTGGGAGTTCGTTTGAACGTGATGTATGCTGCATTACAATAATTATATATTGTCCTGAAGAAGGCCCATAAATGGTTCAAAACATCAACATCTACAATTAATGTGTAATTAATTTGGAAATAAAAGTATACTGTTTGTTGCTTCTATAAAAGTCCTGTGAGTGCCCTCATACATTTGGACATTTCTATACAAGTACATGAGGACAGCACCTGGGCTGTGATTACACTCGTGTGGAAGGAGTGCTGGGCTACCGGCTATGTATAATATATATATATATATATATATATATATATATATATATATATATATATATATATATATATATATATATATATATACTGTATATATGTATCTATGTATTTCCAAGGTAGGGTTAAGCACTTACTTAACTGTATCTAATATATCTCATGTCCAGGATGTGCTCCAAATCAATAATTCAAATGTTCCAAGTAGTAGAGGCACTCACTGGATCTTTATCATATATTATTTTATTTAAATTAACATTTTGGGGTTGCCCCATATTCAGACATAAACATTTTACATAAAACATCTTATAAATAATCTAGTACTAGCTGTTCCCCTCTGCACGTGATATGCTCTATGTGAATCATTAAATAAATAAAATGGGTTTCATATCCCTTTAAATAAAGCTTATCCTAATGGATATAAATTAGCCTTTTACTCCATAAACAGCTGGTCCATCCTGTAGTCAGTGTCTGTGTCTCAATCCTGCTGCCCAGCAGCCCAGTACCTATTTTATTTTATTATTTATTTATTTTTGGGGGTTTTTCCGCAGCCAGGCGGTACAGCCAATCAGAAGACAAAGTGGCCACTTCTATACAAAAAAGTGTGTACTCTCACTGCCTTCTTCTCCAACTTAGATTCAGAGATGTCATGCATGTGTCACTCACAAAAGAGCATATAGACAAAGGGCTTGATTTCAAGTGGTGTGCTATTTAGCGCTTCCGAACGAGCGTTAACTTCACTGATTCACTTCACTGAATATGATTGGGTTGATTGACACCCCCTGCTAGCTAATCTGCAGGGGGCGGCATTGCACCAGCAGTTCACAAGAACTGCTTCTGTCTGCATTTATCGATGTGCGGTGGACATGATACGCTACATTGTATCATGTCTGCTCGCACATTAATAAATATACCCCATAGTGTTTATATGAGTGTGATTGCACTTTTTAGTGTATTTGTGTTTTGTTTAAGCAACCTTTTTCTTCCCCTACCCTTTACGCAAGCTTTCAAGTTGTACTAACCCGACAAGAGTAAATCGTGATTGCTCTCTCTCTCGTGCTCTAACTTTCAACTTGTAATATGCGCGTAAAAACAGGGAAAAAAACTGTATCGCTCTAGCACAAAAATTAGCGCACCGCTTGTAACTTAGCCCAAAAATAGATAAATGTCATAGACATCATTTTCTGTAACAGTAAATATTATAAATGAACAGTGCGCCAACAGATCGTAGACTATGGTGGCGCCTTCTTTTTTATTCTACATTTCTACAGATCATTTTCTGTAAGATGTTTATTTTTTTAAAACATCCTTATTTTCATGGACACAAAAGTTTTTGTTTTATTTTTGCATCTAAAACAGGGCATTTTAAAATATATGACAGTTTTTTTTTTATAAAACAGATGTTCATTCAACTTTCAACTTTCTACATTCACCTGCACCTCCATCCGCTAACAAACTCAAACAGCCCATATTATCGTAAATCCCTTTTGGAATAAAACTGATACAATTAGAGGTAACATTTCATCATCGCTGAAACATGCACTGGTCACACCTATCCTCAAAAAACCTTCCCTTGATCCTACCTCCCCATCCAACTACCGCCCTATTTCCCTCCTCCCTCTTGCATCAAAGCTTCTCAAAAAACTAGCTTATGCACGCCTATCCCATTTCCTTACAAAAAACTCCCTCCTTGACCCATTGCAATCTGGATTTCGTCCCCATCACTCCACAGAGACAGCAATTGTTAAGGTTACCAACGACCTACTTACAGCAAAATCAAAAGGCCACTTCTCTCTGCTTATCCTCCTTGATCTGCCCGCAGCCTTTGACACTGTTGACCACCCTCTTTTGCTCCAAACCCTCCAATCCTTCGGTATCTGTGACACAGCCCTCTCGTGGCTCTCTTCCTACCTGTCAAACTGTACCTTTAGTGTAGCCTTCTCTGGGGCCTCCTCTGCCCCGTCACCACTTTCTGTCGGAGTACCGCAAGACTCTGTCCTCGGTCCCCTTCTCTTCTCAATCTACACGTCATCACTAGGTTCCCTAATAAAGTCCCACGGTTTACAATATCATTTGTATGCCGACGACACCCAAATCTACTTCTCTGCACCAGACCTATCTCCTTCCTTGCTAACCCGTGTCACTAACTGTCTTTCTCACATCTCTAACTGGATGTCCTCTCACTACCTCAAGCTAAATCTCTCCAAAACTGAGCTCCTTATTTTCCACTCTTCTTCTAAACTCTCCACCCCCAATCTCTCTATAACTGTCGACAACTCCATCATTACCCCTACCCCGCATGCCCGATGTCACATTTGACTCAGATCTTTCTTTCACTCCTCACATTCAGTCATTGGCTAAAGCCTGCCGCTTTTAAAAACATCTCTAAAATTAGACACTTCCTTACACAAGACACAACAAAGATTTTAATCCACTCTCTCATTCTCTCCCGCCTTGATTACTGCAACTCTGTCCTCTCTGGTCTCCCCACCTACCACCTAGGTCTTTTACAATCCATAATGAATGCCTCTGCCAGACTCATCTTCCTTACACGTCGCTCTTCATCTGCTGCACCTCTCTGCCAATCCCTTCACTGGATTCCTCTTGCCTCTAGGATCAAACACAAAATTCTCATTCTGACATACAAAGCCCTCAACTACACTGCTCCCGCCTATATCTCAGACCTTGTCTCCAAATACTCTCCCTCCCGTCCCCTTCACTCTGCTCACGACCTCCTACTCTCCTCCTCTCTTGTCACCTCATCACACTCCCGTTTACAGGACTTCTCCAGACTGGCTCCCATCTTGTGGAACTCTCTGCCTCGCTCCACAAGACTCTCTTCTAGTTTTAAAAGCTTCAAGTGCTCCCTAAAGACTCTACTGTTCAGGGATGCATACAACCTACACTAACCTTTTTTATACCAGTTCCTCTCCTCCATTGCTATCCCCTGAGCCCCCTTAGCATGTAAGCCTAAGAGCCCAGCTGTTTGTAGATCACCTTCTTAAAGGGACAGTCTAGTCAAAATTAAACTTTCATGATTCAGATAGGGCATATAATTTTAAACAACTTTCCAATTTACTTCTATTATCTAATTTGCTAAATTCTTTAGATATCCTTTGTTGAAGAAATAGCAATACACATGTGTGAGCCAATCACACGAGGCCTCTATGTGCAGCAACCAATAAGCAGTTACTGAGCATATCTAGCTATGCTTTTCAGCAAGTGATATCAAGAGAATGAAGCAAATTAGATAATAGAAGTAAATTAGAAAGTTGTTTAAAATGACATGCATTCTAAATCACGAAAGAAAAAATGTGGGTTTCATGTCCCTTTAAGAGCTGACTACAACAGTGCAACTCTTGGCAGGGCCCTCTACCCATTTGATCCCTATAATTGTTTTGTTGTACTCCGCCTTTGTTTATGCGCTGTGGAATCTGTTGGCGCTCTACAAATAACCGATAATAATAATAATACCCCCCTTTAATAATGAAACACTGTTATTTCTCTGCTGTAACAGAGGAGGAGGTCTTCATACTACCATATTCTTCTCACCTCTCACAATCTCTCTACTTGACCGCATTCTTTCACAACTTTTTCTCTCTCTTTGATCCCTGTCCTAACTCTTATTTTCAACTAATTTCTTATCACGGGCACGTTTCCTGATACATCCAAGCATAAACTAATGACACTAATCCTAACCTCTCTACCCCACAACTCCCTTTTACTATTGGCTTCTTTCATTTGCCTGTAATCTATTGGAATGATTAATCTATAATCGCCTTATGCACTTCTATCAACTAACACTTTATTTGTTCCTCTGTAATTTGGTTTCTACCCAAAAACACAACATCAACTGCTTTCACTAAAGTAACAAGCAATCTGCTAACAGCTAGCATTAAAGGCATTCACTCCTTGCTAATTTTTCGACCATTCTCTCCTTCAAAAATCTTAATCCTTTTGCATCCGAGACACAGGCCTAACCTTGTTCACTTCCTATCTTTCCAACCCCTTATTCAGTGTTATGTTTAACAGAATGTTATCTGATCCAATGACTCTCTCAGTAGGAGTCTTTCTTGGGGCCCTTGCTTTTTTTTTTTTTTTTTCCAATCTGTACTTCACGCCATGGAAATGTGCTTTGGGTTCCAGTACCACTTGTATGCTCATGATACTCAAATTTGTCTTTACTATCCTGATATTTCTCATTTTACTCATCCAAGTCACCAACTGTATTTCTGCAATCTCCTCCTTTATATCTTCATACTACCTCCAGCTCAATCTTTCAAATACTGATCTTCTTATTCTTCTTCTCACAGGCATCATACACCTAACATCTTTTACTGTAGGAGACTCTATACTAAAAACAACAACTCAGGTCTGCTGTCTTGGCATCACACTGGACTCTAAATTCACATTCACTCTACATATACAAGCACTTATTAAATTATGCTACACGCCATATCTAGAATTTACCATTTCCTTAACCAAGACACTAACAAAATATTATTTATTTATTTATGTTGTCTCATATTGGCTATTGAAATTGAAACCTATTCCTAAGTGGCCTTCCCATATCCCTTCTCTCCTCCTCTAATCTTTAATGAATGATTCAGACTGATCCACCTTACACTTGCTCCCATGTCCTCTACTTTCTACAGTACAAAGCTCTTTACAACCTCACAACCAACAATATTTCCCCACTTATCGCCAAAATACTCCCCAACCTCCCTCTGATTAATTTCTGACCTACTTCTGCTTGCTTTCATTATTACTACTTCCCTCTCCACCTCCAAGACTTTACATGTGGTGCTCCTACACTCTGGAATACTCTACTCTGCGTCAGACTGCATCCAACCTTGTATAGCTTCAGGAGATCTTTGAAAACCCACCTTTTACCACCTCTCTTCTGAGAGTCCACTTCATTCTAATCAACTTAATAAATCTGAACTGCCATATGTCAATGCTGTAACTGCAATTCAAATGGAAAGTTACCCAGTGTCCTTCACTTCTGTTTAGTCTGTTTTATGTATCTATTATTTTAACAGGAATCATTGGCAATTAATTCACACCCCTACTTATTTGCCCCCTGCTTATGTACACAGCACTACAGAATTTGGTGGTGCTTTACAAATACATGGGAATAGTAATAATGCTTGTGAGGACTGTTGCTGTCTACCAATAACGTAACAACAGATCTGCTTATCAGCCTGTGAGTAGTAAGCCCATAAAGGAAAATTAAACACTAAATATATGCTACATAGAATGATGCATTCAAAGAAAAGATTAGTCTGAGAATAACAAATAGATTTTTTTTAATGTTTCATTAGCTGTTTAAATATTCACAAAATAAGTATAAAGTTTTAGTGCATATAAAACAATTGGAGCTGCCATGTTGTAACTTAGGTTACCATCTCTGCTGTGGCCAATTAGAGACGTTATAAATAGGTCACTAAAGTGTGCAGCCAATGGCTGTGTGGAAAATAACAGTGTTCTGCAATTCCATTTCTAACAGGAACTGAAAATCTCATAATTTCAGGATGCAATTACAGGAAAATGTGACAACATAAATAATGTAAGTATATTGCAGACATTTATATATATATATGATTTATAATTTTATATTACCCTCTCAAAGTGTTTAATGTCCCTTTAAGATCCAGTTGCATTTCCTGTTAATATCAAAGCCAAGAATACAGCTTTTACTTAACATTTTTATATGATATAGACAGATAATGTTTAAATTATGCTCTTGCATGTGCATTGTAGATATATTTAGAGTTTTCTATTCCTTTAACATCTCACCGAGCATAAATACTGCTCTTTGTCTTCTTGCAACATGCTTTGAGATGTAGACAAAGCTAAAATCTAAAATGAAATGAAATTTAAGTAGCTTATCAATTGTCTGCTCCAAGATTTTGTTGGCAGGGAGCTGTGTTTGAGCTTTGTTTTGTGACTAATGAAAGCAGCAGAACAAGGTATTATGGATGGATAGCTTTTCCAGTGACCTGTCTTGAAAGAGGTGATATTGGTTATGTTGATTTAGCTGAGTAAATGGCTGCTAGAAAGGTAAAGATAGGAAGTCACCTCTGAGACAGGTAGTGAAAACACCATGCTTTTGAAGTGTCAATCTGCTAACAGTTTTTCAAAGGAGAACTAGCCAGCAGCATGTACTGTATCTGTTTGGAAGAGTCCTTTTAAATACTTTTTTTATATGGCTATACAAACAGAATGTTTGCTGAGTAGCTGAACAGGTGACGTTAAACACTTAATTACTAGTACATCTTAGACATAGCTACTGTTCACGCTTTGTTGACATTTTAAAGGGACATTTAACTCAACTCAACTAATTCATATCTTGCACAACTAGACTGTGGGGCAGCAGTTTATTGGCTGATAAGGAACATTCACACAGCTGTAATGGAAACTGACATTCTCCATGGTTTTTTTTCAGCACAGAGACTGTTGTTTAGATGAAGCAAAACATAAATAAAATACTAATCTACCTTTAACTTATGTTATATGGAAAGGTAAAATTTGTAGATATGAATTATAATACTCCTTTATTTTAAAATTACATTTTGGAAAAAAATAAATATTAAAAGTCTGGATTATATTTATATTGGCTTAGGCTCAGAAAATGTATTAAAGGGACACTAAAAACTAAATATATGAATTGTGCCGTCAAGAAATTTCGGGCAAAATGTTCTAAACGAATATTCTGAGAAATTTGTTTCACTGAATATTCGTTGGCTGCACTATTTGGTTTTCGCTTTGTTTTAATACTGAATATTCGATGAACATTTAAATTTGTTTTCGTTAAAACTAATGTAAATGTTCAAAGCTACAGGTGAAAAGTTCACACTCTCCAGTGTGCAAAAGATAACAATTAACCCTGGGAAAAAAAGAGAAGGGAATCGAATGAATACTGGTGAATTTTGTCAGTATTTATTCCTTTCTTTAATTTTTGTTGGTGCATTTATTGGATATTCATTTTGTTAAACGAAAGGAATACCCGATTTTTGTTACGAATGTGCATTGAAAAGCAACATGTGAAACAGGTCAGCACAAGAATGACTAGAGGAAGGTGAGGAATAACCTCAATACTATGTTTATCAAATGTATATAGAGGCATATTTATCAAGCTCCGTATAGAGCTTGATGCCCCGTGTTTCTGGTGAGACTTCAGGCTCGCCGGAAACACAAGTTATGAAGCAGCGATCTAAAAGCCGCTGCTCCATAACCTATCCGCCTGCTCTGAGGCGGCGGACAGACATCGCCAGAAATCAACCCGATCGAATACGATCGGGTTGATTGACACCCCCTGCAGGGGGCGGTATTGCACCTGCAGTTCACAAGAACTGCTGGTGCAATGATAAATGCCGAGAGCGTATGCTGTCGGCATTTATAGGTGTGCAGCGGACATGATCCGCAATATCAGATCATGTCTGCTCGCACAATGATAATTCGGCCCCTTAATATTTAATATCCATTTAATTTAATGTGCTTTTTACATGTATTTTGGCTGAGTATCAAAGATAAAGCATACAAACTAATTATTTTGCATGCTCGTTGGAAGCTATTCTAACCCGTGTGCAGAAGATATATAGTATTTGTACTTCAAGAAAGATTTAAAGTACTTAAAAATAAATAATAAACCATAAAATGCACAAAACTGCATTTTGTAATTTACAGCAATAATCAAATGACAACTATAGAGAAAGTATACTCTGTCTTGCTTGATTTTTCTATTCTTGATTATTAAGATAGAGATCTTGGTTGAAACTTCCATGCCAAACCCCCAAAAATAATCATACCATGTACTTCAGTTACTCCATATCAATAAGGACATCTGTGTATCCTATGTATGTATGCAAGTATCTATCTATCTATCTATCTATCTATCTATCTATCTATCTATCTATCTATCTATCTATCTATCTATCTATCTATTAATCTATGTCTGTATGTCTGTCTTTCTTTCTATCTATCTATCTATCTATCTACCTATCTCTATCTATCTTTAATATTCCTTTAAACAAATCTGCAGGTTTTATGTACATGAAGGGACTTGTACCTTTAATATCTCAAACCATTTGTTTCTTTATTTAAAGAAGTGAACATTATGCATTTAAGAAGGTGGCACATTGGCATACTGATAAATTAAAATACCAAATGTTTATAGTTAATTCAAAGGGGCATTGTAGTCATATTCTGTCATGTAGCAGTTAATAATATTATATATATTTTTGCATGAACAAATAGTAACTAAAATCTGTTTAAATTTTAATCAAAACCAACACAAACCGGAGTTTCTATTGCTCACTAGATACCAGGGACAATTCCCACAGAAAAAAGGTTGGTTTATTATTCTATTTAGGAATATCCATTAATAAAACCCAAACCCATACACATTTAAATATTACCATTTTCTTTCATGTAATTAGCAAGAGTCCATGAGCTAGTGACGTATGGGATATACATTCCTACCAGGAGGGGCAAAGTTTCCCAAACCTCAAAATGCCTATAAATACACCCCTCACCACACCCACAAATCAGTTTTACAAACTTTGCCTCCTATGGAGGTGGTGAAGTAAGTTTGTGCTAGATTCTACGTTGATATGCGCTCCGCAGCAAGTTGGAGCCCGGTTTTCCTCTCAGCGTGCAGTGAATGTCAGAGGGATGTGAGGAGAGTATTGCCTATTTGAATGCAGTGATCTCCTTCTACGGGGTCTATTTCATAGGTTCTCTGTTATCGGTCGTAGAGATTCATCTCTTACCTCCCTTTTCAGATCGACGATATACTCTTATTTATATACCATTACCTCTGCTGATTCTCGTTTCAGTACTGGTTTGGCTTTCTACAAACATGTAGATGAGTGTCCTGGGGTAAGTAAATCTTATTTTCTGTGACACTCTAAGCTATGGTTGGGCACTTTGTTTATAAAGTTCTAAATATATGTATTCAAACATTTATTTGCCTTGACTCAGAATGTTCAACTTTCCTTATTTTTCAGTCAGTCAGTTTCATTTTTGGGATTATGCATTTCAATTATTCATTTTTTTCTTACCTTCAAAAATTTGACTCTTTTTCCCTGTGAGCTGTTAGGCTCGCGGGGGCTGAAAATGCTTCATTTTATTGCGTCATTCTTGGCGCGGACTTTTTTGGCGCAAAAATTCTTTTCCGTTTCCGGCGTCATACGTGTCGCCGGAAGTTGCGTCATTTTTTGACGTTATTTTGCGCCAAAAATGTCGGCGTTCCGGATGTAGCGTCATTTTTGGCGCCAAAAGCATTTAGGCGCCAAATAATGTGGGCGTCTTATTTGGCGCTAAAAAATATGGGCGTCGCTTTTGTCTCCACATTATTTAAGTCTCATTTTTCATTGCTTCTGGTTGCTAGAAGCTTGTTCTTTGGCATTTTTTCCCATTCCTGAAACTGTCATTTAAGGAATTTGATCAATTTTGCTTTATATGTTGTTTTTTCTCTTACATATTGCAAGATGTCTCACGTTGCATCTGAGTCAGAAGATACTACAGGAAAATCGCTGTCTAGTGCTGGATCTACCAAAGCTAAGTGTATCTGCTGTAAACTTTTGGTAGCTATTCCTCCGGCTGTTGTTTGTATTAATTGTCATGACAAACTTGTTAATGCAGATAATATTTCCTTTAGTAAAGTACCATTGTCTGTTGCAGTTCCTTCAACATCTAAGGTGCAGAATGTTCCTGATAACATAAGAGATTTTGTTTCTGAATCCATCAAGAAGGCTATGTCTGTTATTTCTCCTTCTAGTAAACGTAAAAAATCTTTTAAAACTTCTCTCCCTACAGATGAATTTTTAAATGAACATCATCATTCTGATTCTGATGACTCTTCTGGTTCAGAGGATTCTGTTTCAGAGATTGATGCTGATAAATCTTCATATTTATTTAAAATGGAATTTATTCGTTCTTTACTTAAAGAAGTTTTAATTGCTTTAGAAATAGAGGATTCTGGTCCTCTTGATACTAATTCTAAACGTTTAGATAAGGTATTTAAATCTCCTGTGGTTATTCCAGAAGTTTTTCCTGTTCCTAATGCTATTTCTGCAGTAATTTCCAAAGAATGGGATAAATTGGGTAATTCATTTACTCCTTCTAAACGTTTTAAGCAATTATATCCTGTACCGTCTGACAGGTTAGATTTTTGGGACAAAATCCCTAAAGTTGATGGGGCTATTTCTACCCTTGCTAAACGTACTACCATTCCTACGTCAGATGGTACTTCGTTTAAAGATCCTTTAGATAGGAAAATTGAATCCTTTCTAAGAAAAGCTTATCTGTGTTCAGGTAATCTTCTTAGACCTGCTATATCTTTGGCTGATGTTGCTGCAGCTTCAACTTTTTGGTTGGAAACTTTAGCGCAACAAGTAACAAATCATGATTCTCATGATATTATTATTCTTCTTCAGCATGCTAATAATTTTATCTGTGATGCCATTTTTGATATTATCAGAGTTGATGTCAGGTTTATGTCTCTAGCTATTTTAGCTAGAAGAGCTTTATGGCTTAAGACTTGGAATGCTGATATGGCTTCTAAATCAACTCTACTTTCCATTTCTTTCCAGGGTAACAAATTATTTGGTTCTCAGTTGGATTCTATTATCTCAACTGTTACTGGTGGGAAAGGAACTTTTTTACCACAGGATAAAAAATCTAAAGGTAAAAACAGGGCTAATAATCGTTTTCGTTCCTTTCGTTTCAACAAAGAACAAAAGCCTGATCCTTCATCCTCAGGAGCAGTTTCAGTTTGGAAACCATCTCCAGTCTGGAATAAATCCAAGCCTGCTAGAAAGGCAAAGCCTGCTTCTAAGTCTACATGAAGGTGCGGCCCTCATTCCAGCTCAGCTGGTAGGGGACAGGTTACGTTTTTTCAAAGAAATTTGGATCAATTCTGTTCACAATCTTTGGATTCAGAACATTGTTTCAGAAGGGTACAGAATTGGTTTCAAGATGAGACCTCCTGCAAAGAGATTTTTTCTTTCCCGTGTCCCAGTAAATCCAGTGAAAGCTCAAGCATTTCTGAATTGTGTTTCAGATCTAGAGTTGGCTGGAGTAATTATGCCAGTTCCAGTTCCGGAACAGGGGATGGGGTTTTATTCAAATCTCTTCATTGTAACAAAGAAGGAGAATTCCTTCAGACCAGTTCTGGATCTAAAAATATTGAATCATTATGTAAGGATACCAACGTTCAAGATGGTAACTGTAAGGACTATCTTGCCTTTTGTTCAGCAAGGGAATTATATGTCCACAATAGATTTACAGGATGCATATCTGCATATTCCGATTCATCCAGATCATTATCAGTTCCTGAGATTCTCTTTTCTGGACAAGCATTACCAGTTTGTGGCTCTACCGTTTGGCCTAGCTACAGCTCCAAGAATTTTTACAAAGGTTCTCGGTGCCCTTCTGTCTGTAATCAGAGAACAGGGTATTGTGGTATTTCCTTATTTGGACGATATCTTGGTAATTGCTCAGTCTTTACATTTAGCAGAATCTCATACGAATCGACTTGTGTTGTTTCTTCAAGATCATGGTTGGAGGATCAATTTACCAAAAAGTTCTTTGATTCCTCAGACAAGGGTAACCTTTCTGGGTTTCCAGATAGTTTCAGTGTCCATGACTCTGTCTTTAACAGAGAAGAAATCACTTAGCGCCTACTACTAGAAGGACCCTTGGCTTTGATATGTGACCCCTAGTAGTCAAATAAGTTATAAGCAAAATCAGAAATTATCAAAGCGCCAGCGGACCGGCTGGGTTCAGAATGTAAAACCAATTCCTTTACAATGTGGATTAAACAAATGATTTATTACAAATTTAAAAACAAATTTAAAAACAAATTTAAAAACATAAATTCTTGACAATACTTTCAGGATTGTTTTGAAGCATACGTATCTAAACTTGGTGCATATATAGTATAAAGAGTGGTTTGATTGTACACAATACTTGATGAGAATAAAAATGCCTTGTAATAATACAACAATACCAAAAGCAATCTGTTTTTATCTATGTTATATGAAATCCTTAGGTATGTTAAAAAGTGAATCCCTTAAGTTTGATAACTTGAAATCCTCCGAAGGCTGAATATAAAATTGTTAATAAATGGAAATGAACATAATCTGGGAACAATCCTAAATTGGTGTTTACCAGATAAAATAATTTGACCGGATAAACAAGGTATATTTCACACCTCTGTAGGAGTACACACCGATCTTATAGTAGCGCTACCCACTATATTTATCAGAACAATCCACAATAGTTATCAAAAACAATCCACAGGTTATGCATAAAATTGTGTGATTATATAACACTGTTAGCTTCCATACATGTTTGTGTATTATAGTGTTTATTAGACGCTTGTATCAGATCCCTTAGGTTATAAGTGACCAGAGTGAGACCGGTCGACTGTACCTTTAAAGGATCAGTGACCGTTCTCCGCTAGCGAAGAAAATAAAGGATGCGTGTTCTATTTGGGTGACTGTGTGACAGGTCAAATTGTGAAAACACAAAAATCAACAAAGAAAATATACCTCGCTGTGCTAACTTTAACAGTACAAAACTTCTAAAATGAAAATATCAAATCAGTGTTCACGTGATATCACATAGGTGTAGGGTGCAGAAATTTCAATACAAACTACAAGGTTTCTTGAATATGAACTGTGCCGTACGGTCCCGGTATTTTGGAAAACTATGTAAAAGAGATTTTTTGAGTGTCTTTTATAGAGTGCTTAAAATCAAACTTGATCCTAAAGTAGTGTTTCCGATTTACACCTTATATGTCACTAGTGACCAGCATGATTGCAACCACCATAATGATTTGAGTGAAAAAATAAAAAAAAAATGGAAAAAATGAGCAAATGAAAAAAGTAAAAAAGTAAAAAAGTGAAAAAACTAAAAATGTGTGACACAAAGTCTTCGTTAAAAATCAAAGTCCTAGTGTTTCCAAATGTGGGTGATTCGTTTCTTCTATGTACTTTATCAGTCTATGTGGAATATATAGTTGCCTGCAGTGGGGGTTTGGGCTTCAACGTCAATAGACGATTTTCAGCTCCAGCGTCACTCAGGTTATTACTTCCTTCTGCCAAAAGAAATAATAATAGTGCAGATTGTTTTTCTAATGTATAAATAAATGGAATGCTACTCACCAGTCGACGCGTTTCGGTCCAACATAGACCTTTTTCAAGACTGGTTTAGTGTTAATCTAAGGGTCTTTAAATACCTTTTCCCAATAATGCCCGTATACCGATACCGGAATCAGTTTCTTAATACTTCCGGTTCATATGGCTTATAGTATTAATTTGATTTTGCGATCTTCTCTGCTAATATTATATTTTATCTTACCATAGAGCTAGTTATATTTTATCTTGCCATAGTCTTTAGAGCTAATCGGTACTTTATACACTTCAATTATTCAATGTATTTAGTCCGATATTTCCCTGATCTTATTGGTCAGCGCTATGTGTTAAGTCCGATATTTCCCTGATCCTATTGGTTAGTCCGACATTCTCCTGATCCTATTGGTTAGTGCTCAAACTTTTTTCTAATTTGCTCAAACTTTGGAGGTGTGTAAGCTGTATTGAACCTTATTGGTTTATTATTCTGTGTTAGAGGCTGCGTATGTTGTGTTCAGCCTTATTGGCTCATAATTCTGTATATCTTAGGAAAACATAGTCTGAAGTTCCGGCCCATTTCTTAAAGTTTTATGTATTGGAGTACTGTTTATATTCCTAATTTCATTCTTATTATAGTGGAAAGGTTAAAAGCTCTCGAAACTTGTGTTGCTGCAATTACGCACACTTTGATTGGTATTCTAATGTAGTCGTATGTTATTCTTGGTGTTAAGTTGATACTTGGAAATTGGATCGCTTATGTGTCCTAATTTTTCGATTCTAGTGTTAGACATTTCTTTAATCTGATGCTTCGTATTTTCTCTGTGTCTATTACTGTATATTTTCCCTCTTTGCGTTTGTAAATGTTAGGATTGTGAAAGCCTTCCTACCTAATATGTACAATGATATTTGAAGACCAAGGGGGAATAGATTTATAACTTTTTGGTTCTTTATACACGGTCATAATTTTTGATTTGTATTGCATTTCGTGATTATTTTTATCATTAGTCTTAGCCTTTGTTGATTTCATTACATTCACTACCATTCTTAGAAATTTGATTTCCATTAAGAACCCATTGCCGACGTAAGTATCTTGATAATCAAATTGTTGGTTATTTCAACCATTAAATAACAAATAACAAATTTGTGAAATAGAATGTGTCTTAGATGAAACCTGTTAAATTTAGGGTTAAGTATTAAATATTTATTAATAAACTATTTCACATATTTTCCGATTTTTCGGAGGATACATTTTTCTTCTGTTTCCAAAATTAGTAGGGGGATATTTGAATATACATATATATCAGTATGAAGGTTAATGAGGGGATATTTAAATATACATATATATCAGTATGGGGGTCATTTTCGCCTCTTCTTAATGAGGGGATATTTAAATATACATATATATCAGTATGGAGTCGTTTTCGTCTCCTCTTATATGGCCTAGTTATGTATTTTCTTATGTGCCTTAGGTCTTCCTATCGCAACCTTGAGTTTAGCTTTCGTTCTCTATTAGACGGTAATGGTTAGTGAGGCTCATATTAGGCCCTTAAGTCTTTTGTAATTTGTAAGCCTTTTATATAGGCCCTAACTGTGATACAGATTTACATTGCGTGATATAGATTAATCTGAGTTCAGGTTAAGTCCCATACATGATGTTAGTTATGAGTCTTTTTAAATTCTTTGATATTTCTGTAATAAGAAATACTTCATAATTGTGCTCTCAGATGTGGAGACTTTTATATAGAATGAGAGGAGGATTTCTATGGTGGAAGGTTCTTTATAGTTGTGTTCTCAAAGGTAAAGGCATTTATAAAGGATGAATTAGAGATGCAATCTTCTTGTTTTCTGGTCCAAAATCGAATTATAATTTTGTCTTTTGTGGGAGATCTTTTTAGTTAGAAGGGGAGAATACTGTTGTTCCAGTCTGGTCTCCGCCAAGGGGAGGATACTGTTGTTCCAGTCTGGTCTCCACCAATGGTTATATAAACGTCATTGGGATATATCCTTAATGAGTCCCACCTGGGCTTCTTATATATTAAAATGTTCATTTTGTTGGAATAGCGGGAGTGACTTTATTTCTAATCGATGGAGCACAGTTACTTTGTCATTTTCATAGCTTGGAAAGGGCTGTTCCTCTTTTCGCTATTTTCTTAGCTTAGGAAGGGCTATTCTTCTTTTTCAAATTGTTCAATATTCCTAATCATAAAGGGGTTGCCATTAATTTCTTTTCTTTTTTATCAGGTATATAGATTTCTTTGAGGAGGGAGGTGACATTCAACTATAGTTCTTTCAAGAGATATGTGTCTTTTCTTATTTTGCTGAATGAATCTAGAGAGGAAATGGTATTCATGTTCAGTTCTCTTATGGGATATGTTTCTTCTGTCTTCAGTTGTTGTTCGGGAGAGGGAATATGTTTGTTTAGAGAGGGGATGGTATTTATTTTCGGTCCTCTCAGGAGATATATGTCTTCTGTCTTCAGTTGTTGTTCAAGAGATGGGACAAGTCTTCCTTATTATTCAACCCCCTTGGGTGTAGACAGTCAAGGGAGAATATCCATTTAGATTCTTCGATCAGTAGTTGCTTTTCATGGTTGCCACCTCTCCAATTTTTTGCCACCTTCTTTATTCCAATATATTTTAATGCCTTGATGTCCCCACAGTGTTTCTCGGAGAAGTGTCTATATAGGGCCGTCTCTTTATTCATCTTCTCGATGCATAGAAGGTGTTCCCTTATTCTTTCCTTCAAAGGTCTAGACGTCTGTCCCACGTACTGTAAGCCACATGGGCATTGTAGTATGTACACTACATTTCTGTCCTGACATCGAATAAGGTCTCTTATCTTAAAGTTTTCAGAGCTGTTGTTGGATTGGAATTCGGTGGTCTTTATGCCATTCTTACACGCCTTGCATGTATGGCAAGGGTAAAAGCC
This sequence comes from Bombina bombina, assembly GCF_027579735.1. Taxonomy (NCBI): domain Eukaryota; kingdom Metazoa; phylum Chordata; class Amphibia; order Anura; family Bombinatoridae; genus Bombina; species Bombina bombina. The sequence goes on from NC_069507.1 coordinate 166,510,607, forward strand.
TCTTACTGTTCTTCCAAATGTATCTTTCACTTCTGATGGTTTTTTCTTTTGTATACTTGGAGCTAGTTTGCTTTTTAAATTTTTGGTTTTTCTATATACGAATTTCGGTTTTCGTGGTAGTTTCTCTCCAAGGACCTCGTCATCCATAAGTATGTTCCAATGTTTGCGAAAAATATCTTCTATGATTTTACTGTTCTCGCTATATTCAGTAATTAGCGGCACATTTATAGCTTGATTATCGCCTATTCTGTCGACCTTGTTTTTATATTTGGTCAATTCCTTCCTCTCAATGTCTCTGATTTCTTCTATCTTTTGATCCAGAAGTTCCTCCTTATACCCTCTCTCCAAGAATTTATTTTTTATAGTTTGTGTTTGCTCCTCCCATTTTTGGGGGTCCGAGCAATTCTTCTTCATCCTCAGGAATTGTCCTTTCGGGATGTTGTTCTTCCAATTTTTATGGTGACAACTAGTCTGGTGGACGTAGTTATTACTGTCCACCTTTTTGAAGTAAGTTGATGTTTCAATGGCACCATTTTTCACCTCTATGTTCAGATCTAGGTATGTTAGTGATGTTCGGCTCCACTCGTATGTGAAGTGCAGATTCGCTTCGTTTTGGTTCATAACATTGATGGTGTATTCCAGGTCTTCTTGAGATCCTTTCCAGATCAGTATGATATCATCTATGTAACGGCGATAGAGGACCAGGTCCGCGCTCGCTGGGCATGATTCCCAGAAGATTTCTTCCCACTTTGCCATATACAAATTGGCGTAGCTAGGCGCGAACCTGGTCCCCATCGCCGTCCCACATATCTGTCGGTAGAATCTGCCATCATTACAAAAAAAGTTATGATGTAGGATGTAATTGATGCTGTCCAATATGAAATCACTTTGTCTTGATGGTAATTCTTCATCCCTCTCAAGATAGAATTTCACTGCTTTCAGCCCTTCCTCATGGGGTATACTCGTGTATAGAGCTGTCACATCGCATGTGACCAGGATGAAGTCCTCTTCCCATTTGAGGTCTTCAAGAAGATTTATTATTTCTGTAGAGTCCCTCAAGTAAGATGGACGTTCTTTCACATGTTTTTGTAATTGGTGATCCACATACTCAGATAAATTGCTGCTTAATGACCCTATCCCCGATATGATTGGTCTCCCGGGGGGGTTTTCCAGATCTTTATGTTTTTTTGGAAGATGGTATATTATTGGAGTCCTTGGGAATTGTACATTAATATAATTGTACTCTCTGTCGTTCAGAATGTTGTTTTCTCTTGCTTCTTTAAGAAGATCTGTCAGTTTCTTTTTGTATGTCCCAGTGGGATTCTCTTTTAGTTTTTGATAAGTATTTTCATCTCCCAGTATTCTCTCCGTCTCATTATTATACTTTGTTCTGTCCATGACCACAATTCCACCGCCCTTATCTGCGGGCTTGATGGTGAGGTTTTGGTTCTGTTCCAGTTGTTTTATTATTTTAAATTGCTTCCCAGATAGATTTTTCTTTCTCAAATTTAGCTTCTTTGGGTCAAGGTCCCGTATTTCTCGGCAGACCACTGTCTCAAATGTTTCTAGTGTTGTCCCTTTGTGGCTTATGGGGTAGAACGTCGATTTTGGCTTTAAGTTGGTATGTTTATAGCCGTCATCTTGCGGCATCGAGCTGTATTCCTTATATCCAGTAGCTGTCCTCTCAAGAGAAGATTTCAGAAAGAATCTTTTCAGAGTCAGCTTTCTGATGAACTCTTTAGTGTTCACAAAAGTGGTGAACTTATCCAAACTTCTGGAGGGTGCGAATGACAACCCTAGTTTCAGAATGGATTTCTCCTCCTTATTTAGTTGATAAGAACTCAGATTGAATATCCCCTCATTGTTCGTTTTTTCTTCCTCCTCATCATGTATTTCATTTTTGCTGTTGTTCTTTTTTATTTTGATGCCTCCCCTTTTTCCTCTGTGGGTTTTGTTTTTGCCCTGGATATGGGTTGGTGCCCTTTCCCCTCTTTGTGGTTTAGATGATTCACCTCTAAAAAAGATGAAGAAGAGTGAGGTAGTTCTAAATTTGGCAATGCTAGATTTCCAGTTTCGGTCGCCATCCTCACTTTTCCTTCGGGCCTTTCATCCCTATTTGTTTCATTTAGTCTCATATTCTCAAGTTCTTCCCTTGATCTCCTTTGTTCCTTTTTATATCCTGGTGTATCATGTACGTCTCTTTTCTCATAGTTGTAATTTCGGTCAGAGACTCTTCTTCTTTCTTCATTTCGTCTTTGTTGAAAATGTCCTCTTTCTCGGTACATCTGTCTATCTTGGATTTTTCGATCCATCCAGTCTCTCTCGGAGTTATTCCAATTATTCCAGTTGCTATGATTGTTCCTCCTTGTATGATCAAATTTTCGTTCTCTTTCCCTTCTATGTTCATAATTCCATTCCCTTTCTTTCTCCTCATAAGGGTTCATTATGTATCCCCTTCTTCCTCTTCTTTCCTCAAATTGATGATTGTTCCTTCTTGGGTGGTTATATGGCTCTTCATCATAGTAATCTCTCCTCCTTGGGTAATTGTACGGTCCTTCATACATCCTTCTATTATATCTATTATCAGTATAGTAACCTCCAAAGTTTCTATGTCCGTGATCATATTGTCGGCTCCTATATTCACGTCTTTGGTCACTGTGACTGAATCTTCGTTCTTTGTTTGTTTTATCTTTATAATTGTCTGACATGTGGGGGGTATGTTGTTGTGTCTCAAAGTGTTTCGAATTAGATTTCTCTTTAGGCGTTCCTTTATGTGTAACCACTGTCCATACCTTAGATTCGTTATCGTTATCTCTCTTAGGTGCATTTTCCTCATTCTCTTTAGTTTGCAAATCTTCTTCATCCTTTTTCTTTTCTATTTCCCTAATCAATTTTTTAGTTTTCTTTTTAATAATATCCTCCTTTATTTTACTGACTTTCTTAACTAAAGACTCTTTCTTTTCTGTGATCTCCTTGCCTTCTGGCCCCGGATTTTCCAGATTTAAGATGATCAACTCATTATCTTTTATTTCTGAGTCTATTCTTATGACTTGTGTTTCCCTATATTCTATAATCAGTTGTATTAGTTTTTTGAAGTCTCTATCAATACTTCCTTCCACTTTTCTGTTATAGTGTCTGAAAGTGGGAATGCACAATCTTTGTGTATTAACAAACCCTTTGGGACAATCCCCAATTCCAAACATTTTTTGAGGAATGATATTTCCCCTTTGTATTTTACTTCGGAGATAAGTAATTTTTCTAGTTCCCTGAAGATTATCTGTATATCTAGAATTTCTTCCTCTTCCTCAGTATGTTGATTTTCCCTTTCTATATTGTCAATAGTGATATTAATAGGTTGTCTCAAACTTTGAAAAGACTCCATTTTTATTCTTATAGTTTGATTCTCAGTAGTGGCTGCTCAGTGAGCCTAGGTTACGATAAGTGCAAAGAGAAGAAATCACTTAGCGCCTACTACTAGAAGGACCCTTGGCTTTGATATGTGACCCCTAGTAGTCAAATAAGTTATAAGCAAAATCAGAAATTATCAAAGCGCCAGCGGACCGGCTGGGTTCAGAATGTAAAACCAATTCCTTTACAATGTGGATTAAACAAATGATTTATTACAAATTTAAAAACAAATTTAAAAACAAATTTAAAAACATAAATTCTTGACAATACTTTCAGGATTGTTTTGAAGCATACGTATCTAAACTTGGTGCATATATAGTATAAAGAGTGGTTTGGTTGTACACAATACTTGATGAGAATAAAAATGCCTTGTAATAATACAACAATACCAAAAGCAATCTGTTTTTATCTATGTTATATGAAATCCTTAGGTATGTTAAAAAGTGAATCCCTTAAGTTTGATAACTTGAAATCCTCCGAAGGCTGAATATAAAATTGTTAATAAATGGAAATGAACATAATCTGGGAACAATCCTAAATTGGTGTTTACCAGATAAAATAATTTGACCGGATAAACAAGGTATATTTCACACCTCTGTAGGAGTACACACCGATCTTATAGTAGCGCTACCCACTATATTTATCAGAACAATCCACAATAGTTATCAAAAACAATCCACAGGTTATGCATAAAATTGTGTGATTATATAACACTGTTAGCTTCCATACATGTTTGTGTATTATAGTGTTTATTAGACGCTTGTATCAGATCCCTTAGGTTATAAGTGACCAGAGTGAGACCGGTCGACTGTACCTTTAAAGGATCAGTGACCGTTCTCCGCTAGCGAAGAAAATAAAGGATGCGTGTTCTATTTGGGTGACTGTGTGACAGGTCAAATTGTGAAAACACAAAAATCAACAAAGAAAATATACCTCGCTGTGCTAACTTTAACAGTACAAAACTTCTAAAATGAAAATATCAAATCAGTGTTCACGTGATATCACATAGGTGTAGGGTGCAGAAATTTCAATACAAACTACAAGGTTTCTTGAATATGAACTGTGCCGTACGGTCCCGGTATTTTGGAAAACTATGTAAAAGAGATTTTTTGAGTGTCTTTTATAGAGTGCTTAAAATCAAACTTGATCCTAAAGTAGTGTTTCCGATTTACACCTTATATGTCACTAGTGACCAGCATGATTGCAACCACCATAATGATTTGAGTGAAAAAATAAAAAAAAATGGAAAAAATGAGCAAATGAAAAAAGTAAAAAAGTAAAAAAGTGAAAAAACTAAAAATGTGTGACACAAAGTCTTCGTTAAAAATCAAAGTCCTAGTGTTTCCAAATGTGGGTGATTCGTTTCTTCTATGTACTTTATCAGTCTATGTGGAATATATAGTTGCCTGCAGTGGGGGTTTGGGCTTCAACGTCAATAGACGATTTTCAGCTCCAGCGTCACTCAGGTTATTACTTCCTTCTGCCAAAAGAAATAATAATAGTGCAGATTGTTTTTCTAATGTATAAATAAATGGAATGCTACTCACCAGTCGACACGTTTCGGTCCAACATAGACCTTTTTCAAGACTGGTTTAGTGTTAATCTAAGGGTCTTTAAATACCTTTTCCCAATAATGCCCGTATACCGATACCGGAATCAGTTTCTTAATACTTCCGGTTCATATGGCTTATAGTATTAATTTGATTTTGCGATCTTCTCTGCTAATATTATATTTTATCTTACCATAGAGCTAGTTATATTTTATCTTGCCATAGTCTTTAGAGCTAATCGGTACTTTATACACTTCAATTATTCAATGTATTTAGTCCGATATTTCCCTGATCTTATTGGTCAGCGCTATGTGTTAAGTCCGATATTTCCCTGATCCTATTGGTTAGTCCGACATTCTCCTGATCCTATTGGTTAGCGCTCAAACTTTTTTCTAATTTGCTCAAACTTTGGAGGTGTGTAAGCTGTATTGAACCTTATTGGTTTATTATACTGTGTTAGAGGCTGTGTATGTTGTGTTCAGCCTTATTGGCTCATAATTCTGTATATCTTAGGAAAACATAGTCTGAAGTTCCGGCCCATTTCTTAAAGTTTTATGTATTGGAGTACTGTTTATATTCCTAATTTCATTCTTATTATAGTGGAAAGGTTAAAAGCTCTCGAAACTTGTGTTGCTGCAATTACGCACACTTTGATTGGTATTCTAATGTAGTCGTATGTTATTCTTGGTGTTAAGTTGATACTTGGAAATTGGATCGCTTATGTGTCCTAATTTTTCGATTCTAGTGTTAGACATTTCTTTAATCTGATGCTTCGTATTTTCTCTGTGTCTATTACTGTATATTTTCCCTCTTTGCGTTTGTAAATGTTAGGATTGTGAAAGCCTTCCTACCTAATATGTACAATGATATTTGAAGACCAAGGGGGAATAGATTTATAACTTTTTGGTTCTTTATACACGGTCATAATTTTTGATTTGTATTGCATTTCGTGATTATTTTTATCATTAGTCTTAGCCTTTGTTGATTTCATTACATTCACTACCATTCTTAGAAATTTGATTTCCATTAAGAACCCATTGCCGACGTAAGTATCTTGATAATCAAATTGTTGGTTATTTCAACCATTAAATAACAAATAACAAATTTGTGAAATAGAATGTGTCTTAGATGAAACCTGTTAAATTTAGGGTTAAGTATTAAATATTTATTAATAAACTATTTCACATATTTTCCGATTTTTCGGAGGATACATTTTTCTTCTGTTTCCAAAATTAGTAGGGGGATATTTGAATATACATATATATCAGTATGAAGGTTAATGAGGGGATATTTAAATATACATATATATCAGTATGGGGGTCATTTTCGCCTCTTCTTAATGAGGGGATATTTAAATATACATATATATCAGTATGGAGTCGTTTTCGTCTCCTCTTATATGGCCTAGTTATGTATTTTCTTATGTGCTTTAGGTCTTCCTATCGCAACCTTGAGTTTAGCTTTCGTTCTCTATTAGACGGTAATGGTTAGTGAGGCTCATATTAGGCCCTTAAGTCTTTTGTAATTTGTAAGCCTTTTATATAGGCCCTAACTGTGATACAGATTTACATTGCGTGATATAGATTAATCTGAGTTCAGGTTAAGTCCCATACATGATGTTAGTTATGAGTCTTTTTAAATTCTTTGATATTTCTGTAATAAGAAATACTTCATAATTGTGCTCTCAGATGTGGAGACTTTTATATAGAATGAGAGGAGGATTTCTATGGTGGAAGGTTCTTTATAGTTGTGTTCTCAAAGGTAAAGGCATTTATAAAGGATGAATTAGAGATGCAATCTTCTTGTTTTCTGGTCCAAAATCGAATTATAATTTTGTCTTTTGTGGGAGATCTTTTTAGTTAGAAGGGGAGAATACTGTTGTTCCAGTCTGGTCTCCGCCAAGGGGAGGATACTGTTGTTCCAGTCTGGTCTCCACCAATGGTTATATAAACGTCATTGGGATATATCCTTAATGAGTCCCACCTGGGCTTCTTATATATTAAAATGTTCATTTTGTTGGAATAGCGGGAGTGACTTTATTTCTAATCGATGGAGCACAGTTACTTTGTCATTTTCATAGCTTGGAAAGGGCTGTTCCTCTTTTCGCTATTTTCTTAGCTTAGGAAGGGCTATTCTTCTTTTTCAAATTGTTCAATATTCCTAATCATAAAGGGGTTGCCATTAATTTCTTTTCTTTTTTATCGGGTATATAGATTTCTTTGAGGAGGGAGGTGACATTCAACTATAGTTCTTTCAAGAGATATGTGTCTTTTCTTATTTTGCTGAATGAATCTAGAGAGGAAATGGTATTCATGTTCAGTTCTCTTATGGGATATGTTTCTTCTGTCTTCAGTTGTTGTTCGGGAGAGGGAATATGTTTGTTTAGAGAGGGGATGGTATTTATTTTCGGTCCTCTCAGGAGATATATGTCTTCTGTCTTCAGTTGTTGTTCAAGAGATGGGACAAGTCTTCCTTATTATTCAACCCCCTTGGGTGTAGACAGTCAAGGGAGAATATCCATTTAGATTCTTCGATCAGTAGTTGCTTTTCATGGTTGCCACCTCTCCAATTTTTTGCCACCTTCTTTATTCCAATATATTTTAATGCCTTGATGTCCCCACAGTGTTTCTCGGAGAAGTGTCTATATAGGGCCGTCTCTTTATTCATCTTCTCGATGCATAGAAGGTGTTCCCTTATTCTTTCCTTCAAAGGTCTAGACGTCTGTCCCACGTACTGTAAGCCACATGGGCATTGTAGTATGTACACTACATTTCTGTCCTGACATCGAATAAGGTCTCTTATCTTAAAGTTTTCAGAGCTGTTGTTGGATTGGAATTCGGTGGTCTTTATGCCATTCTTACACGCCTTGCATGTATGGCAAGGGTAAAAGCCTCTTACTGTTCTTCCAAATGTATCTTTCACTTCTGATGGTTTTTTCTTTTGTATACTTGGAGCTAGTTTGCTTTTTAAATTTTTGGTTTTTCTATATACGAATTTCGGTTTTCGTGGTAGTTTCTCTCCAAGGACCTCATCATCCATAAGTATGTTCCAATGTTTGCGAAAAATATCTTCTATGATTTTACTGTTCTCGCTATATTCAGTAATTAGCGGCACATTTATAGCTTGATTATCGCCTATTCTTTCGACCTTGTTTTTATATTTGGTCAATTCCTTCCTCTCAATGTCTCTGATTTCTTCTATCTTTTGATCCAGAAGTTCCTCCTTATACCCTCTCTCCAAGAATTTATTTTTTATAGTTTGTGTTTGCTCCTCCCATTTTTGGGGGTCCGAGCAATTCTTCTTCATCCTCAGGAATTGTCCTTTCGGGATGTTGTTCTTCCAATTTTTATGGTGACAACTAGTCTGGTGGACGTAGTTATTACTGTCCACCTTTTTGAAGTAAGTTGATGTTTCAATGGCACCATTTTTCACCTCTATGTTCAGATCTAGGTATGTTAGTGATGTTCGGCTCCACTCGTATGTGAAGTGCAGATTCGCTTTGTTTTGGTTCATAACATTGATGGTGTATTCCAGGTCTTCTTGAGATCCTTTCCAGATCAGTATGATATCATCTATGTAACGGCGATAGAGGACCAGGTCCGCGCTCGCTGGGCATGATTCCCAGAAGATTTCTTCCCACTTTGCCATATACAAATTGGCGTAGCTAGGCGCGAACCTGGTCCCCATCGCCGTCCCACATATCTGTCGGTAGAATCTGCCATCATTACAAAAAAAGTTATGATGTAGGATGTAATTGATGCTGTCCAATATGAAATCACTTTGTCTTGATGGTAATTCTTCATCCCTCTCAAGATAGAATTTCACTGCTTTCAGCCCTTCCTCATGGGGTATACTCGTGTATAGAGCTGTCACATCGCATGTGACCAGGATGAAGTCCTCTTCCCATTTGAGGTCTTCAAGAAGATTTATTATTTCTGTAGAGTCCCTCAAGTAAGATGGACGTTCTTTCACATGTTTTTGTAATTGGTGATCCACATACTCAGATAAATTGCTGCTTAATGACCCTATCCCCGATATGATGGGTCTCCCGGGGGGGTTTTCCAGATCTTTATGTATTTTCGGAAGATGGTATATTATTGGAGTCCTTGGGAATTGTACATTAATATAATTGTACTCTCTGTTGTCAGAATGTTGTTTTCTCTTGGTTCTTTAAGAAGATCTGTCAGTTTCTTTTTGTATGTCCCAGTGGGATTCTCTTTTAGTTTTTGATAAGTATTTTCATCTCCCAGTATTCTCTCCGTCTCATTATTATATTTTGTTCTGTCCATGACCACAATTCCACCGCCCTTATCTGCGGGCTTGATGGTGAGGTTTTGGTTCTGTTCCAGTTGTTTTATTATTTTAAATTGCTTCCCAGATAGATTTTTCTTTCTCAAATTTAGCTTCTTTGGGTCAAAGTCCCGTATTTCTTGGCAGACCACTGTCTCAAATGTTTCTAGTGTTGTCCCTTTGTGGCTTATGGGGTAGAACGTCGATTTTGGCTTTAAGTTGGTATGTTTATAGCCGTCATCTTGCGGCATCGAGCTGTATTCCTTATATCCAGTAGCTGTCCTCTCAAGAGAAGATTTCAGAAAGAATCTTTTCAGAGTCAGCTTTCTGATGAACTCTTTAGTGTTCACAAAAGTGGTGAACTTATCCAAACTTCTGGAGGGTGCGAATGACAACCCTAGTTTCAGAATGGATTTCTCCTCCTTATTTAGTTGATAAGAACTCAGATTGAATATCCCCTCATTGTTCGTTTTTTCTTCCTCCTCATCATGTATTTCATTTTTGCTGTTGTTCTTTTTTATTTTGATGCCTCCCCTTTTTCCTCTGTGGGTTTTGTTTTTGCCCTGGATATGGGTTGGTGCCCTTTCCCCTCTTTGTGGTTTAGATGATTCACCTCTAAAAAAGATGAAGAAGAGTGAGGTAGTTCTAAATTTGGCAATGCTAGATTTCCAGTTTCGGTCGCCATCCCCACTTTTCCTTCGGGCCTTTCATCCCTATTTGTTTCATTTAGTCTCATATTCTCAAGTTCTTCCCTTGATCTCCTTTGTTCCTTTTTATATCCTGGTGTATCATGTACGTCTCTTTTCTCATAGTTGTAATTTCGGTCAGAGACTCTTCTTCTTTCTTCATTTCGTCTTTGTTGAAAATGTCCTCTTTCTCGGTACATCTGTCTATCTTGGATTTTTCGATCCATCCAGTCTCTCTCGGAGTTATTCCAATTATTCCAGTTGCTATGATTGTTCCTCCTTGTATGATCAAATTTTCGTTCTCTTTCCCTTCTATGTTCATAATTCCATTCCCTTTCTTTCTCCTCATAAGGGTTCATTATGTATCCCCTTCTTCCTCTTCTTTCCTCAAATTGATGATTGTTCCTTCTTGGGTGGTTATATGGCTCTTCATCATAGTAATCTCTCCTCCTTGGGTAATTGTACGGTCCTTCATACATCCTTCTATTATATCTATTATCAGTATAGTAACCTCCAAAGTTTCTATGTCCGTGATCATATTGTCGGCTCCTATATTCACGTCTTTGGTCACTGTGACTGAATCTTCGTTCTTTGTTTGTTTTATCTTTATAATTGTCTGACATGTGGGGGGTATGTTGTTGTGTCTCAAAGTGTTTCGAATTAGATTTCTCTTTAGGCGTTCCTTTATGTGTAACCACTGTCCATACCTTAGATTCGTTATCGTTATCTCTCTTAGGTGCATTTTCCTCATTCTCTTTAGTTTGCAAATCTTCTTCATCCTTTTTCTTTTCTATTTCCCTAATCAATTTTTTAGTTTTCTTTTTAATAATATCCTCCTTTATTTTACTGACTTTCTTAACTAAAGACTCTTTCTTTTCTGTGATCTCCTTGCCTTCTGGCCCCGGATTTTCCAGATTTAAGATGATCAACTCATTATCTTTTATTTCTGAGTCTATTCTTATGACTTGTGTTTCCCTATATTCTATAATCAGTTGTATTAGTTTTTTTGAAGTCTCTATCAATACTTCCTTCCACTTTTCTGTTATAGTGTCTGAAAGTGGGAATGCACAATCTTTGTGTATTAACAAACCCTTTGGGACAATCCCCAATTCCAAACATTTTTTGAGGAATGATATTTCCCCTTTGTATTTTACTTCGGAGATAAGTAATTTTTCTAGTTCCCTGAAGATTATCTGTATATCTAGAATTTCTTCCTCTTCCTCAGTATGTTGATTTTCCCTTTCTATATTGTCAATAGTGATATTAATAGGTTGTCTCAAACTTTGAAAAGACTCCATTTTTATTCTTATAGTTTGATTCTCAGTAGTGGCTGCTCAGTGAGCCTAGGTTACGATAAGTGCAAAGAGAAGAAATCACTTAGCGCCTACTACTAGAAGGACCCTTGGCTTTGATATGTGACCCCTAGTAGTCAAATAAGTTATAAGCAAAATCAGAAATTATCAAAGCGCCAGCGGACCGGCTGGGTTCAGAATGTAAAACCAATTCCTTTACAATGTGGATTAAACAAATGATTTATTACAAATTTAAAAACAAATTTAAAAACAAATTTAAAAACATAAATTCTTGACAATACTTTCAGGATTGTTTTGAAGCATACGTATCTAAACTTGGTGCATATATAGTATAAAGAGTGGTTTGGTTGTACACAATACTTGATGAGAATAAAAATGCCTTGTAATAATACAACAATACCAAAAGCAATCTGTTTTTATCTATGTTATATGAAATCCTTAGGTATGTTAAAAAGTGAATCCCTTAAGTTTGATAACTTGAAATCCTCCAAAGGCTGAATATAAAATTGTTAATAAATGGAAATGAACATAATCTGGGAACAATCCTAAATTGGTGTTTACCAGATAAAATAATTTGACCGGATAAACAAGGTATATTTCACACCTCTGTAGGAGTACACGCCGATCTTATAGTAGCGCTACCCACTATATTTATCAGAACAATCCACAATAGTTATCAAAAACAATCTACAGGTTATGCATAAAATTGTGTGATTATATAACACTGTTAGCTTCCATACATGTTTGTGTATTATAGTGTTTATTAGACGCTTGTATCAGATCCCTTAGGTTATAAGTGACCAGAGTGAGACCGGTCGACTGTACCTTTAAAGGATCAGTGACCGTTCTCCGCTAGCGAAGAAAATAAAGGATGCGTGTTCTATTTGGGTGACTGTATGACAGGTCAAATTGTGAAAACACAAAAATCAACAAAGAAAATATACCTCGCTGTGCTAACTTTAACAGTACAAAACTTCTAAAATGAAAATATCAAATCAGTGTTCACGTGATATCACATAGGTGTAGGGTGCAGAAATTTCAATACAAACTACAAGGTTTCTTGAATATGAACTGTGCCGTACGGTCCCGGTATTTTGGAAAACTATGTAAAAGAGATTTTTTGAGTGTCTTTTATAGAGTGCTTAAAATCAAACTTGATCCTAAAGTAGTGTTTCCGATTTACACCTTATATGTCACTAGTGACCAGCATGATTGCAACCACCATAATGATTTGAGTGAAAAAATAAAAAAAAATGGAAAAAATGAGCAAATGAAAAAAGTAAAAAAGTAAAAAAGTGAAAAAACTAAAAATGTGTGACACAAAGTCTTCGTTAAAAATCAAAGTCCTAGTGTTTCCAAATGTGGGTGATTCGTTTCTTCTATGTACTTTATCAGTCTATGTGGAATATATAGTTGCCTGCAGTGGGGGTTTGGGCTTCAACGTCAATAGACGATTTTCAGCTCCAGCGTCACTCAGGTTATTACTTCCTTCTGCCAAAAGAAATAATAATAGTGCAGATTGTTTTTCTAATGTATAAATAAATGGAATGCTACTCACCAGTCGACGCGTTTCGGTCCAACATAGACCTTTTTCAAGACTGGTTTAGTGTTAATCTAAGGGTCTTTAAATACCTTTTCCCAATAATGCCCGTATACCGATACTGGAATCAGTTTCTTAATACTTCCGGTTCATATGGCTTATAGTATTAATTTGATTTTGCGATCTTCTCTGCTAATATTATATTTTATCTTACCATAGAGCTAGTTATATTTTATCTTGCCATAGTCTTTAGAGCTAATCGGTACTTTATACACTTCAATTATTCAATGTATTTAGTCCGATATTTCCCTGATCTTATTGGTCAGCGCTATGTGTTAAGTCCGATATTTCCCTGATCCTATTGGTTAGTCCGACATTCTCCTGATCCTATTGGTTAGCGCTCAAACTTTTTTCTAATTTGCTCAAACTTTGGAGGTGTGTAAGCTGTATTGAACCTTATTGGTTTATTATTCTGTGTTAGAGGCTGTGTATGTTGTGTTCAGCCTTATTGGCTCATAATTCTGTATATCTTAGGAAAACATAGTCTGAAGTTCCGGCCCATTTCTTAAAGTTTTATGTATTGGAGTACTGTTTATATTCCTAATTTCATTCTTATTATAGTGGAAAGGTTAAAAGCTCTCGAAACTTGTGTTGCCGCAATTACGCACACTTTGATTGGTATTCTAATGTAGTCGTATGTTATTCTTGGTGTTAAGTTGATACTTGGAAATTGGATCGCTTATGTGTCCTAATTTTTCGATTCTAGTGTTAGACATTTCTTTAATCTGATGCTTCGTATTTTCTCTGTGTCTATTACTGTATATTTTCCCTCTTTGCGTTTGTAAATGTTAGGATTGTGAAAGCCTTCCTACCTAATATGTACAATGATATTTGAAGACCAAGGGGGAATAGATTTATAACTTTTTGGTTCTTTATACACGGTCATAATTTTTGATTTGTATTGCATTTCGTGATTATTTTTATCATTAGTCTTAGCCTTTGTTGATTTCATTACATTCACTACCATTCTTAGAAATTTGATTTCCATTAAGAACCCATTGCCGACGTAAGTATCTTGATAATCAAATTGTTGGCCCCCATACTGATATATATGTATATTTAAATATCCCCTCATTAACCTTCATACTGATATATATGTATATTCAAATATCCCCCTACTAATTTTGGAAACAGAAGAAAAATGTATCCTCCGAAAAATCGGAAAATATGTGAAATAGTTTATTAATAAATATTTAATACTTAACCCTAAATTTAACAGGTTTCATCTAAGACACATTCTATTTCACAAATTTGTTATTTGTTATTTAATGGTTGAAATAACCAACAATTTGATTATCAAGATACTTACGTCGGCAATGGGTTCTTAATGGAAATCAAATTTCTAAGAATGGTAGTGAATGTAATGAAATCAACAAAGGCTAAGACTAATGATAAAAATAATCACAAAATGCAATACAAATCAAAAATGATGACCGTTTATAAAGAACCAAAAAGTTATAAATCTATTCCCCCTTGGTCTTCAAATATCATTGTACATATTAGGTAGGAAGGCTTTCACAATCCTAACATTTACAAACGCAAAGAGGGAAAATATACAGTAATAGACACAGAGAAAATACGAAGCATCAGATTAAAGAAATGTCTAACACTAGAATCGAAAAATTAGGACACATAAGCGATCCAATTTCCAAGTATCAACTTAACACCAAGAATAACATACGACTACATTAGAATACCAATCAAAGTGTGCGTAATTGCAGCAACACAAGTTTCGAGAGCTTTTAACCTTTCCACTATAATAAGAATGAAATTAGGAATATAAACAGTACTCCAATACATAAAACTTTAAGAAATGGGCCGGAACTTCAGACTATGTTTTCCTAAGATATACAGAATTATGAGCCAATAAGGCTGAACACAACATACACAGCCTCTAACACAGAATAATAAACCAATAAGGTTCAATACAGCTTACACACCTCCAAAGTTTGAGCAAATTAGAAAAAAGTTTGAGCGCTAACCAATAGGATCAGGAGAATGTCGGACTAACCAATAGGATCAGGGAAATATCGGACTTAACACATAGCGCTGACCAATAAGATCAGGGAAATATCGGACTAAATACATTGAATAATTGAAGTGTATAAAGTACCGATTAGCTCTAAAGACTATGGCAAGATAAAATATAACTAGCTCTATGGTAAGATAAAATATAATATTAGCAGAGAAGATCGCAAAATCAAATTAATACTATAAGCCATATGAACCGGAAGTATTAAGAAACTGATTCCGGTATCGGTATACGGGCATTATTGGGAAAAGGTATTTAAAGACCCTTAGATTAACACTAAACCAGTCTTGAAAAAGGTCTATGTTGGACCGAAACGCGTCGACTGGTGAGTAGCATTCCATTTATTTATACATTAGAAAAACAATCTGCACTATTATTATTTCTTTTGGCAGAAGGAAGTAATAACCTGAGTGACGCTGGAGCTGAAAATCGTCTATTGACGTTGAAGCCCAAACCCCCACTGCAGGCAACTATATATTCCACATAGACTGATAAAGTACATAGAAGAAACGAATCACCCACATTTGGAAACACTAGGACTTTGATTTTTAACGAAGACTTTGTGTCACACATTTTTAGTTTTTTCACTTTTTTACTTTTTTACTTTTTTCATTTGCTCATTTTTTCCATTTTTTTTTTATTTTTTCACTCAAATCATTATGGTGGTTGCAATCATGCTGGTCACTAGTGACATATAAGGTGTAAATCGGAAACACTACTTTAGGATCAAGTTTGATTTTAAGCACTCTATAAAAGACACTCAAAAAATCTCTTTTACATAGTTTTCCAAAATACCGGGACCGTACGGCACAGTTCATATTCAAGAAACCTTGTAGTTTGTATTGAAATTTCTGCACCCTACACCTATGTGATATCATGTGAACACTGATTTGATATTTTCATTTTAGAAGTTTTGTACTGTTAAAGTTAGCACAGCGAGGTATATTTTCTTTGTTGATTTTTGTGTTTTCACAATTTGACCTGTCACACAGTCACCCAAATAGAACACGCATCCTTTATTTTCTTCGCTAGCGGAGAACGGTCACTGATCCTTTAAAGGTACAGTCGACCGGTCTCACTCTGGTCACTTATAACCTAAGGGATCTGATACAAGCGTCTAATAAACACTATAATACACAAACATGTATGGAAGCTAACAGTGTTATATAATCACACAATTTTATGCATAACCTGTGGATTGTTTTTGATAACTATTGTGGATTGTTCTGATAAATATAGTGGGTAGCGCTACTATAAGATCGGCGTGTACTCCTACAGAGGTGTGAAATATACCTTGTTTATCCGGTCAAATTATTTTATCTGGTAAACACCAATTTAGGATTGTTCCCAGATTATGTTCATTTCCATTTATTAACAATTTTATATTCAGCCTTCGGAGGATTTCAAGTTATCAAACTTAAGGGATTCACTTTTTAACATACCTAAGGATTTCATATAACATAGATAAAAACAGATTGCTTTTGGTATTGTTGTATTATTACAAGGCATTTTTATTCTCATCAAGTATTGTGTACAACCAAACCACTCTTTATACTATATATGCACCAAGTTTAGATACGTATGCTTCAAAACAATCCTGAAAGTATTGTCAAGAATTTATGTTTTTAAATTTGTTTTTAAATTTGTTTTTAAATTTGTAATAAATCATTTGTTTAATCCACATTGTAAAGGAATTGGTTTTACATTCTGAACCCAGCCGGTCCGCTGGCGCTTTGATAATTTCTGATTTTGCTTATAACTTATTTGACTACTAGGGGTCACATATCAAAGCCAAGGGTCCTTCTAGTAGTAGGCGCTAAGTGATTTCTTCTCTTTGCACTTATCGTAACCTAGGCTCACTGAGCAGCCACTACTGAGAATCAAACTATAAGAATAAAAATGGAGTCTTTTCAAAGTTTGAGACAACCTATTAATATCACTATTGACAATATAGAAAGGGAAAATCAACATACTGAGGAAGAGGAAGAAATTCTAGATATACAGATAATCTTCAGGGAACTAGAAAAATTACTTCTCTCCGAAGTAAAATACAAAGGGGAAATATCATTCCTCAAAAAATGTTTGGAATTGGGGATTGTCCCAAAGGGTTTGTTAATACACAAAGATTGTGCATTCCCACTTTCAGACACTATAACAGAAAAGTGGAAGGAAGTATTGATAGAGACTTCAAAAAAACTAATACAACTGATTATAGAATATAGGGAAACACAAGTCATAAGAATAGACTCAGAAATAAAAGATAATGAGTTGATCATCTTAAATCTGGAAAATCCGGGGCCAGAAGGCAAGGAGATCACAGAAAAGAAAGAGTCTTTAGTTAAGAAAGTCAGTAAAATAAAGGAGGATATTATTAAAAAGAAAACTAAAAAATTGATTAGGGAAATAGAAAAGAAAAAGGATGAAGAAGATTTGCAAACTAAAGAGAATGAGGAAAATGCACCTAAGAGAGATAACGATAACGAATCTAAGGTATGGACAGTGGTTACACATAAAGGAACGCCTAAAGAGAAATCTAATTCGAAACACTTTGAGACACAACAACATACCCCCCACATGTCAGACAATTATAAAGATAAAACAAACAAAGAACGAAGATTCAGTCACAGTGACCAAAGACGTGAATATAGGAGCCGACAATATGATCACGGACATAGAAACTTTGGAGGTTACTATACTGATAATAGATATAATAGAAGGATGTATGAAGGACCGTACAATTACCCAAGGAGGAGAGATTACTATGATGAAGAGCCATATAACCACCCAAGAAGGAACAATCATCAATTTGAGGAAAGAAGAGGAAGAAGGGGATACATAATGAACCCTTATGAGGAGAAAGAAAGGGAATGGAATTATGAACATAGAAGGGAAAGAGAACGAAAATTTGATCATACAAGGAGGAACAATCATAGCAACTGGAATAATTGGAATAACTCCGAGAGAGACTGGATGGATCGAAAAATCCAAGATAGACAGATGTACCGAGAAAGAGGACATTTTCAACAAAGACGAAATGAAGAAAGAAGAAGAGTCTCTGACCGAAATTACAACTATGAGAAAAGAGACGTACATGATACACCAGGATATAAAAAGGAACAAAGGAGATCAAGGGAAGAACTTGAGAATATGAGACTAAATGAAACAAATAGGGATGAAAGGCCCGAAGGAAAAGTGAGGATGGCGACCGAAACTGGAAATCTAGCATTGCCAAATTTAGAACTACCTCACTCTTCTTCATCTTTTTTAGAGGTGAATCATCTAAACCACAAAGAGGGGAAAGGGCACCAACCCATATCCAGGGCAAAAACAAAACCCACAGAGGAAAAAGGGGAGGCATCAAAATAAAAAAGAACAACAGCAAAAATGAAATACATGATGAGGAGGAAGAAAAAACGAACAATGAGGGGATATTCAATCTGAGTTCTTATCAACTAAATAAGGAGGAGAAATCCATTCTGAAACTAGGGTTGTCATTCACACCCTCCAGAAGTTTGGATAAGTTCACCACTTTTGTGAACACTAAAGAGTTCATCAGAAAGCTGACTCTGAAAAGATTCTTTCTGAAATCTTCTCTTGAGAGGACAGCTACTGGATATAAGGAATACAGCTCGATGCCGCAAGATGACGGCTATAAACATACCAACTTAAAGCCAAAATCGACGTTCTACCCCATAAGCCACAAAGGGACAACACTAGAAACATTTGAGACAGTGGTCTGCCGAGAAATACGGGACCTTGACCCAAAGAAGCTAAATTTGAGAAAGAAAAATCTATCTGGGAAGCAATTTAAAATAATAAAACAACTGGAACAGAACCAAAACCTCACCATCAAGCTCGCAGATAAGGGCGGTGGAATTGTGGTCATGGACAGAACAAAGTATAATAATGAGACGGAGAGAATACTGGGAGATGAAAATACTTATCAAAAACTAAAAGAGAATCCCACTGGGACATACAAAAAGAAACTGACAGATCTTCTTAAAGAAGCAAGAGAAAACAACATTCTGAACGACAGAGAGTACAATTATATTAATGTACAATTCCCAAGGACTCCAATAATATACCATCTTCCGAAAATACATAAAGATCTGGAAAACCCCCCCGGGAGACCCATCATATCGGGGATAGGGTCATTAAGCAGCAATTTATCTGAGTATGTGGATCACCAATTACAAAAACATGTGAAAGAACGTCCATCTTACTTGAGGGACTCTACAGAAATAATAAATCTTCTTGAAGACCTCAAATGGGAAGAGGACTTCATCCTGGTCACATGCGATGTGACAGCTCTATACACGAGTATACCCCATGAGGAAGGGCTGAAAGCAGTGAAATTCTATCTTGAGAGGGATGAAGAATTACCATCAAGACAAAGTGATTTCATATTGGACAGCATCAATTACATCCTACATCATAACTTTTTTTGTAATGATGGCAGATTCTACCGACAGATATGTGGGACGGCGATGGGGACCAGGTTCGCGCCTAGCTACGCCAATTTGTATATGGCAAAGTGGGAAGAAATCTTCTGGGAATCATGCCCAGCGAGCGCGGACCTGGTCCTCTATCGCCGTTACATAGATGATATCATACTGATCTGGAAAGGATCTCAAGAAGACCTGGAATACACCATCAATGTTATGAACCAAAACGAAGCGAATCTGCACTTCACATACGAGTGGAGCCGAACATCACTAACATACCTAGATCTGAACATAGAGGTGAAAAATGGTGCCATTGAAACATCAACTTACTTCAAAAAGGTGGACAGTAATAACTACGTCCACCAGACTAGTTGTCACCATAAAAATTGGAAGAACAACATCCCGAAAGGACAATTCCTGAGGATGAAGAAGAATTGCTCGGACCCCCAAAAATGGGAGGAGCAAACACAAACTATAAAAAATAAATTCTTGGAGAGAGGGTATAAGGAGGAACTTCTGGATCAAAAGATAGAAGAAATCAGAGACATTGAGAGGAAGGAATTGACCAAATATAAAAACAAGGTCGAAAGAATAGGCGATAATCAAGCTATAAATGTGCCGCTAATTACTGAATATAGCGAGAACAGTAAAATCATAGAAGATATTTTTCGCAAACATTGGAACATACTTATGGATGACGAGGTCCTTGGAGAGAAACTACCACGAAAACCGAAATTCGTATATAGAAAAACCAAAAATTTAAAAAGCAAACTAGCTCCAAGTATACAAAAGAAAAAACCATCAGAAGTGAAAGATACATTTGGAAGAACAGTAAGAGGCTTTTACCCTTGCCATACATGCAAGGCGTGTAAGAATGGCATAAAGACCACCGAATTCCAATCCAACAACAGCTCTGAAAACTTTAAGATAAGAGACCTTATTCGATGTCAGGACAGAAATGTAGTGTACATACTACAATGCCCATGTGGCTTACAGTACGTGGGACAGACGTCTAGACCTTTGAAGGAAAGAATAAGGGAACACCTTCTATGCATCGAGAAGATGAATAAAGAGACGGCCCTATATAGACACTTCTCCGAGAAACACTGTGGGGACATCAAGGCATTAAAATATATTGGAATAAAGAAGGTGGCAAAAAATTGGAGAGGTGGCAACCATGAAAAGCAACTACTGATCGAAGAATCTAAATGGATATTCTCCCTTGACTGTCTACACCCAAGGGGGTTGAATAATAAGGAAGACTTGTCCCATCTCTTGAACAACAACTGAAGACAGAAGACATATATCTCCTGAGAGGACCGAAAATAAATACCATCCCCTCTCTAAACAAACATATTCCCTCTCCCGAACAACAACTGAAGACAGAAGAAACATATCCCATAAGAGAACTGAACATGAATACCATTTCCTCTCTAGATTCATTCAGCAAAATAAGAAAAGACACATATCTCTTGAAAGAACTATAGTTGAATGTCACCTCCCTCCTCAAAGAAATCTATATACCCGATAAAAAAGAAAAGAAATTAATGGCAACCCCTTTATGATTAGGAATATTGATCAATTTGAAAAAGAAGAATAGCCCTTCCTAAGCTAAGAAAATAGCGAAAAGAGGAACAGCCCTTTCCAAGCTATGAAAATGACAAAGTAACTGTGCTCCATCGATTAGAAATAAAGTCACTCCCGCTATTCCAACAAAATGAACATTTTAATATATAAGAAGCCCAGGTGGGACTCATTAAGGATATATCCCAATGACGTTTATATAACCATTGGTGGAGACCAGACTGGAACAACAGTATCCTCCCCTTGGCGGAGACCAGACTGGAACAACAGTATTCTCCCCTTCTAACTAAAAAGATCTCCCACAAAAGACAAAATTATAATTTGATTTTGGACCAGAAAACAAGAAGATTGCATCTCTAATTCATCCTTTATAAATGCCTTTACCTTTGAGAACACAACTATAAAGAACCTTCCACCATAGAAATCCTCCTCTCATTCTATATAAAAGTCTCCACATCTGAGAGCACAATTATGAAGTATTTCTTATTACAGAAATATCAAAGAATTTAAAAAGACTCATAACTAACATCATGTATGGGACTTAACCTGAACTCAGATTAATCTATATCACGCAATGTAAATCTGTATCACAGTTAGGGCCTATATAAAAGGCTTACAAATTACAAAAGACTTAAGGGCCTAATATGAGCCTCACTAACCATTACCGTCTAATAGAGAACGAAAGCTAAACTCAAGGTTGCGATAGGAAGACCTAAGGCACATAAGAAAATACATAACTAGGCCATATAAAAGGAGACGAAAACGACTCCATACTGATATATATGTATATTTAAATATCCCCTCATTAAGAAGAGGCGAAAATGACCCCCATACTGATATATATGTATATTTAAATATCCCCTCATTAACCTTCATACTGATATATATGTATATTCAAATATCCCCCTACTAATTTTGGAAACAGAAGAAAAATGTATCCTCAGAAAAATTGGAAAATATGTGAAATAGTTTATTAATAAATATTTAATACTTAACCCTAAATTTAACAGGTTTCATCTAAGACACATTCTATTTCACAAATTTGTTATTTGTTATTTAATGGTTGAAATAACCAACAATTTGATTATCAAGATACTTACGTCGGCAATGGGTTCTTAATGGAAATCAAATTTCTAAGAATGGTAGTGAATGTAATGAAATCAACAAAGGCTAAGACTAATGATAAAAATAATCACGAAATGCAATACAAATCAAAAATTATGACCGTGTATAAAGAACCAAAAAGTTATAAATCTATTCCCCCTTGGTCTTCAAATATCATTGTACATATTAGGTAGGAAGGCTTTCACAATCCTAACATTTACAAACGCAAAGAGGGAAAATATACAGTAATAGACACAGAGAAAATACGAAGCATCAGATTAAAGAAATGTCTAACACTAGAATCGAAAAATTAGGACACATAAGCGATCCAATTTCCAAGTATCAACTTAACACCAAGAATAACATACGACTACATTAGAATACCAATCAAAGTGTGCGTAATTGCAGCAACACAAGTTTCGAGAGCTTTTAACCTTTCCACTATAATAAGAATGAAATTAGGAATATAAACAGTACTCCAATACATAAAACTTTAAGAAATGGGCCGGAACTTCAGACTATGTTTTCCTAAGATATACAGAATTATGAGCCAATAAGGCTGAACACAACATACACAGCCTCTAACACAGAATAATAAACCAATAAGGTTCAATACAGCTTACACACCTCCAAAGTTTGAGCAAATTAGAAAAAAGTTTGAGCGCTAACCAATAGGATCAGGAGAATGTCGGACTAACCAATAGGATCAGGGAAATATCGGACTTAACACATAGCGCTGACCAATAAGATCAGGGAAATATCGGACTAAATACATTGAATAATTGAAGTGTATAAAGTACCGATTAGCTCTAAAGACTATGGCAAGATAAAATATAACTAGCTCTATGGTAAGATAAAATATAATATTAGCAGAGAAGATCGCAAAATCAAATTAATACTATAAGCCATATGAACCGGAAGTATTAAGAAACTGATTCCGGTATCGGTATACGGGCATTATTGGGAAAAGGTATTTAAAGACCCTTAGATTAACACTAAACCAGTCTTGAAAAGGGTCTATGTTGGACCGAAACGCGTCGACTGGTGAGTAGCATTCCATTTATTTATACATTAGAAAAACAATCTGCACTATTATTATTTCTTTTGGCAGAAGGAAGTAATAACCTGAGTGACGCTGGAGCTGAAAATCGTCTATTGACGTTGAAGCCCAAACCCCCACTGCAGGCAACTATATATTCCACATAGACTGATAAAGTACATAGAAGAAACGAATCACCCACATTTGGAAACACTAGGACTTTGATTTTTAACGAAGACTTTGTGTCACACATTTTTAGTTTTTTCACTTTTTTACTTTTTTACTTTTTTCATTTGCTCATTTTTTCCATTTTTTTTTATTTTTTCACTCAAATCATTATGGTGGTTGCAATCATGCTGGTCACTAGTGACATATAAGGTGTAAATCGGAAACACTACTTTAGGATCAAGTTTGATTTTAAGCACTCTATAAAAGACACTCAAAAAATCTCTTTTACATAGTTTTCCAAAATACCGGGACCGTACGGCACAGTTCATATTCAAGAAACCTTGTAGTTTGTATTGAAATTTCTGCACCCTACACCTATGTGATATCACGTGAACACTGATTTGATATTTTCATTTTAGAAGTTTTGTACTGTTAAAGTTAGCACAGCGAGGTATATTTTCTTTGTTGATTTTTGTGTTTTCACAATTTGACCTGTCACACAGTCACCCAAATAGAACACGCATCCTTTATTTTCTTCGCTAGCGGAGAACGGTCACTGATCCTTTAAAGGTACAGTCGACCGGTCTCACTCTGGTCACTTATAACCTAAGGGATCTGATACAAGCGTCTAATAAACACTATAATACACAAACATGTATGGAAGCTAACAGTGTTATATAATCACACAATTTTATGCATAACCTGTGGATTGTTTTTGATAACTATTGTGGATTGTTCTGATAAATATAGTGGGTAGCGCTACTATAAGATCGGTGTGTACTCCTACAGAGGTGTGAAATATACCTTGTTTATCCGGTCAAATTATTTTATCTGGTAAACACCAATTTAGGATTGTTCCCAGATTATGTTCATTTCCATTTATTAACAATTTTATATTCAGCCTTCGGAGGATTTCAAGTTATCAAACTTAAGGGATTCACTTTTTAACATACCTAAGGATTTCATATAACATAGATAAAAACAGATTGCTTTTGGTATTGTTGTATTATTACAAGGCATTTTTATTCTCATCAAGTATTGTGTACAACCAAACCACTCTTTATACTATATATGCACCAAGTTTAGATACGTATGCTTCAAAACAATCCTGAAAGTATTGTCAAGAATTTATGTTTTTAAATTTGTTTTTAAATTTGTTTTTAAATTTGTAATAAATCATTTGTTTAATCCACATTGTAAAGGAATTGGTTTTACATTCTGAACCCAGCCGGTCCGCTGGCGCTTTGATAATTTCTGATTTTGATTCTGTCTTTAACAGACAAGAGACGTCTAAAATTGATTGCAGCTTGTCGAAACCTTCAGTCACAATCATTCCCTTCGGTAGCCTTATGCATGGAAATTCTAGGTCTTATGACTGCTGCATCGGACGCGATCCCCTTTGCTCGTTTTCACATGCGACCTCTTCAGCTCTGTATGCTGAATCAATGGTGCAAGGATTACACAAAGATATCTCAATTAATATCTTTAAAACCGATTGTTCGACACTCTCTAACGTGGTGGACAGATCACCATCATTTAATTCAGGGGGCTTCTTTTGTGCTTCCGACCTGGACTGTAATTTCAACAGATGCAAGTCTCACAGGTTGGGGAGCTGTGTGGGGATCTCTGACGGCACAAGGAGTTTGGGAATCTCAGGAGGTGAGATTACCGATCAATATTTTGGAACTCCGTGCAATTTTCAGAGCTCTTCAGTTTTGGCCTCTTCTGAAGAGAGAATCGTTCATTTGTTTTCAGACAGACAATGTCACAACTGTGGCATACATCAATCATCAAGGAGGGACTCACAGTCCTCTGGCTATGAAAGAAGTATCTCGAATTTTGGTTTGGGCGGAATCCAGCTCCTGTCTAATCTCTGCGGTTCATATCCCAGGTATAGACAATTGGGAAGCGGATTATCTCAGTCGCCAAACGTTGCATCCGGGCGAATGGTCTCTTCACCCAGAGATATTTCTCCAGATTGTTCAAATGTGGGAACTTCCAGAAATAGATCTGATGGCGTCTCATCTAAACAAGAAACTTCCCAGGTATCTGTCCAGATCCCGGGATCCTCAGGCGGAGGCAGTGGATGCATTATCACTTCCTTGGAAGTATCATCCTGCCTATATCTTTCCGCCTCTAGTTCTTCTTCCAAGAGTAATCTCCAAGATTCTGAAGGAATGCTCGTTTGTTCTGCTGGTAGCTCCGGCATGGCCTCACAGGTTTTGGTATGCGGATCTTGTCCGGATGGCCTCTTGCCAACCGTGGACTCTTCCGTTAAGACCAGACCTTCTGTCTCAAGGTCCTGTTTTCCATCAGGATCTGAAATCCTTAAATTTAAAGGTATGGAGATTGAACGCTTGATTCTTGATCAAAGAGGTTTCTCTGACTCTGTGATTAATACTATGTTACAGGCTCGTAAATCTGTATCTAGAGAGATATATTATAGAGTCTGGAAGACTTATATTTCTTGGTGTCTTTCTCATCATTTTTCTTGGCATTCTTTTAGAATACCGAGAATATTACAGTTTCTTCAGGATGGTTTAGATAAGGGTTTGTCCGCAAGTTCCTTGAAAGGACAAATCTCTGCTCTTTCTGTTCTTTTTCACAGAAAGATTGCTATTCTTCCTGATATTCATTGTTTTGTACAAGCTTTGGTTCGTATAAAACCTGTCTTTAAGTCAATTTCTCCTCCTTGGAGTTTGAATTTGGTTCTGGGGGCTCTTCAAGATCCTCCATTTGAACCTATGCATTCATTGGACATTAAATTACTTTCTTGGAAAGTTTTGTTCCTTTTGGCCATCTCTTCTGCCAGAAGAGTTTCTGAATTATCTGCTCTTTCTTGTGAGTCTCCTTTTCTGATTTTTCATCAGGATAAGGCAGTGTTGCGAACTTCTTTTGAATTTTTACCTAAAGTTGTGAATTCCAACAACATTAGTAGAGAAATTGTGGTTCCTTCATTATGTCCTAATCCTAAGAATTCTAAGGAGAAATCGTTGCATTCTTTGGATGTTGTTAGAGCTTTGAAATATTATGTTGAAGCTACTAAATCTTTCCGAAAGACTTCTAGTCTATTTGTTATCTTTTCCGGTTCTAGAAAAGGCCAGAAAGCTTCTGCCATTTCTTTGGCATCTTGGTTGAAATCTTTAATTCATCTTGCCTATGTTGAGTCGGGTAAAACTCCGCCTCAGAGGATTACAGCTCATTCTACTAGGTCAGTTACTACTTCCTGGGCGTTTAGGAATGAAGCTTCGGTCGATCAGATTTGCAAAGCAGCAACTTGGTCCTCTTTGCATACTTTTACTAAATTCTACCATTTTGATGTATTTTCTTCTTCTGAAGCAGTTTTTGGTAGAAAAGTACTTCAGGCAGCGGTTTCAGTTTGAATCTTCTGCTTATGTTTTTCATTAAACTTTATTTTGGGTGTGGATTATTTTCAGCAGGAATTGGCTGTCTTTATTTTATCCCTCCCTCTCTAGTGACTCTTGTGTGGAAAGATCCACATCTTGGGTAATCATTATCCCATACGTCACTAGCTCATGGACTCTTGCTAATTACATGAAAGAAAACATAATTTATGTAAGAACTTACCTGATAAATTCATTTCTTTCATATTAGCAAGAGTCCATGAGGCCCGCCCTTTTTTTGTGGTGGTTTTGATTTTGTATAAAGCACAATTATTCCAATTCCTTATTTTATATGCTTTCGCACTTTTTTATCACCCCACTTCTTGGCTATTCGTTGAACTGAATTGTGGGTGTGGTGAGGGGTGTATTTATAGGCATTTTGAGGTTTGGGAAACTTTGCCCCTCCTGGTAGGAATGTATATCCCATACGTCACTAGCTCATGGACTCTTGCTAATATGAAAGAAATGAATTTATCAGGTAAGTTCTTACATAAATTATGTTATTTTAATGATCACTGATGTTGAGTGAAAGCAATTAGTCAACAAAAAAAGAGAATCCTTTTCTTTAATATGACATTATCCAACTTTATATTTATATTATAAATAAGTACATTTTTATTTGAAAATACGTTTATCAGATTTGTTTTTAAGGAAAAACACTATCAACATTTCTTTTATAAAATAAATTCTTATTCTAAGCAAAAAATAAATATATTTTCAATATGTCAAAATATTTTCTCAAGCTGTAAAAATCTGCTTTTTAACATTTGCACTGCCCTTTGTATGAACATTAATATGACAGTAAGTAGATGACTTCCGTTCGCACAGCTCAGGATTGCACAGATTTAGCAATGTACTTTATACTCACATCACAAATTCATTCTTATATTTATTTGAAGTGGAAGGGTTTCCTCCCTCGCTATGTGTACTGTCAAAGCAGGAAGAGTTCATTAAAGACTCTTTGAATATTCATTTTTTTCTTGATTCATGTGGTACGGGAAACTGTTTTCTGGCAATAATGAGTTCAAAATAATTGCAAAAATAATTAAATATTGTTAGGGGCATTAAAGGGACAATCTAGTCAAAATTAAACATTCATGATTCAATTTTAAACAACTTTTCAATTTACTTTTAGCATCAAATTTGCTTTGTTCTCTTGGTATTCTTTGTTGAAAGCTAATTAGCATATGCTAATTTCTAAGCCCTTGAAGGTCGCCTCTTATCTCAGTGCATTTTGACAGTTTTGTTACAGCTAGACAGCGCTACTTTGTGTGTGCCATATTAAAAACATTGTGCTTACTTCCGTGGAGTTAGTAAGGAGTCAGCACTGATTGGCTAAAACGGAAGTCTGTCAAAAGAACTGAAATAAGGGGGCAGTCTCCAGCGGCTTAGATACAAAGTTATCCCAGAGGTAAAAAGTTTATTAATATAGCAATGTTGGTTATGTATAACTGGGGAATGGGTAATAAAGGGATTATCATATTTTTAAACAATTCTAGAGTAGACTGTCCCTTTTAACATTTTTTTAGCATAATATTGAGGTAATTCCCCGCCTCCCTTTGTTCGTGAGTGCTGCCATTTTTAAATCTACTCCCACTACATTCCAATGCACATGTGCAGAGTAACTCTCACCTGCAGTGCAACTAAGGTTCCTAAATGGTAGCACCCATGATTAGAAGTGTTTAGTGTCCCTTTAAAATGTATGTTGTAAGTATAGAAAGGAAACTTTGGTGAAAAAAATAAACATACAGATTAAAAAAACTCATGATTCAAACCAATACAAAGCAATCTCAATTGAAAACAATTGAGCTTGCATTCTATTGGCTGTTCCGATCAGCCAATAGAATGCGAGCTCAATCTGATTGGCTGATTGGATCAGCCAATCGGATTGAACTTGAATCTGATTGGCTGATTCAATCAGCCAATCAGATTTTTTTAACTTAATTCCGATTGGCTGATAGAATCCTATCAGCCAATCGGAATTCGGCGGACGCCATCTTGGATGACGTCATTTAAAGGTACCTCATTCCAAGTTCAGCAGTCGGCCGGGATGGATGCTCCGCGGCGGCGGAGCGAAGAAAGAAGATTGAAGATGCCGCCGGAAGAATGAAGACTTTGCTGCCGCTTGGAGGAAAACGTCGCCGGAGGAAGAATTCTTCTTTGCCACTTGGAGGAAGACGTCGCTGGAGGAAGAATTCTTCTTTGCCGCTTGGAGGAAGACGTCGCCGGAGGAAGAATTCTTCTTTGCCGCTTGGAGGAAGACATCGCCCGGATCGGATCAGGAGTTCGGCCCGGTGTGGTGAAGACAAGGTAGGGAGATCTTCAGGGGGGTAGTGTTAGGCTTTTTTAAGGGGGGTTTGGGTGGGTTTAGAATAGGGGTATGTGGGTGGTGGGTTGTAATGGGGGGGGGGTATTGTATTTGTTGTATGCAAAAGAGCTGAATTCTTTGGGGCATGCCCCACAAAAGGCCCTTTTAAGGGCTGGTAAGGTAAAGAGCTTTGAAATTTGTTAAATTTAGAATAGGGCAGGGAATTTTTTTTATTTTGGGGGTTTATTATTTTATTAGGGGGCTTAGAATAGGTGTAATTAGCTTAAATATCTTGTAATCTTTTTTTTATTTTTTGTAATTTAGTGTTTGTTTTTTTTTTGTAATTTAGTTTAGTTAATTTAATTGTATTTTAAGATAGATGTTTGTAGTTTATTAAATTTATTGATAGTGTAGGTGTAATTGTAACTTAGGTTAGGATTTATTTTACAGGTAATTGGGTAATTATTTTAACTAGGTAGATATTAAATAGTTAATAACTATTTAATATCTATTATACCTAGTTAAAATAATTAACAATTTACCTGTAAAATAAATATTAACCCTAACATAGCTACAATGTAATTATTAATTATATTGTAGCTATCTTAGGGTTTATTTTATAGGTAAATATTTAGATTTAAATAGGAATATTTTAGTTTATAAATGAATTAGATTAATTTAATATAAATTTAGTTAGGGTTAGATAGAGTTAATATAGTTAATATAAATACTATAGTAACTATATTAACTATATTAACCCTAATATAATTGGGGTTAATATAGTTAATATATATAATGTAATACCTATATTAACTATAATATACTTAGGGTTAATATAGATAACATAGCTGGCGGCGGGGTAGGTAGATTAAATTAGGGGTTAATCATTTTAATAGAGATGGCGGCGGTGTAAGGGGCTTACATTAGGGGTTAATAATTTTTATATAGGTGGCGGCGGTGTAAGGGGTCAGATTAGGGGATAGATAAGGTAGATGGCGGCGGTTTTAGAGGCTCACAGTAGGGGGTTAGTTTATGTAGATGGCGGCGGGGTCCGGGAGCGGCGGTTTAGGGGGTAATAACTTTATTAGGGATTTCGGGGGGGGGGGGGATCGCGGTTGACAGGGAGATAGACATTGCTCATGCGTTAGGTGTTAGGTTTATTTTAGCAGATCGCGGTTGACAGGGAGATAGACATTGCGCATGCGTTAGGTGTTAGGTTTATTTTCTAGTTAGTTTAGGGAGTTACGGGGCTCCAATAGTCAGCGTAAGGCTTCTTACGGCTGCTTTTTGTGGCGAGGTGAAAATGGAGTAAGTTTTCTCCATTTTCGCCACGTAAGTCCTTACGCTGTATATTGGATACCAAACTGCGCGGGTTTGGTATACCTGCCTATGGCCCAAAAAACTGCGGGCGACGGCAGAAATATACGCGCGTAACTTCTAGGTTACGCCGTATATGTGATACCAAATCCGCGCAAATATTGGCGTCGCCGGCTTTTGCGGGCGACGATTTATATCGGATCGACCCCCTGATGAGCACTAGATGACAGCACTGTATCCTGGCATGTAGTGCTCCAGACATGTGCACGCTACCTATCTAGATATCTCCTTAACAAAGAATAACATGACAATTAAGCTAATTTGATAATAGAAATAAATTGGAAACTTTTTTTTTAAATTGTATTCTCTACCTGAATTGTGAAAAAACATTTTTTGGGTTGTATGCCCCTTTAAATACTTTTCAATAGTCCAACCTCCACTTGCCTTATTTGGAGGAGACAATCAGAACTTGTTAATGGAGTAGACGAGGTTAATTATGGTCATAATGTTAGTAGCTTCACCATTATTTTGTAGTTCCTTATCTTATAATCTATTAATCTAATTAGGGACATATATGTAGCATGGTTAGCCTTGTGGTGCCTGTCATGTGCCCTTGCTGTTGTCAGAAATGAAACACTCTTAACTTTCAGACTTAAATTGCAGAAAATGGTTGCAAAATAAATATCTACAAGTGGCTCACAAACTGTTGTATGTGAGCGTTTCGGGTCTTTATATTTTTTACAGTATTTTTAATAATTATTATTGGTATTTTTTAATATTTTATACAATTTTTTGCAGTACAGCGGTCCCACCCCTTGCTCTCTCTCTATCCCCCCTCTCTTTTGCTCTCTCTTTCTCCCCACTCTTTTGCTCTCACTTTCTCCCCTCTCTTTTACTCTGTCTCTCCCCCCTCTTTTACTCTCTCTCTCCCCCATCTCTTTTGCTCTCTCTCTCCCCCCTCTCTTTTGCTCTCTTTCTCTCCCTATCTTTTGCTCTCTCTCTCTCCCCTCTATATTTTGCTCTCTCTCTCCCCCCTCTCTTTTGCTCTCTCTCTTCCCCCTCTCTTTTGCTCTCTCTCTCTCCCCCCTCTCTTTTGCTCTCTCTCTCTCCTCCCTCTCTTTTGCTCTCCCTCTCCCCCCTCTCTTTTGCTCTCTCTCTCCCCCCTCTCTTTTGCTCTCTCGCCCCCTCTTTTGCTGTCTCTCCCTCTCTTTTGCTCTCTCTCTTCCTCCCTCTTGTTTGCTCTCTCTCCTCTCGTTTGCGCTCTCTCTCCTCTCTCTCCCCCTCTTTTGCTGTCTCTCCCCCTCTCTTTTGCTCTCTCTCTTCCTCCCTCTTGTTTGCTCTCTCTCCTCTCGTTTGCTCTCTCTCCTCTCGTTTGCGCTCTCTCTCCTCTCTTTTGCTGTGTCTCTCCCTCTCTTTTGCCCTCTCTCCCTCTCTCTTTTGTGCTCTCTCTCCTCTCTTTTGCGCTCTCTCCCCTTCTCTTTTGTGCTCTCTCCCCCTCTCTTTTGTGCTCTCTCCCCCTTCTCTTTTGTGCTCTCTCCCCATCTCTTTTGTGCTCTCTCCCCCTTCTCTTTTGTGCTCTCTCCCCCCCTCTTTTGTGCTTTCTACCCCCCTCTTTTGTGCTCTCTCCCCCTCTCTTTTGCTCTCTCTTCCCCCTCTCTTTTGCGCTCTCTCCCTCCTCTCTTTTGCGCTCTCTTCCCCCTCTCTTTTGCGCTCTCTCCCCCCTCTCTTTTGCGCTCTCTCCCCTCTCTCTTTTGTGCTCTCTTCCCCCTCTCTTTTGTGCTATCCCCCCTCTCTTTTGTGCTCTTTCCCCCCTCTCTTTTGTGCTCTCTCCCCCTCTCTTTTGTGCTCTCTCCCCCCTCTCTTTTGTGCTCTCTCCTCCCCTCTTTTGTGCTCCCCCCCTCTTTTGTGCTCTCTCCCCCCCTCTTTTGTGCTCTCTCCCCCCTCTCTTTTGTGCTCTCTCCCCCCTCTCTTTTGTGCTCTCTCCCCCCCCTCTTTTGTGCTCTCTCCCCCCCTCTTTTGTGCTCTCTCCCCCCTCTCTTTTGTGCTCTCCCCCTCTCTTTTGTGCACTCTCCGTCCTGTCTTTTGCTGTCTCTCTCCCTCTCTTTATCCCCCCTCTTCTGCTCTCTCTACCCCCCCTCTTTAGAGCTCTCTGTCTCGGCAGTCGGCCCCGGCATCTGGCCCTGTCTGGCCCCATCCGCGCCACGTCCGGCCCCGCCCGCATCACGACCGGGGCACGTCCACGTCACACCCGCCCGGTCACGCCCACTTCGCACCCGTCCGGCCACGCCCACTCCACCACATGCCAGATGCCAGGTCAGTTGGAAGGCCAGGTGTGTTTGTCCTTGCGCGCAGTCTCTACTGCGCATAACAGCTTCTGACAAACACACTTGGCCTTTTATTATATAGGATTTCAAGAACGCACATTAAGAAAAAAAAACTATATATCTAAAGGAATCATTATATAGGTATATATAGATCTATATAGAAATAGGTATTTACAATAAAAAATAAATTTATCTGTATGTGAAGAACACTGGAATGTGAAATATTCATACCTTACATCAGGTTAGCGCACAAGCAATAGGTTTTTTCTTCTGTGCTCTCTATTGACTTCATGAGTTAATGAGGTCACGATATTTGGTTAGCACCTGTCACGTTTTGCTTGCATACAAATGTTTTACTTTTAACTTGTAATACGAGTGTAACGCTCGAGTGAGGGCACCACAGTTGGGTAATGGATGAGAGAGCCCAGCCCATTTTAAAGGGTGTTTCTTCAACAGCAGTCTACTTCCATGTTTTGTATATATATTTTAAACATATTTAAATAGCGCTCTTTCGTATCCATCATTTATTTTTTTAATTTTAAAGGAGCAGTACATATTTTGAGATTTTAATATGAAATGTTTAGTTAGTAAAGCAGCTTTGCAATATAGTATATTTTTTTTTAATTTGCCACCTTTCCATGTAATTTAGCTATGGAAATTGTGGATTTTCTAAGGCAAACCCTGCTATATAACTGTCCCTAATTGTCTTTCAACAATAAGAAGTGCAAAAACAATGCTCTTTATACTAACATCATGACTGTGGCTAGCTTTCTCAACTGCAGACTCAAGCCCAGACTTGCTCCTTTAAATGAGACAAATTGTGGGTGGAGTTTGGCTACTAAAAATAATTGCAGCAAACAAGGTGCTAATTTGTTATACAAATGTTTACTCTTGACTGACATATTCTACAGCAAGATAACAAAAATGTCTTGTAATTACAAATTGTTTACTGTCCCTTAAAGTTTGTTCTCTGTGCAAGTTCTTTCTATCTGGGAAAATAGAACAAAATCTATATCACAAGCAGAAGATTAGTTTTTATAATATAGTATTATTTGCACTGTACAGATAGTCGATATAGTTACAAAAATACTCAAAACAATATTCTTATTAAACAAGTCTACAGACAATCAAAAAAAAAAATTGAAACACAAACTAAGGAGTGTGTAAAACAATTTAGGCTTTGTTTGAGGTAAATAAAAAAACATTTAGTGACAATCACAAATATATTAATAGACCATATTATAACAAATGATAGACTTAAAGTGAATGTGAACTTTCATCAAGTAGTGCCCGGTTTTTAAAAATACTATTAAAAACAGGGGCACTTTCATTAATGAAACTTACATTGCACCATATTTGTAGAAATACTTACCTCTTCGTCTTGAAAGCTGCTCCAGCCCATCGCAAGCCTCTTCCTACGTCAGCAATGACGATTCCAGCATCCGCCAATCACGGCTCCCCCCCCCCCCGGGGAAGAATTGCCTAAAGCAACGCCGTAATTGGAGGAAGGCCGGAATCGTCATTTCTGACGTAGGAAGAGGCTTGAGCGGCTTTCAAGACGAAGAGGTAAGTATTTCTACAAATATGGTGCAATGTAAAGTTTCATCAATGAAAGTGCCCCTGTTTTTAATAGTATTTTTAAAAACCGGGCACTACTTGATGAAACTTTACATTCACTTTAAACCATAATTTAAAATGGTAAACACAATAAAACTAAACAGGGGCTGGCCAATTCTGGTTTATAAATTACTTTCAGAGGAAATTATGCCAGACCTAACCGCAAAATGTACCAAAACAAGGGAAGCATGAGCGATTAGTTACAGATATGCCTAATACTCATATAGGACAAAGTCATTTAAGGCTATTTATATTTGGGAGATTGTTGACTTTTCTTTGGGTGACTTAACACATACATAGTTACTTAAAGGGACAGTAAGCACCATGTAATTACAAGACTCAAACAATGTTTTTTATTACTAACAGCAGCATAAAAACAAAAGTTAGTTTTATTTAGGAAAATAATATGAATTTGCTATAAAACATAATTTGTAATACATTTTCCTTTTTTGGGGTACAACATAAAAATATCCTGAAATGCATAATTTCAAAACTGCTTCATGTTTGAAAAATAGCCAAATGTCTGTCAAGTTGATGATTCTTTACCTTTCCCTTTACACTGAGAATCTTGCCAGTTTGGCTCATAGAGATAATATAAAGCTACACAGCTCCATTCACTAGCACATTGCAGTCTTTAAAGGGTTTCAATTGACATTTAATTAAGTACTTCTAGAAAACATTACTACCTTGTCACTTAATTGAAAATGGTTTAATGTGTAAATATATGAAATGCATTATCATTTATTTAGAATATTTTAATAAACGGCTTGATAAAGATAGATAGGTTTATTTCTTCACCAAACAGACCATTAAAATGTGTTTAGTGATTATATAATTGGGGGGGGGGCAAAATTCACTGTGGTCTAAATTCTGTTTCAGGCCAGTTATTGACTGATTGACGACTTTTTGACAGCAGATAAGAATCAGAAGACCCACTAAATCAAATCCCTACTGAAGTGAAAGCTTCAAAAATCATTAAAGGGACACTGAACCCAATGTTTTTCTTTCTTGATTCAGATAGAGCATGAAATTTTAAGCAACTGTCTAATTTACTCCTATTATCAAATTTTCTTCATTCTCTTGGTATCTTTATTTGAAATGCAAGAATGTAAGTTTAGATGCTGGCCCAATTTTGGTGAACAACCTGGGTTGTTCTTGCTGATTGGTGGATAAATTCATCCACCAATAAAAAAGTGCTGTACAGAGTGCTGAACCAAAAAAGAAGCTTAGATGCCTTCTTTTTCAAATAAGGATAGCAAGTGAAGGAAGAAATATGGATAATAGGAGTAAATTAGAAAGTTGCTTAAAATTGCATGCTCTATCTGAATCACAAAATAAAACATTTGGGTTCAGTCTCCCTGTAAGCTAAAAAAAAATGCAAGTCTCGTTAAAAGTGCAATAAAACTCAAAATGTAAATGCACATAATGATAAAAATTATCTGACCACACTGTTAGGAAAAATGAAAATAGGGTAACTTTTAATCTTAAAGTGATTATAAATCCTAGCGTTTGTGAAATGCTAGGATTTACAATTGGAACAAATAAAGGGGACTTTCAGTCATGAAGTATAAAATAATTCATGCTGAAAGCTCCTTTATTTGTTGGAAGTGCTCGCTGCACTGAGCTGCTCAGGCAGCCCACGGCAGGATGCTATTTTCCTGAGAGGTGACATTTCCAGCTCTTAGCCAATAGCCATGCAGGTTATATGGCTTGGCACCAGTTGGAACACGTGGCTATTGGCTAAGAGGTGGAAACGTCACCTCACCGCAAATAGCATCCTGCCGTGGGCTTCCTGAGCAGCTTAGTGCGGCAAACTTTTTAAACAAATATAGGAGCTTTCAGCATAAAGTATTTTATACTTCATGACGGAAAGTCCTCTTTATTTGTTCCAATTGTAAATCCTAGCGTTTCACAAATGCTAGGATTTATAATCACTGTGTCATTTTATAATCAGTGTCATTTTATTGGCACCATTTATTTTCTTTGTTTGTTATAATATGCTGTATAGATTTACATGTATCTTTATGTTTTTTGTTGCATTTGATCAGTAAGGAGAAATTCAAAATATAAGTATCTCATATTGTAATAAAGTTTACAACTTGATTATTGTTAAAAAATCAGTTCAAGTTGGTTATGGAAAAATAAGTAGAAGTATAGTAAATTAACTAGCCACAAATAACTGATTTACGTCCAACTTTAGGATGACTTTTCAAATTGAGAAGACTTTAAAGCAGACATCCTCAAACTTGGCCCTCCAGAGGTTTTGGAACTACATTTCACATGATGCTCAGCCAGCATATTAGCTAGCTGAGCATCATGGGAAATGTAGTTTCAAAACCTCTGGAGGGCCAAATTTGAGGATGTTTGCTTTAAAAGGACATTACACTGCTGTGCACCAATACAAGAAATAGTAACTACTGTCTATTATTATTATTATTATTATTATTATACTTTATTTATGAAGCGCCAACATATTCAAAGCACTGTCCATGGATACAGTTCATTTAAATAAAACAATGGTACAAAACTTGTAAGAGACAGGACAAAATTTACAAACACATACAGGAGGAATTGAGGGCCCTATTCCTGTGGCAACTTACAATCTAGTAGGAAGTTGAGAAACAGGAGGTGAGGACTGCAAGATTGAGAAAGATGTTAATGCAGAGTTAGATGAGGGAAATGTTAGGTAAGTGAAATTAATTTATTATTGAGTTGGGTGGTAGGCTTCCCTGAACAGAAAAGTCTTCAGGGAGCATTTAAAGGAAGAAAGATTATGGCAAAAGAAGTCCTGCAGTCTAGCATGAGAAGAGGTGATAGTAGCAGATGCAAGAAGCAGGTCATTGTTGGATCTTAGTGGGCGGGCTGGAGTATACTTGTTTATTAGAGAGGATAGGTAGTGGGGAGCGGCGTTGGTGAGAGCTTTGTATGTAAGGGTGAGAATTTCAAATTTAATTCTGCTGTGAATGGGGAGCCAATGAAGGGACTCGCCGAGAGGTGCAGCAGATACAGAGTGACGGGAAAGGTAGATCAGCCTGGCAGAGGCATTTAGGATGGATTGAAGGGGGGAAAGGTGGGAAAGAGGAAGGCCAGTAAGTAGGTTATTGCAGTAGTCAAATCGGGAAATAACAAGGGAGTGGATTATTTGCTTTGTGGTGTTAGCGCTCAGAAAAGGGCGAATCTTGGAAATATTGCGTACATGGTTGCGGCAGGATGTAGAAAGCGATTGGATATGGGGGAAGAAGGATAGATTTGAGTCAAGTGTAACTCCAAGGCAGCGGACTTGGGGTGATGGGGAAATGATGATGCCGTTAACAGGGATAGAGAAGTCAGAAGTTGGCGTAGAGCTTGAGGGGGGGATAAGAGGGAGCTCAGTCTTGGACATGTTAATCTTTAGGTGGTGAGAGGCCATCCATGAAGAAATTCCAGATAAGCAGTCGCTGACATGAGAAAGGACAGAGGGAGAGAGAGCAGGGGTGGAGAGGTAGATCTGGGTATCATCAGCATAGAGGTGGAATTTAAAGCCATAACTGTTGATAAGTTTACCCAGCGAAGAAGTATAAATGGAGAAGAGTAGAGGACCCAGAACAGATCCTTGAGGTACTCCAACAGACAGAGGCATTGGAGAGGAGGAGTCGCCGGCAAATGACACAGAAAAAGACCCATGAGAAAGATAGGAGTGAATCCAGAAAAGAGCAGTGTCACAGAGGCCAAAAGAGCTAAGGGTTTGTAGGAGGAGGGGGTGGTCAACTGTGTCAAAGGCAGCTGAG
Source organism: Bombina bombina (assembly GCF_027579735.1). Taxonomy (NCBI): domain Eukaryota; kingdom Metazoa; phylum Chordata; class Amphibia; order Anura; family Bombinatoridae; genus Bombina; species Bombina bombina. The sequence goes on from NC_069507.1 coordinate 166,548,563, forward strand.
AGGTCAAGTAAGATGAGTATAGAGTAGTGGCGAATATTTTTAGCAGAGAGAAGATCGTTAGTAACCTTGGTAAGGGCAGTCTCAGTTGAGTGTTTGGGGTAGAATCCAGATTGCAGGGGGTCAAGCAAGGGGTTGGTGGACAGGAAGTTGGTTAGGTGATTGTAAACTAGTTTTTCAAGGAGTTTTGATATTAGTGGAAGCAGTGATATGGGGCGGTAGCTTTCAGGATAATTAGGGTCGATGGAGGGTTTTTTTGAGTATAGGAGTGACTTTTGTGTGTTTGAAAGAAGATGGGAATGAGCCGGTAGAGAGAGATAGGTTGAAGATGTGAGTAAGAGCAGGAGTGAGGGTGGAAGATAGGGAGGGTATTAGATGGGAAGGGATAGGATCAAGCGGGCAGGTAGTGAGGCGTGAGGAAGGTAGTAAGGAAGAAACTTCATTTTCAGTGGCTGTATGGAAGATGCAGAGGGTGGCAGAGGGAGTAACTGGGCCTGTTGTTGGAATATTGCAGGTTGGTGTTGGGATGTTGCTTTGGATAGTACGTGTTTTGTTTAAAAAATAGTCTGCCAGGTCTTGAGCACTAAAGACAGACGGGGGGGGTGGAGCAGGTGGGTAGAGGAGAGAGTTAAAGGTGGAGAAGAGTCGTTTAGGGTTTTAGGAAAGAGTAGATATGAGAGAAGAGAAGTAGGTTTGCTTGCCTAAGTGAAGGGCAGAAGTGTATGAATGAAGAATAAACTTATAGTGTATGAAATCAGGTTCAGAGTGAGTTTTCCTCCAGACACACTCAGCAGTATGGGAGCATTTTTGCAAATAGCGTGTTTGCTGAGCGTGCCAGGGCTGTAACTAGCGGCATGATGTTTTGCGCAGTTGGGGAGGGGCAAGTGTGTCTAATGCAGAGGAGAGAGTTTTGTTATAGTGGGTTGTAGTGAGATCAGGGCAGGTTATAGTGGAAGTGTGAAGGAGGAGATCTTGAATGATTTTTGAAAATTGGAGCGGATCCACAGCATTTAGATTTCTACAGGTGCGAGGGGCGGAATGGAGAAGTGGGTTTAGCTGTTGCATTAATATTATAGGTGACCAGGTGATGGTCTGAAATGGGAAAAGGGTGACAGGTGAGGTCAGATATAGAACAGAGGTAGGAAAATACCAGATTGATGATGTTTCCATCACAGTGAGCATGGAATAGGGTGGATTGTGAGAGACCAAATGAGGTTGTGAGGGAAATAAGTTTAGAGGCAGCAGGGGCAGATGGGTTGTCAATGGAAATGTTGAAGTCCCCAAGAATTACGGTTGGTATATTTGTAGAGAGAACGTGAGGAAGCCAGGTGGCAAAGTTGTCAAGGAATTTGGAGGTCGGTCCAGGAGGGCGATAGATGACTGCCACTTTGAGGGTGAGGGGGGAGAACAGGCGAATACAGTGCACTTCAAAGGAGGAGAAGGAGAGAGATGGGATTGGAGGTAGGTACTGATAAGTGCAAGAGGGGGAGAGCAGGATCCCAACACCGCCGCCACGTTTCTCACCTGGCCTAGGCGTATGGCTAAAGTGAAGACCACCATGTGTGAGAGCAGCAGTGGAAACAGTGTCGGAAGAAGATAGCTAAGTTTCGGTAATTGCTATATGGGTAAAAGCATTTGATATAAACAGGTCATGAATGGTTGTAAGTTTGTTGCAGACAGAGCGAGAGTTTCATAGTGCGCAAGTGAAAGGAGTGTGTGCGTATGGGATGCATTGGATGGAAATGAGGTTATTTGTCTTGCTTTTATTAAAGTTTCTATAAGGAGTGCATGATTGGGTAATGGTGGGAATGAGGGTGGGCCCAGGATTTGGAGAGCTCTCCTTTGGTTAACTTTTTGCGTTGCGTGTGTCGGGTTTCGTGTGAGCACAAAATTTTTACTTTCAACTCAACAATAATATAAAGCAATGCATAAGCTGCAACAATGCTTTGTATCATGCACTCTAACCTGAAGCACATTATAGAGTTGACAAAAAGTTGACAACTTAATTTATATGTAAATGCACGCTGCTTGTGTCATAGGCTGTGAGAATACTTGAGCTCCAAGATGGCAGCACACAGTGTGAAGAGGCGGAGCTCCACTATCTGGCCCCTTTAAGCTTTTAAAACAGGAAAAGAGCTGCAGGAACAGGATAAAGTGCAATAACATACACCTAGATTACAAGTGTTGTGGTAAGGCTATACCGCTGAAAAAGTGGCCTTTGCGAGCGGAATATTCAGCTCACCCGAATTACAAGTCACGGCAGTACGGCTATACCGCTAGTGTCTTAGCCTATACCGCAACTCTCCATTCCGCACTCAAAATATGGCTTTTGAGTGTGGAATGTTCAGGTCACCCGTATTAAAGGTTGTGCGGTCCGGCTATTATGCTAGCATTATAGCTTATACCGCTACAAACCATTCCGCTATAAAAAAAAAATGTTTCACAAAACTCATAACAAAAATGTTCCAAAGTACACTAACATTGCAAATACTGCTTAAATCCTACTGACTGATTTGAACAGCCACAAAGATTTAAGCAGCTCTCATCCTATTGGCTGATTTCAAAATTTCAGCCAATAGGAATGCAATGCACCCCGATATAAAAGGGGTACCTGCATTAAATTTTCAGTGTGCAGCGGAGATCGCATGAAGAGGAGTCTCTACGCTGGATGTCGCTGCATCGCGGTTCCAGCTCTGCCCCACCACAGCTCCACGCCATCGGGATGAAGAAAGAAGATGTCCCCACGCTGGATGTAGATGTTGCCATCTGGATAAAAGACTTTACTCCGCCTTGAAGAAGATGGATGTCCGGACTTCAGGATTGGTGAGTAAATTTTTTTTTTAGATTGGGGCTTTTTTTATTTTTTAATGGGCACTAAAGAGCTTTTTTAAAGTTAGTTTTTTTATATTGGGGGGTTGGGTGGGTGGGGAGTACTTTTTAATTTTCTTATGTAAAAGAGCTAATTGCTTCAGGGCAATGACCTACAAAAGGCCCTTTTAAGGGCTATTGGTAGTTTATTGCTAGATTAGAGGTTTTTGTTTATTTTGGGGTGGCGTTTTTGTTTTTATAGGGGTATTAGATTAGGTTTAATTTTTATTATTTTGGATAATTTTGTTTATTGTTTTTTGTAATCTTAGATATTTTTTATTTTTTGTAAATTTAGACTGTATTTTTGTACTTTTAGTTTTGGTTTAATTTTCGTAGTGTTAGGATTTTTTAATTTTGTAATTTAGGTTTTTTATTTTTAGTTATTTTTAGTTATTTTAGTTTTTTAAAATAGTAAATGTTAGGTTTATTTATAGTTTAAGCTTAGTTTTTTTTTTTATTTCACAGGTAAGTTTTTATTTATTTTAAGGTAGTTATATTGTAACTTTAATTTAAAGTTAGAGGGTGTTAGGTTTAGGGGTTAATAGTTTAATTTAGTTTGACGCAATGTGGGGGGCCCGGGGTTTAGGGGTTAATAGGTTTAGTATTTGCTATGCGGGGGGACAGCGGATTAGGAGTTTTTAGGTTTATTTAGTGATGGCGATGTGGGAGTTGGCGGTTTAGCGGTTAATAGGTTTCATTAGTGTCGGTGATGTCGGGGGGCAGCGGATTAGTGGTTTATATCTTTATTTAGTGTTGGTGATGTGGGGGGCGGTTTAGGGGTTAATAGGTTTATTTAGTGTCTGCAATGAGAGGGGTCATCGGATTAGGGGTTAATAGGTTTATTTAGTGTCAGTGATGTCGGGGGTGGCAGGTTATGGGGTTAATATCTTTATTTAGTGTTGGCGATGTCTGGGGCGGCGGTTTGGGGGTTAATAATTTTATTTAGTGTCGGCGATGTCGGGGGACGGCAGATTAGGGGTTAATACCTTAACTTAGTATTGGCGATGTTGGGGGCGGCAGTTTAGGGGTTAATAACTTTATTTAGTGTCGGGGTGACGGTTTAGGGGTTAATAACTTTATTTAGTGTTGGCGATGTCAGGGGGCGGTGGTTTAGGGGTATTTAGACTAGGAGTTTATGTTAGGGTGTTAGGTTTTTTATGTAACCTTCTTGTCCCCATAGACATCAATGGTGATTGCGTTATAGCGATCGCCATTTCGCAATCGTAGGTGTTAGGTTTTTTTTTACACTTTTTCTCTATTGATGTCTATATGGGGAAAACGTTCACAAGCACATCAAGTCAGGACTAGGCTGTTGTGCAGTATGGAGCTTAACGCACCATACCGCACAACACAAGAAGGTTTTTGTGTAACTTTTAATGGCAGCGCTATGGAAAGTGCGGTACCACTAAATTTTTAGCGTTATTTACGCACCGGGTAATTTAGGTGGTAGTAAGTAGTTACTATTCTTTTATATTTGTGCTCAGCAGTTTAAAGCTCCTTTAAGGATTACAGATAACTTACACTTCAACTGCCAACATGCTACAACTTAAAGGGACATTGTACCAAATTTTTATTTTGTTAAATAATTTACAAATAGCTCTTTTATCTTTATTTTTTCATTTGAAATAGCTTTGTTTGCCTGTTGAAACCACCACCTATACTGAAAATATGAATACTGCTATATTCTCTAAAGACAAGCTTTTTAAAATAGAAGCAGTAGGGGGGCGTGACTAAGCCAGGACAATGCAAGGACGTGTTTTCCAACAGCTCCGTCTTTATCCTGCGTATTACCCAAATTTTCTCTAATACCCTGAATGGAGATCTACTACTTTTTACAGCACATATGTTAAAGAAGCAAGCAGGAATTAAATTATGCAAGTTCTGTTGAGCATGCAAAAATAAAAGATGCTAAACTATTGAGGTTACGAGATGCGGCCTATTTCACTTCGTCACCATCCCCCCAGTCAGATATTTAGCTGAGAAAGTTTACTTTACTGAACCCATCCCTAATCTGGAGGCTCTGCTCTAAGGTAGACGGTAACAGTCATAAAGTGCCGGGGGACGAATATCGCATCATACTATAATGGAGGCTGAAGTTAAGACCTTATTGGAGTGACTGATCCATAAGCTGGACAACCACTATACCTCCCTTGTGTCGGAGCTGAGATCTGGGAATGCCGGTGTTGCGGAGGAAGAACCAACTAACCGCTCAGACCTAAGCCCAACCACCTCGCTGGAGAAACCGGTTCTCATTGGTAGCAGAGAAATAACGGAGATCACTCACCGGCAGGGGCCATCTTGGGGCACAACAGAGACACTCTCGAGGCCTACACATTCAGAGGCCTTACTCCACGCACCTTCAATTTCCTGCAGTATCGATCTTCCGGAGATACGGCCGGATGAGAGGAAACCTAGTTCAGACTCTGCCATATGGTACGTCAAAACTAACTTGTTTGGAGTTGCTGACAAGCGGTGTGTGGATTTTCTGGTCCCCCTGTGTGACTTTACATTTGATTCAGTCCAATACCTCTGGGGCCTTCAACGACGTGGGAGTGATATTTTTTTGGAGTGACTGTTTCATTTCTCGCTACCACAAGCCAATGGGTATTGGTTAAAACAGTTTAGCAACCATTAGAGAGCTGGATGTATACCTCCGGTACTTTGGAGACTGACATTTACCAATTCCCATGCGATAGACGTTTGATCTTTTGTTCCATAGACCTGAATGATAACCTTGCTGTTTGATATATTGGAACAAAGGGACTCTCAAACACAAATAAGCAGCTATGTTCTTTAATCCATTGACCCATTTATTTACCTAAATCAGAAACCTGCTTCCCTGTTAAGTCCCTGTCCCCTACACCCTAGTAGCAAACACATGCGGTTGGTTTGTAAATAGCTTTCCTTTTGGTAGCACCCTCTCTTTTAAGTTACCTTACAAGCAGTCCTTTAGTTACTGATATACATTAATACTTGGGGGCTTAGATGGATATAACGATTGCATGACTACCTACAAAAGGCACCTACCATGTCACTGTTGTACATAACAGTTTATATGGATTTCTACATATAGAGGACAATCATTTTATGTTTATTAGCGTTATTTTTTTCTCTAGCTAGTCATTAACATAAACGAATAAGTATGATTCACTGGAATACACTTGAACTTATGTTGTATACCTTACTATCCTGTATATCTGGTAGTGGTTTTTGATCTTATCTCACATATTTAGAAGTGTATTATCTTACTTTGTATTTCCCCAGATATACCTAAATATTAGCTACATTTTGAACTTCCGTTGTGTTTGCACAGATCTATCTATGTAACCATAATCACTATTTAGCATCCCTTTGGTATAACTGGATACATATAGGTCCCCTTTGAGTTAACTACACGGTCGTCATAACTGTGTAGTGGACAAATGTCCTGTAGGCTACAATATGTATCACTGTACCTAACTTTATAACGGATAAATCTTAGCCACTAGGACTTATTAATTAGCACATAACCATTATGCTCTAAGCACATATAATTGGTCATCATTACATGATCTGTCCATTATAGTATCACTTTCTATTATTTTTAATAGTTTTCGGGACAAACCATTCACTCCTATTGTGAAGCCCCTCTCCTCCCTTTCCCGCCGGCCCTCATTGCCTGCGGGTCATATCCCTACTCACTTTCCCCTCATCGCCCATAAGTGGCAACTCCCCAGGAGAGCGGCATATACAGAAGCACTCTATCCTTATCCAACTGCTGAAATAATAGAGGCCTGACTAGACTATACTTTATATTAGCCAGATTTAAGAGGTCTAAATCTGAGACATGTACCATTACTTTTGATATAGATATTTACACAAGGTTCTCGACACTGTTTATCTACTACACTATCTCATAGTCTGCTTAGCTTACATTGTTCTTGTTTTTTTTTTTTATATATATTATCTAGGATTTTAGACAAGCTCTTAAAGCGTATACAAGTTTCTGTATTTTAATATAAGCCCTCATTTGGCGCCTACCCAGATTAGTTGAGTGCTTTACAGTCTCCCCTAATTTCATAATTTATCATTCCCCTAGCTTGAGGGTATTTACCAGATCATTCATATAACATTGCTGAATAAGCTCCTCAATGGGCGTCTACATTATAGGGATATAATTTTATATTTATCCTGGAGTTCTAAACCCTTACTTCAAGGCTGGTTTATCTGCTCCTCCCATCACTTAGTTTGGAATATAGCTAGGATCTCATATTTACCAAGACTAGGGTGTTTTTTTTTTAAGCAGCCCATACCTTTAAACTATAGCCATGTGGTCTCCCAGTAGTAAAGCTGAACAACAACTACTCTATTATATTTCAGGAGCTGTCCCTAAGTTGCAATATTATCTGTGACCTAGACTATGGTATTAGACTCTGGGGCTTGTATTTATTCCTACTTTTATATACTGAAGCTCAGTTAGGGGATTAATGCACTCATAAACATATCTGCAATCATCTCCTTTACCTTTCTCATTTACTAACTTGTTTTCCTAGACCTCTTAAAGAGGTTACAACTGCTTCAATATCAGATCTCCTGTTCCCAAAATCTACTAATAATTCCCATTATTTAACTTAAAACTTCACTAGTCTCAACATATAGGTAGAGACTAGGTGTGCTTTGGTACTCTGGTTATCCACACAAGCATAAGTTCCGTATTTTGGCATGTCATGATGTTCCTTATCTGTTTCATGTTGTTGTGTTTATATTGTGCATTTGTGGGGCAATGATATACAGTATGAAGTCTAGAGGAATCCGCATTAGATGTTTTGTATTTATTATAATTACGATGCTAACTGTAACCCAAATAGTGTTTATATTTTCAACCCTTTAATTTTATCTTATGTTAGAGGCTAAGTGATCTATCACTGTGCGGTGCGTAATCCTTCTATTATACTCTGGAGACTTGCGGGTGGATTTGTCCCTACCGCTTTTTTCTCATTTACCTTCAGGAATATGCTGGGCTCTGCACTCCGCCCCTCCCCATCTTTCCCTTATTTACTGAGCGGCTCTTGCCCGCTGATATCTTTTCCCCCTCCCACATAACCATACTATATTTACATGGCCAAATTATGGCAAACTACCTGACTATTAAATGTTTCTTTATTTTCAAGATCATTTGACCCATATGTGGTCACCCGACTAGTCAGCCAATTATGCTATTTTATAAAAAAATAGAGGTTCAAAAGGCCTAATGTGTGTACTGCATTGTCATATTTTTCCTTATCTGTGAAAGTAAGTATCTAATCTGTACAATGTTGTGTTTAACTTGATTGTCATAAGGCATTCATTGTTTGTTATCCATGTTATTAAACCTCAATAAAAAATTATTTAAAAAAAAAAAAAAAAATAGAAGCAGCAGTCCAGTGCAGGTTGGAAAGATAGGTACTATACAATGCTCTTTTTAATGCTCTATCTAAGTATTGACATTTGTATAGAGACTGGGAGATAAGACAAGGAATCCTTTGCGTATAAATAAAAAAATAAGATAAGGATGTCTGCTATTTCTGCAAGCTCAATGATGAAACAGAAGTTAAAAATAAGTATTAAGGAGCAATTTCCAATTTATTTATTACTCTTCAGCTAGTCTGCAGGGATTGGAAATACATTGGCCCAGATTACAAGTGGAGTGCAAAAATATTAGCGCTGTTGAACTCTAACACTACTCAAGTTAAATCAATAGTTCTCTTACTTTTATGCTTATATGACACATTGAAAGTAAAAAGGTAGCGCTCAGGCAAAAGCGGCAGGTGCACTAATATCTGGAGTTCAGATAGCGCAGCTGTGTTAAAGGGACAGTCTACAACAAAATTGTTATTGTTTAAAAAGATAGATAACGCCTTTACTACCCATTCCCCAGCTCTGCACAACAAACATTGTTATATTAATATACTTTACAACATTTAAACCTCGAAATGTAAGCCTGTTTCTAAGTCATTACAGACACCCTCTTATCACATACATTTGTATTAGTTTTCCCATAAGACACTGCTAATTCATGTGTGTATAGATAACATATATATATGTGTATAGATAACATTGAGCTCATATCTGTGGAGTTGAGCAGGACACAACACTAATTGGCTAAAATGATAATAAATAAATAGCACTGTGATATAGGGGCTGTCTGCAGAAGCTTGGATACAAGGTAATCACAGAGGAAAAAAGTATATTAATATAAATAAACTTGGGATTGGGTAATAAAAGGGATTATATATCTTTTTTAAAAATAAAATTTTGGAGTAGACTGTCCCTTTAAATCCCTAACCAAAAGTAAACTCTCATGATTCAGACAGAGTATGCAATTTTAAGCAACTTTCTTATTTTCTAACTTTGTAAGGAGCCAACTAATTTTTGTTTCAGCACCTGGGTAGCACCTCCTAAGCTTACAATCTTGCTTTTTCAAATAAAGATACCAGGAGAATGAAGAAAAATTTGATAATAGGAGTTAATTGAAAAGTTGCTTAAAATTGCATGCTCTATCTGAATCATGAACATTTAATTTTGACTAAACTGTCCCTTTAAGGTCCGTCAACTCATCTCATGCAAAAAAATAAGTCTTTGATAGGGTGCACTGGGCTTTTCTCAAAACAACATTGTCTCGTATGAATTTTAGCCACAGATTCATCAATATGATCTTCTCGTTAAATACCCCTCCAGAAGCCTAGGTCAAAATTAATGGGTTGTCAGACAAAATTCATATTAACAATGGTACTAGACAAGAGTGCCCCTTATACCCAATACTTTTTGCCTTGTCTATCAACATCTTAGCTCTTAAAATATGGAGAGATCCAAAGATATCTGGCATCACAGTGGGTAGTTTTGAGTATTAATTGGCAATGTATGCTGATTATGTACTAAAAAAATAGAAGCAGCAGTCCAGTGCAGGTTGGAAAGATAGGTACTATACAATGCTCTTTTTAATGCTCTATCTAAGTATTGACATTTGTATAGAGACTGGGAGATAAGACAAGGAATCCTTTGCGTATAAATAAAAAAATAAGATAAGGATGTCTGCTATTTCTGCAAGCTCAATGATGAAACAGAAGTTAAAAATAAGTATTAAGGAGCAATTTCCAATTTATTTATTACTCTTCAGCTAGTCTGCAGGGATTGGAAATACATTGGCCCAGATTACAAGTGGAGTGCAAAAATATTAGCGCTGTTGAACTCTAACACTACTCAAGTTAAATCAATAGTTCTCTTACTTTTATGCTTATATGACACATTGAAAGTAAAAAGGTAGCGCTCAGGCAAAAGCGGCAGGTGCACTAATATCTGGAGTTCAGATAGCGCAGCTGTGTTAAAGGGACAGTCTACAACAAAATTGTTATTGTTTAAAAAGATAGATAACGCCTTTACTACCCATTCCCCAGCTCTGCACAATAAACATTGTTATATTAATATACTTTACAACATTTAAACCTCGAAATGTAAGCCTGTTTCTAAGTCATTACAGACACCCTCTTATCACATACATTTGTATTAGTTTTCCCATAAGACACTGCTAATTCATGTGTGTATAGATAACATATATATATGTGTATAGATAACATTGAGCTCATATCTGTGGAGTTGAGCAGGACACAACACTAATTGGCTAAAATGATAATAAATAAATAGCACTGTGATATAGGGGCTGTCTGCAGAAGCTTGGATACAAGGTAATCACAGAGGAAAAAAGTATATTAATATAAATAAACTTGGGATTGGGTAATAAAAGGGATTATATATCTTTTTTAAAAATAAAATTTTGGAGTAGACTGTCCCTTTAAATCCCTAACCAAAATTAAACTCTCATGATTCAGACAGAGTATGCAATTTTAAGCAACTTTCTTATTTTCTAACTTTGTAAGGAGCCAACTAATTTTTGTTTCAGCACCTGGGTAGCACCTCCTAAGCTTACAATCTTGCTTTTTCAAATAAAGATACCAGGAGAATGAAGAAAAATTTGATAATAGGAGTTAATTGAAAAGTTGCTTAAAATTGCATGCTCTATCTGAATCATGAACATTTAATTTTGACTAAACTGTCCCTTTAAGGTCCGTCAACTCATCTCATGCAAAAAAATAAGTCTTTGATAGGGTGCACTGGGCTTTTCTCAAAACAACATTGTCTCGTATGAATTTTAGCCACAGATTCATCAATATGATCTTCTCGTTAAATACCCCTCCAGAAGCCTAGGTCAAAATTAATGGGTTGTCAGACAAAATTCATATTAACAATGGTACTAGACAAGAGTGCCCCTTATACCCAATACTTTTTGCCTTGTCTATCAACATCTTAGCTCTTAAAATATGGAGAGATCCAAAGATATCTGGCATCACAGTGGGTAGTTTTGAGTATTAATTGGCAATGTATGCTGATTATGTACTTCTGACACTTACTAACTTACTAGAACAGAAACTTCACTTCCAAAAGCATTGCAGATTTATAAAGAATATGGTATAGTGTCTAGCTTCCAATTTAATCTAAGTCTAGAAATGTTTTGGTCAGAAGGTACAACCACTATGGGCAATATGTTTACTATTTTTCAACTTCCTAAGTTGTAAATCATAGCAAAATAAAAATTATTGTTTATCATTCTAAACATCATAAAATCACTGATCCCTAGGCACTAAAAATCCTACGTACCTCCAACTATTGCAATGTGGTCATAAGAGGTTGACTGTTTCTTACAACTGGAGAGATACCACCATCTCAAAAATGGTACCGTAGACCAGCATGAATCAATGTTGGATATGTGGAAACAGTGGAGAAACTTGTTCTCCCCCCCCCCCCTCTACTTTCCTTCTCATACAACACACATTCTTTATCTTTATTATTATTGAGAGCTATATTCTTTTGATAAAAATGTATAACATGGCTCTCTTGTGTCACAATTACTTTTGTTGATCAATATTTTCGTTTTCTGCAGAATCTCTAAATGACCTAGACCTTCATTAGTAATCCAGACTTAATGTTTTGATAATATGTATTCAATATCTTGATATACTGTATGTCTTGGTGACAATAACTGGAATAGTATCCTCTCTTCTATGAAGGACTAAAAAAGAATATAAGTCCAAATAGGATGTCATTTTCAAACCTTCTTGTTATGCTATGTAAAAGTTTTGAAATATTGTTTCACAATAAAAAAGTCAGCAAATTTAATTTTTGTGAAGTCAATGTACATCAGTGTTTCTCAAACTTTTGTTGGTATACCCCTTATAGTCCTAAAAAAGGAAGTACCCCCAACTGTGAATGTTTCTACTGAAATAACAATTACAAGACAGTAATCTGAACACATGGGATTTTAAAAGCAGAGATCAGAGCCTTGATAAAAAAGCACTACAATGTCTGGAGTAGTTTATCACATTCAGAAACTCTAATCCTTCTGTCTACCTCTTGCTTGTGGTCCTTGAACCCCCAGGGGTACTCATACCACAGGTTGTGAAAGAATTGTGTACGTCTGTCAAACTCAGCTGATGTCCAACTCCAAGTCAGTTTCACTTTAAAAGGGACATGAAATCCTAATTTTTTCCATGTTTCAGATAGAGCATTTAAAGTGACAGTGTACACCAATTTTTATATAACTGTTTGTATTAGGTACTACTATAAAGAAGAATATGCACATATACTGATGTAAAAATCCAGTATAAAGCCTTTTAAAAACTCACGTAGAAGCTCCACTGTTGATGAGGTTAGGCTGGGACGCCCACTGAAAGGGGCTGGGAAATCAGGAAAAGCAGGCACTCCCCACCCCCACCCCCCTTACCTGCATGTGAAAAGACAGATTATACAAACAAGAGCAGCAGGACTCTGTAGACCTGGGTCTACATCTGATATTTTGGGGCTTGGTTAGGAGTATGAAAATCAGCATAATGTTATAAAAAAATAAGCAAAACTATACATTGTTCCAAAAACACTCCCAGATGGGCTATAGAAACGGATAATCTACAAAACATTTATGGAAAGAAAAATCTAGTGTACAATGTCCCTTTGATTTTAAACATTTTACCAATTTACTTCTAATTTCAAATTTGATTTATTTTTTTGGTATTCTTTGTTGAAGGAGCACTAATTCAATACTAGGAGATAGTTGAACACTTGTAAACCAATGACAAGAGGCATGTATGTGCAGCCAATAATTAGCATCTAGCTACCAGTAGTGCACTGCAGCTCCTGAGCCTACCTATGTATGCTTTTCAAAAAAGAATACTAAGAGATTGAAGTAAATTAGATAATTGAAGTACTTTATTTTTAAGTTAATATGAGAATAAATTGATTTTAAATTGACTGAAGTTTAACTGACTGTGGCAATAGTGAATAGACTCTTAAATGTATTTATTTTTAGATAAATTAATTTGCATATAAAAATCTCCTTTATGTAATATATTTTATTATGACGCTATCTATATTGCAAAGTAGGTAGAGAAGAAAGAAAGCCATTGGTTTTATATTGATATTTAAAGGGACATGATACCCACATTTTTTTTCTTTCAAGATTCAGATAGAGATTGTCTTTTTAAATAACTTTCCAATTTATTTCTATTATCTAATTTGTTTAGTTCTCTTTGTATTGTTTATTTAAAAATATACCTAGGTAGGCTTAGAAGCTGCTGATTGGTGGCTGCACATATATGCATCTTTTCATTGGCTTTCAGCTAACTCCCAGAAGTGCTTTGCTGCTCCTTCATCAAAGAATAGCAAGAGAATGAAGCAAATTAGATAAGAGAAGTCAATTGGAAGGTTATTTAAAATGGTATGTTCTATCTGTATCATGAAAGAAAATCTTTGGGTTTCATGTCCCTTTAATCTAGACATGTGCACTCAGCGGTTTCAGATACCTTTAAAGGGACACTCAAGTCAAAATAAACTTTTATGATTTAAATAGAGCATGCACGTTTAAGAAACTTTCCAATTTACTTCCATTATCAAAATTTTCACAGTCTTTTTTATACTCACACTTTATGGGGAACAAGATTCTACTGAGCATGTGCACAAGTTCACAGGGTATACATATACTAGTCTGTGAATGGCTGATATCTGTCACATGATAGAGGGGGCCGGCAAATGGGAGAATATATACATTTTGTCAGAAAAAAAATCTACTGCTTATTTGAAATTCAGAGTAAGTGCTATTGCATTGTCTTTTTATTATGTACATGTATTATGTATTATGGTCCTTTTGCGAAAGAAGGCGGCACAGCAGTTGGCTCTTTTCAGAGCAGGATTTATTCTTGTGAAAGTTCAACACACTATGATCAGTGCAAATCCAGTATCTTAGTGTGTTGCGCTTTCACAAAAATATATCTGGCTTCGAAAAGATTGCATGCTCTATCTTAAACTTTAAGTTCATTTTGAATCTTTAAATTCAATTTAAGTTAAATTTTGACTTTAATATCTCTTTTAAATATGTGTTTAAACCCTGTAAAAAAACGTTTAAACATATAGTTAAAGGGAGAATAACTTCAACATTAAACTTTCCTGACTCAGAGAGAGTATGCAATAAAATACTTTCAAATTTACTTTCACTATCAGATTCTGCATATTTTTTTATATGCTCACTTTCTGAGGCACCAGGTCCTATTGAGCATGTACAAGAGTTCACAATGAATTCCCTGCCTCGCTCCATAAGACTCTCCCCTAGTTTTAACAGCTTCAAGCACTCCCTAAAAACTCTACTATTCAGGGATACATACAACCAACACTAACCTTTCCTAACTCCATTGCTTTCCCCTTGAACCCCTTAGAATGTAAGCCTATGGGCCCAGCTGATTACAGATTGCCTTCATAAGAGCAGACTACAACAGTGAAACTCTCGGCAGGGCCCTCTTCCCACTTGACCCCTACAAAAGCTATCCTATACACCGACTATGGGCGTGATCCGATATCGATCGCAGTTTGCGGCGCAAGCGAGGGAACCGGCGTCGCCCGCAGTTTCAGCTCGCAACTCGAGCCATCCCATATAGGTCGCCGTCAGATGCTAACGTGCCGTAAGTCTCACAAACCAGCGATGTCCAGAAATCTGCGTAAGTACAAATTTCTGGCGTCGCCAGTGACTTGCGCCACGTTAGAATCTGCCGGCGCCTATAAAACCTGACTAAAGTCTAAAACACCCGCACTGTCTAACACGCCTCCCTAACATAGCCCGCACTGTCTAACACGCCTCCCTAACATAGCCCGCACTGTCTAACCCTCTATCCGCTATCCCCCCTCACTAGCCTAACAATAAAAAAGCTATTAACCCCTAAACCGCCGCTCCCGTACCCCGCCGCAACCTAATAAAGTTATTAACCCCTAAACCGCCGCTCCCGTACCCCGCCACCAGCTATATTATATCTATAACCCCCTAAAGTGAGCCCTTAACACCGCCGCCATCTATATTAAAATGATTAACCCCTAATGTAAGCCCCTTACACCGCCGCCATCTCTATTAAAATGATTAACCCCTAATTTAATCTACCTACCCCGCCGCCAGTTATATTATCTATATTAACCCTAAGTATATTATAGTTAATATAGGTATTACATTATTTATATTAACTATATTAACTCTATCTAACCCTAACTAAATTTATATTAAATTAATCTAATTCATTTATAAACTAGAATATTCCTATTTAAATCTAAATACTTACCTATAAAATAAACCCTAAGATAGCTACAATATAATTAATAATTACATTGTAGCTATGTTAGGGTTAATATTTATTTTACAGGTAAATTGTTAATTATTTTAACTAGGTATAATAGATATTAAATAGTTATTAACTATTTAATATCTACCTAGTTAAAATAATTACCCAATTACCTGTAAAATAAATCCTAACCTAAGTTATAAATACACCTACACTATCAATAAATTAAATAAACTACAAACATCTATCTAAAAATACAATTAAATTAACTAAACTAAATTACAAAAAAAAACAAACACTAAATTACAAAAAATAAAAAAAAGATTACAAGATATTTAAGCTAATTACACCTATTCTAAGCCCCCTAATAAAATAATAAACCCCCAAAATAAAAAAAATTCCCTGCCCTATTCTAAATTCAACAAATTTCAAAGCTCTTTACCTTACCAGCCCTTAAAAGGGCCTTTTGTGGGGCATGCCCCAAAGAATTCAGCTCTTTTGCATAGAAGAAATACAATACCCCCCCCCCCCATTACAACCCACCACCCACATACCCCTATTCTAAACCCACCCAAACCCCCCTTAAAAAAGCCTAACACTACCCCCCTGAAGATCTCCCTACCTTGTCTTCACCACACCGGGCCGAACTCCTGATCCGATCCGGGCGATGTCTTCCTCCAAGCGGCAAAGAAGAATTCTTCCTCCGGCGATGTCTTCCTCCAAGCGGCAAAGAAGAATTCTTCCTCCGGCGACGTCTTCCTCCAAGCGGCAGCAAAGTCTTCATTCTTCCGGCGGCATCTTCAATCTTCTTTCTTCGCTCCGCCGCCGCGGAGCATCCATCCCGGCCGACTGCTGAACTTGGAATGATGTACCTTTAAATGACGTCATCCAAGATGGCGTCCGCCGAATTCCGATTGGCTGATAGGATTCTATCAGCCAATCGGAATTAAGTTAAAAAAATCTGATTGGCTGATTGAATCAGCCAATCAGATTCAAGTTCAATCCGATTGGCTGATCCAATCAGCCAATCAGATTGAGCTCGCATTCTATTGGCTGATCGGAACAGTTTATTAAATTTATTGATAGTGTAGGTGTATTTGTAACTTAGGTTAGGATTTATTTTACAGGTAATTGGGTAATTATTTTAACTAGGTAGATATTAAATAGTTAATAACTATTTAATATCTATTATACCTAGTTAAAATAATTAACAATTTACCTGTAAAATAAATATTAACCCTAACATAGCTACAATGTAATTATTAATTATATTGTAGCTATCTTATGGTTTATTTTATAGGTAAGTATTTAGATTTAAATAGGAATATTTTAGTTTATAAATGAATTAGATTAATTTAATATAAATTTAGTTAGGGTTAGATAGAGTTAATATAGTTAATATAAATACTATAGTAACTATATTAACTATATTAACCCTAATATAATTAGGGTTAATATAGTTAATATATATAATGTAATACCTATATTAACTATAATATACTTAGGGTTAATATAGATAATATAGCTGGCGGCGGGGTAGGTAGATTAAATTAGGGGTTAATCATTTTTATATAGGTGGCGGCGGTGTAAGGGGTCAGATTAGGGGATAGATAAGGTAGATGGCGGCGGTTTTAGAGGCTCACAGTAGGGGGTTAGTTTATGTAGATGGCGGCAGGGTCCGGGAGCGGCTGTTTAGGGGGTAATAACTTTATTAGGGATTTCGGGGGGGGGGATCGCGGTTGACAGGTAGATAGACATTGCGCATGCGTTAGGTGTTAGGTTTATTTTCTAGTTAGTTTAGGGAGTTACGGGGCTCCAATAGTCAGCGTAAGGCTTCTTACGGCTGCTTTTTGTGGCGAGGTGAAAATGGAGTAAGTTTTCTCCATTTTCGCCACGTAAGTCCTTACGCTGCATATTGGATACCAAACTGCGCGGGTTTGGTATACCTGCCTATGGCCCAAAAAACTGCGGGCGACGGCAGAAATATACGCGCGTAACTTCTAGGTTACGCCGTATATGTGATACCAAATCCGCGCAAATATTGGCGTCGCCGGCTTTTGCGGGCGACGCTTTATATCGGATCGACCCCTATGTTTACAGCGCTGCGGAATCTGTTGGCGCTCTACAAATACCTGATAATAATAATAATAATGTATACATATTTGAGTCAGACTGATGGCTATCACATGATACAGGAGGCCGGCAAATTGAAGTAAATAATGAAATTTTACAGAAAATTAAATTTATTGCTCATTTTAAAATTCAGAGTAAGTGCTATTGCATTGTCTTTGTATTGTGCACTTATTGATTGTGCAATTCAGCCTTTAAAAGCTTCTCAGGAGATACAATGCATTGTGAGAAGACCACAGTGAGTGAGCAAACTGCATATGCATATAGCTGCCACCTACCTTCAGCCTCCTGCTTGCCAGCTTGCCCTGTGCACAACCTCAACTATGTAGTTAAACCTTTTCTGGTGGTTAAAGGGACAGTCTACTCCAAAAATGTTATTGTTTAAAAAAATAGATAATCCCATTATTACCCATTCCCCAGTTTTGCATAATATATATATATATAATTATATATTTTTTACTTTTTACCGTTGTGATTGCTTTGTATTTAAGCCTCTGCAGATTGCCACCTTATTTTAGTTCTTTTGACAGACATACATTTTAGCCAATCAGTGCTGGATCCTAGGTATCTTCACGTGTGTGAGCACAATGTTATCTATACGACACATATAAACTAACGCCCTCTAGCTGTGAAAAACTGCCAAAATGCCCTGAGATAAGAGGTGGCCTTCAAGGGCTTAGAAATTAGCATATGAGCCTACCTGGGTTTAGCTTTCCACAAAGAATACCAAGAGAACAAAGAAAACAATGCTAAAAGTAAATTGGAAAATTGTTTAAAATGACATGCCCTATCTGAATAATGAAAGTTTAATTTTGACTAGACTGTCCTGTTAAGCACAGAATAACCAAAGGACATTGACATAATAATAAAATGACCTAATGAATTAAAACAATGTAATATTGCATTATCATGTTGCCATACGTCTTTGGTGCAAGTTTAGACTTTTCCTGCTATGTTATCTGTATTATGCTACTAATCTTTTATGCTGACTAGTTGGGCACTTAATAATTATCAGAGATCTGAAAATTACAGCATATTTAAAGCCTCTTCAGCTGTTTCTCTACACTGGAATCTTCACTAGTAACTCCCACCATCTATCTTCACGCTGACTTCATCTATGTGTCTATCAGTGCTGCATTTGTTTTTTTGTTTTTTTCACTCCAATTACGATCCATCTTATACCAAAACAAACATGTTACATAGTCCAAATGTACAACATAAGCTCAGACTGTTTGGTGCCATATGCTGCCTCAGGGGTTGTTAAAAAGTCTTGATGACCTTCCTGAGCTTGCAAGAATGTGACAAAGTTTCTTTTAACAATTAATCACAAGGGAGAGGGGTATCATTAATTAATAAATAATTGGACTAAGCTAGTTTCCTTTCAGCCACTTCATGCAGGAGTCTGCTAATGGACATTCGTTATCTGACCACCTAAAGCACTTTTTAATGAGCCCAACTGACTCAGAAACAAAATATGCACCTACTAAGTGTATTTCTAGCAGGTGAATAAGTATTGTGATTAGTTTTTCTTATTTACAGCACTTGCATCAATCCAGCTGTGTGCTAATTACAAATTAATGAGTCTATAATTATTGCAAATACAAAACTGGCTTATAATAATGTGTCTGTCATTGTCATATATACATTCTTAGCAATAAATCAGTGGGTGTATATGCAGATGGTACATTTATTCTCACATTTTGAAGGTAATTAAAAACCCTGCACTGTAAAGTCAAACTGTTATATCATTAATTTAAATGGCCATATAAGTGCAATAATAAAATGCCTTCATTTATTAGAGATTATTCTGTTATTGCATTAATGATCCTTGATACGTATGAGTTTAACCCCCTGCAAAGGGGTTAAACACATAGTTTTGTTTGCAACCTGCTAAGCTGATCGAGAGCAGGACACTGCTGGGTATTGAGGCTACATGGGTATGCTGTTCCTGATTGGTTCACTGTATGTATAGTGCTCAGGAACAGTATTGTAGTGTGACCCCTGTTAACTACCTATTTAACCCTTTTGTAGAGATTAAGTACATACTTATTAAGGGACATTTGTGCACTAATAAAACACTAGACAGAGAATCTATCTACCTGTCTGTCTGTCTATCTATCTATATATGTCTATCTATCTATCTATCTATCTATCTATCTATCTGTCATTTATCTATCTATCTATTTATACATATTTGTCTGTGTGTCTTTCTGTCTCTATCTATCTATCTATCTATCTATCTATCTATCTATCTATCTATCTATCTGTCTATCTATCTACCATCTATCTATCTATCATTTATCTATCTATCAATCTATCCATCTATCTATCTATCTATCTATCTATCTATCTATCATGTATCTATACACATACATGTTTTTTTGTCTTATCAGATCTATTTTTACAGCCCTAAAAGATTTTTTTTGTATTGGTTTTGAAATAGCAGAAGAACATAAAAAATATTTACTACCCCAAAGAGGCATTCCTAACAACCAGACAATACATATTTTCAACACATCTGGACTGTTGTTTGGGAAACTGAGTGTGAACCCTTGGTGGGTTTCTATTTCTCTAGTCAGGCAGTATGCTAACAAGCTCCAGGCCATGGCTCAGGAACTGCTTATATCAGCTCTACTTGTAGTCATTTACCTGCCAGCAGTTTACTTGCATCCTTTCTGACATTAAAACTGAGCATTCTCCTCTTCTTGCAGTCAGAGAGACTGGAGCTGTCATGTGTTGGGCAGATTACTGATTGTAAATGAGTTAGCAAAGGGCTCAGTCTATATAATTAAAAGCAAAGGGATACAGAGTATTTGGATTTGGTCTGAGATCTAATGTATGATAATTACTAGCAAAATATGGTTAAGGGACAAGCATTTGTTTGGGGACTTGACATGTGCTTATTACTAATACAAGCAATTCCAAGACATATTGCTTTGTAGTTTAATGTGTGTTGAAAATTGGAAAAAAAATGAGTAAGAATCATGGGTTTTAACTAGAACCTGGTATGGCATATCATCTAGTCATGTAGTGCCTGGCCCTGGAGGTTGGGGGCCCTGGTTCTGAACCATGTTGAGGTTAAGGACCTTAGCCCTGGAGGCTGGTTATCTGGCGGGGGAAGGGCAGGGAAGTAGCAATGGTCATTAGCATATATTTGCATACATTGGGTGGGAAATGGTGGCTGGCCCTTTCCTAATACGTGCCCATGGCCATGGTTGGTTTCAGTCCACCCCTAATCACAATCTATTAGCTAATTTGTTTTCAGCCCAAAAAGGTCACTTTTCATTTCGACGCAATGACAATATTGCGTTTTTGGCTATTTCTAGAAGCTGAAATCATGTTTTTGGCTCACCAATTAAAGCCTTATTTTTAATATGGAGCAAAAAATGTTCTTAGTGATCACAATCCATTTCCACGGTATTTTTCAGTGGGTTATTGAGACAATTTTACCCTTATCAAAGTTGACTCCTTTGATTACTTGATTAAGCCCCAAAATAGTCATTTTGACATCTTTGAAGTTTTCCAAGACAATTTGGAATCATTATATTATGTTGCACGTGTGTAAAACTCTCTGAAATTGAGTATTTGCATAAACTGTATTGATTAATTAAAGCTATATGCATTGCTATTGTATATTCTATCAGTAGTGGACAGACACACTTTTGCTTACAGGAAAATGAGATTAGGACCCCAACATTTATAAATGGTGTGTAGCAATTACTCTCTGTTAATATTTGTAAAGGGACAGTCAACCCAAAAATTACTGTTACTTATTTAGATTAGTTAATTAACAATCTTTACATCAAACTCTAGCCCAATTTTCATCTAAATAAACTTTGGCAGAAAATACACTTACTAGATCTCATCTGGCCGTTTTGAAATGGCCACCTGACTCCTCCTTCTCTGATGTCTCCCAAAAGCTTGAACTGCAGCAATAGTACAGGATCCTCGCGTTCCTGCGCGCTCCTTTCATTCAATTCATTGAGACACTCATATGGCACCCCCCCCTCACACTATCTCTCCTCACTTTCTTTCAGCAGAACGTTCTGTCTGCACTAACACACCCACACGCTTAGCAGCAACGAGATACACTAGAGATATCAATCTCTAAGATGTCACAGTAGTATTCCCACAATAAAAACGTAACTGTGGATACATTTAATGAAACATCAATTTAAAAAACATCCCATTTTTATACAAATGTAAATCAATATACGCTTCCACTAAACTAAACAGAGCGGATTTGTATGCCCAACCGCCCATCTATATACATAACAAACCCGTTCTAAGCCATCCCACATACACCGGTGCTTCCATCTATTTACATAACAAACCCATTCTAAGCCATCCCACATACACTGGTGCTTCCATCTATTTACATAACAAACCCATTCTAAGCCATCCCACATATACCGGTGCTTTTCAGTAGTGAACGATCTCCAATCACCACTGCTGTTAAAAAGAGCCCCACAAGCCAGAACTTCAGATTCTCACAGCTAGTGCTCCCCCGACCACATGCTCACCGTTCTCCGGTCCTCCTCGGCCAGCACCCCCGCACACAGAGCGAAGATCACAGAGCACTAGCACTTCTCACAGTTCTGGCTTGTGGGGCTCTTTTTAACAGCAGTGGTGGTTGGAGATCGTTCACTACTGAAAAGCACCGGTATGTGGGATGGCTTAGAACGGGTTTGTTATGTAAATAGATGGAAGCACCAGTGTATGTGGGATGGCTTAGAATGGGTTTGTTATGTAAATAGATGGAAGCACCGGTGTATGTGAGATGGCTAAGAACGGGTTTGTTATGTAAATAGATGGAAGCACTGGTGTATGTGGGATGGCTTAGAACGGGTTTGTTATGTAAATAGATGGACGGTTGGGCATAAACTTCCGCTCTGTTTAGTTTATTGGGAGCGTATATTGGTTTACATTTGTATAAAAATGGGATGCTTTTTAAATTGATGTTTCATTAAATGTATCCACAGTTACGTTTTTATTGTGGGAATACTACTGTGACATCTTAGAGATTGATACCTCTAGTGTATCTTGTTGCTGCTAAGCGTGTGGGTGTGTTAGTGCAGACAGAACGTTCTGCTGAAAGAAAGTGAGGGGAGATAGTGTGAGGGGGGTGCCATATGAGTGTCTCAATGAACTGAATGAAAGGAGCGCGCAGGGACGAGAGGATCCTGTACTAGAGCTGCAGTTCAAGCTTTTGGGAGACGTCAGAGAAGGAGGAGTCAGGTGGCCATTTCAAAACGGCCAGATGAGATCTAGTAAGTGTATTTTCTGCCAAGGTTTATTTAGATGAAAATTGGGCTAGAGTTTGATGTAAAGATTGTTAATTAACTAATCTAAATAAGTAACAGTAATTTTTGGGTTGACTGTCCCTTTAAGTCTCACTCATTGTGTCATGAATGTCACTATCAGTACAGGTGTCTTCATAATTGGCCTTTGTCTGGGATTGCTTGTTTGCAAGCAGGAGTTCAAAAGGAATCTTTTGTAATCGCAATCTATTCTGATCACTGCTAAATAATATGATTACCATTTTTATACAGACATTATTATTATTACTATTATTTTATTATCATTTATTTGTATAGCCCCACAAAATTCTGTAACACTGGGTACAGAGATATGGGTATACAATGACAAAGATTTATGATACAATACAAAAACATAACAGCCAAAACAAATCTACTATAGGAGGAAGCGGGCCCTGCTCTGAAGAGTTTATAGTCTACAGGTTGAGAGTGCAAAGACATAAGATTTGGGGTATTTTGTCACATGGTTTGTAGTTGCAGCAGTGAGTCAAGGCAGTTCAAGGTTTATTTTGTTTAGGATGAAAAACAGAGGAGGGAGGTTAAGCATCTCTGAACAGGGTTTTTTCAAAGTGTGTCTGAAGCTATACAAGGTTCGAGACAGTCTGATGGAGTGAGATAGAGAGTTCCAGAGAACAGAAGCAGCATGTAAGAAGTTTTGGAGGTAAGAGAGGGATGTAGAGATAATAGGAGGGGAGACACATACTGTAGGTCAAAGGTTGATCAAAGAGGACGAATTGGGGAGTATTTGGAGATGTGAGAAGAAATATAGTTGGGAGTGAGGCTGTTGAGTGTTTTATAGGCTAGGGTTAATACTTTGAATGGGAAGGCTATTTAAAAGTAGATTGCAGTTGTCAATTCTTGAGAAAAAGAGGGAATACATTTGTATTTTAGTAGGTTCTTGAATAAGGAAAGATCGGATTCTGGAAATGTTGCATAGGTATGTACTTTAGGATTTGATGAGCGCTTGTATGTGGAGTGAATGTGAGCTCAGAATCAAGTGAAAACCCAAGAATGCTGGCCTAGGGTGAGGTGTTGAGAATAGAGTTGAGATAAATGTCAGGTGTTGGATGCCTTGGAGAGGAGGGAATAAGAAACAGCTCAGTTTTAGACAGATTGAGTTGGAGGTAGGGCAAGAACATCTGGGAGGAAATTGCAAAGAGACCAGTTGAGTAAAGAGGGAGAGATATCAGGAAAGGAAAAAGAGACTTGGCTATCATCACCATATAAGTGATACTGGAACCCAAAATATGATATAAGCTTTCCAAGGGAGTATGTATAGAGAGAAAAAAACAAGGCACCCAAGACAGAGCATTGCGGTACTCTTACTGAGAGAGGTGAAGGATCAGTGAATATGCTGTTAAAGAAAACTGTAAACGAGTGGTTTAAGAGATAGGAGGCAAACAAGCAAAGGGCTGTGTCTTGGATGCCAAAGAAATTAGTATTTGTAATAGTATAGGATGGTCAACTGTGTCAAAAGCAGCAGATAAATTCAGAAAAATTAGTAAGGAGAAGTGTCCATTTGCTTTAGCTAATAGCAAATAATTTGTTACTTTAGTAAGAGCGGTTTAAGTTGAGTGTTTTTCAGGGGAAAACCAGATAGTAGGGGATCAAGTAAAGAGTTGGTTGAGAGAAATTCAGTTAGACGATTATAGACTAGTTAAAATAATTTAGAGACAAAGAGAAGTAAAGAGACTGGCCTAGCATTTCTACTTATATAATATTAGAGGTAGGTGCCTGGAATTTAGATTTCAGAATAACCTTTCTATAAGGCATTATAAAAGGTAAAAGATACAAATTGCTACAATTGGTGCCCCACTTTAGGTGCCAATTTTAACGATACATACCTTTTTGTGATTGACCCTTCATTTATAAATCTCACATTTATAATTTTCCTATGATTAATTCTCAAATTTCTCTATCCCTGTTTTAAAGCATTAGGTTTTCATAAGTGCCTAAAAATAAGGCTGTCATTAATGTGAATAATCTTGTTTTATAGCCAATCTGTCTATCTGTCTTTTTGCTAGGCCTAGCTTGGTCTTTATAGCTCTATATTAGTCAGATATCTAAACTACAAGAATACAATTAATTCCTGAAACTAAACATTTAAAGCACATGTGTCTGGAAAATAATATATTTATTTTTCTTAAATGAAAATATCCATCATTTTAAACATTTATATATTGGAAATGATCTCTTTGCCATATTTTATAGCTATACATTCAGCAATCTTGACTGTAGACCTGGATAATTGTTTCCTATAAATTATCATTATGCAAATTTGAAAACTCACATATTTTTTGTTTTAAATATCTAAAAAATGCTAAACATATACATTTAAAGTGTGCCATAGCTGGAGGCGGAGTTTGCTCTACAGCAGAGGAGACGTGTTTATAGAGAGCTCCTACTAAGATTTGAAATAAACTATTAAAAAACAAACCAAAAGCCCAGAATTGAGGGGAATTTATTATAACAAAAGAATAGGAAGGTTCTCTATTGAACTAGGAATGTCAGTTTTTTAAATATATCATATATATTGAGTGCACAATACGGCGGCACCACCGCTTCCAGATTGGGGCCTAACACAGCTGAAACCGGAGACAGAAGAGAAGCGTCTCTCATAGATTGCCGGAGATCATACGGCTTCTGCCATACAGCAGAGTATCTCCCGCAATTGTACTGGAGGAAGAAGAAGGAGGGGTGACCTTCGGTAAGTGCCGAAAATAATCATAAGAAGCAGGTCCGCGGTGTTGCCGAAGATAAAGCCCCCAATACTGGTAATCAACCTAACTTAGCCGGACCCGGCTGCACGGGTGACACATCTGAGGAGCGGACCTACCCTACATCTGACCGGAAGGAGTCCGGACTTAAAAAGCAGCGGTCGGAGATCTGGGAGATTGTAGGAGAGAAAGAGAGGCGGTGCCATCTTGGATCCTTATTTCTAGTGCGCAACTTATGGCGATCGCACTTTAGAGCCAGAGTTGATTCCGACAGTCTTCATAAGCAGATCAGCTGATTGCTGTCTGTCACAGGTATCGGAGAAGTTTTATAGCACTTTCCCCACATTGGTAGGGTATATATAAAGACTACCATCTATATATTTATTTTTAAACTCCTACATTGGTGCTCCTTTTATAAACAGTTCAGCATTTAGAAACCATCAACTAAATAATTTCCACATCTTGGACTGTAAAAGGAAATGTTAAGGGGAATATCGATATAGCCCTACTAAAGACATTTTGAGCAAACTTATAACTAACTAATTTGGAAGTCAACTATTTAAAATGTGAATAAACCTATTACCATGCTGGGGGAATGATCAGCAGGATCACACAGTAACGTATAGCCACATCACTCTCCATATGATCTCTATAGGGCAGATACAAGATCAGACCTTTTGTTATGTTATATGAACAGTCTGTCTAATTACAAATCCTAAGTAAGGGCCTGGGTCACATTGGATTGCCTGCTGCTATCATTTTTGAACACGCTTCTTATATATCACTACTTATATTCTCTTAAACCCAACCAACGTCAAGATGGCCTCTAAAAGATCAACAAAGGGTAACAAATCAATAAAATCTGCAGCCATGTCTACATTTTTTTAAATCCTCCGAGACAAATAAATTACCTACTGATACTGAGGCGGAAGAGGAATCAGACACTGGCTCTCTACAACCTTTACAAGATAAAAGCCCATTAACAAAAGCTGACCTAAGAAATTTAGTATCCAAGAAAGATATCGCTGATAACTTTGAGAAACTATGGGAAAAAATTGATTCTATACACTCCTCAGTAACCAGCAGTCTCTCTGAAATCAAATCGGATTTAATGGATATGGGCAATAGAATTGAAACACTAGAGGATCAGAAAGATTCAATGGTGGATCAACTGGATGAAGTGTCACAAACAGTATCTACACAACAACAACTTCTATAGGATTTTCAAGATAAAATGGAAGACTTAGAAAATAGAAGCAGAAGGAATAATATAAGACTCAAAGGAGTACCTGAGGAAGTAACTGCTATGGATATCCCAGCCTACTTAACTCAACTCTTTACCCAGATTACAAATTCTCCAGCCGACTACGTCTTTCATATAGAAATAGCACACAGAGCTTTGAAGGCCAAACCTAAAAATGGTCTACCCCCAAGAGACATTATAATTAAGCTGACTTTTTTTCCGGATAAAGAAAAAATCCTGCAGGCCGCAAGAAAGAATCCAACGTTTAAATATCAAGGTAACGTGATTCAATTCTATCAGGATCTCAGCCTAAGGACATTACAGAGAAGAGGAGCACTACATTGTTACTCAGAAAACATCAAATTCCATATAAATGGGAGTTCCCATTTGCCCTGGTTATAACAAAGGATTCTAAGACGGTTACACTTAAAGATCCAGAAGATGTGCCAGAGATTTGTAAGATCTTAGCTCTGGAAACGCCTAATTTTCCATCATCCAACTCACACCCAGCAAAAAGCAAAGACCCAGCTCGACAACTAGACCCATCTAAATGGCAGACATCCAGTCACAAGAAACAAAAGATAAAAGAAACAAGAGGAAAAATTTCCTAGAATGTATTATGGAGAATTTAGATTCCACTTTGAAATATATACACCCCCAAGAAATTGGGTACAGTAAGGGGAGAGTAAGGAAATAAAGGATATAGATGACCTAAGTTTATTTAGCGGACATCTGCTGATAGAATCCTATACCTGCTTAAGGAGATCCATAGGCTTAATATGAGAATTGTGAAGGTAAGGATATGACAGACACCTGTATTCATTTTATAACACAAAATGTGAAAGGATTTAACATTCCACATAAAAGATCTTTAGCTCTTAGAGACTTAGCACAAAAAGGAGGGGATATCATTGGTATTCAAGAGACCCATTTTAGGAGAAATTCCATCCCCAAATACCTACATAATAGTTTTGCACAACATTATCATAGTGCACACAACAACAAAAAAATTAATGGGGTAAGCATTCTTATTCGGAATTCAATCCCCTTTAAAATGTTAGAGCAGAAAAAGGACACTGACGGTAGATTTCTGGCCGTTAGCGGAATACTCTATAACAAATTAGTAACGCTTGTCAATATTTACGCCCCTAATCACAAGCAGGCAGCTTTTTTTAAATCTCTGCTACCGCAAATACAAGACATACAAAAAGGCCAGCTAATAGTTCTGGGAGATTTCAATTTACCTATTAATCCTAAACTGGACAGCTCGAACTCAAACATACATGTACCCAAAAATTCACTCAAATCTTTATGGAACCTTACCAGGATCCTGGGGTTGCATGATACATGGAGGGTCTCCAATCCGGATAGGAGAGACTATACTTTCTTTTCAAATCCGAACAAATCTTATTCGAGGATTGATTATATTTTCATAGATCACTTAACATTATCTCATGCAAACTCCTTGAACATCATGCACACAGCATGGTCTGACCATTCCATGGTCAAGTGCTCCATTAGTTGGCCTTCAGCCCCTGTAAGAGAGTTTAATTGGAGACTTGATGAGTCTCTATTACTAGACCCAGTAGTGAACAAGACCGTAGAGTCAGAGATCCGGGATTTTTTCCATAATAACCCCCAAGAAGATATGATGCCATCAACGGTATGGGAAGCTCACAAGAGCTATATAAGAGGAATATTGATCAAAATTAGAGCTAATAAAATGAAACAGCAGAGAGAAGAATACCAACACATATCTAGGGAAATCACACATCTAGATTATCTACACAAACTTCAACCACAAAATAAAGATGTACTCAACCAATTGAATTTCTATAGAGCTAAACTGACGTCTCACCTACACATAAAAGCTCAAACAACAGCATTTAAACTTAAACAAAAATTTTACTGCGAGGCAGGTAAACCGGGTCGCCGGTTGGCAAGATCACTTAAAAATAAGCAAGCGAAAACATATATACATTCAATCAACAATGCCAGAGGTGAGAAGGTGGAAGATTCCCAGCAGATAGCAGAAGTTTTCAAAAAATATTACCACTCCATATATAATTTGTTCCCTAACAGGTCACCTTCAGATCATAAAGATAGGTGCGTTAAGTATCATAATAACATACAGGTCCCGACAATCTCTGACAAAGACAGTGAGATGCTACAGGCCCCAATAAGTCCCAATATGTCGCCATTAGAACATTGAAGCCAGAAAAGGCGCCTGGGCCAGATGGATTTTCTGGTTCATATTATAAAATATACTCCCATCTCTTAGTCCCCCATTTATTAAACACCTTTGGACAGATAGATAATGGAGGCACTTTGCCGGATTCCATGTTGCAAGCGTACATAACAGTCCTACCTAAACCGGGTAAAAAATCAGATATACCAGCGAATTTTCGACCTATATCCTTATTAAACATAGATTTAAAAATGCTCGCCAAGGTCTTGGCTGCTAGACTCAATAGCCTACTTCCATCATTGATATAACAAGATCAGGTGGGGTTTGTGCCGCGGAGAGAGGCAAGGGACAATACAGTAAAACTACTTAATATCGTGGAATATATAAATAAAAACAAAATACCTTCAGCATTTTTATCCACAGACGCTGAGAAAGCGTTCGATAGGCTGGATTGGACCTTTCTAGAAACTACCCTAGCTAAATTTAATATACCAACCTCATTTGTAAACAAAATAATGGCCTTGTACTCATTCCCCACAGCTCAAATTAGAATAAATGGAATACTCTCAGAACAATTTGAAATTCGTAATGGCACTCGCCAGGGATGCCCTTTGTCCCCACTTTTGTTTATATTATCATTAGAAGTTTTAGCATGCAAAATAAGATTAAATGAAAACATAAAGGGCATAATTATAAACCACAGAGAATATAAACTATCCATGTTCGCAGATGATGTCCTGATGTCTCTGTCAAAACCCTTAGGGTCTCTCTCCGCGGTACAATATGTTTTACACGAATATGGTGAGGTGTCAAATTTTTTGATAAATACAAACAAGTCGGAACTTCTACCACTACATATAACTCCCACTGACATAAACCATATACAAAATAAATGCTCATTTGCGATCCAGTTGAAATCCATCAAATACTTAGGGATATACATGTCTAACAGTTTAGAGTCAACTTGCACAATCAACTATTCTAGGCTGTTTAAAACTATCTATAATCAAACCTGGTCCTGGATGGCGAAAAACATATCTTGGATAGGTAGAGTAAATACGGTCAAAATGGTACTACTGCCAAAGATCTTGTACATATTACAAACCCTACCCCTACCAAACACCTCCATATACATACAAAAGATACAAAGGGTGCTACACAATTTAATTTGGAAGAAAAAGCTGTCACGGGTTAACAAACCTTCCATGTATGCTCATAAAGACATGGGGGGACTTGGAGTTCCCAATATTTTATTGTATAAACAAGCCATATCATTGCAACGAATTCTAGAATGGTGCAGACACAGCAACATTGACACAAAGCTTTGGATTCAAATAGAACATGACATCTCAGGAATATCTCAATTAGGGGGGTTATGTTGGTTACCAAAATCATTATCCAAAACCCAATCTAACTACACAGCTACAGTAATGAACACTTTAACAGACTGGAAATACATTCGAGATGGTTATAAGGGCATTACGAGTAATTACTCCCCACTGACACCAATTCTAGCCAATGCAGAATTTGTAGAGGGCCTCATGCACAACACCGGAGGAGATAATAGCATAATAGGATATGCACCTATTGCATCAATAACTAATCGTGGGAAAATGTTACCTAGATCTGAACTACTAGATAGAGGAAATGTTTTTTTTGACAAATGGCTACGCTACCACCAAGTTAACCGCTACATATCAACACATAGAAATAGGACAAGTCTACTAAGAATGCCGACACTGTTTGAACAAATGTGCATTTCAAGCCTTCCTCAAAAAGGGATCATTTCTAGTCTATACAAAATGTTGCTCACGGCCACCTCCCCTAATCCACATAAATTTGTGAAAGGTTGGGAGAAGGAATTGTTGGGGACACTGGAACCCAAAGGTTGGAGAGACATATTCAGTAGTATAGCCCATTCTGCACACACCACCTACGCCCTAGAAACAAACTACAAAATACTGTTTAGGTGGTATTTAACACCTAACCGAATGAAATACCTGTTCCCTTCAGCAAATGAAAAATGTTGGAGATGCAAGACGGCAGTGGGCAACATGGGACATATTTGGTGGTCTTGTACAATAGTTAATACTTACTGGAGGGTCATATTAGAAGAGATTAAAAAAGTAGTTTCTTGTAATTTACCATTATCTCCGGAAGTTTGTTTATTTAATATGATAAAAGAAGTCAAATGCAGAATTAGGCAAAATATTGTTCATATCATGTTAAACTCTGCTAAACAACTGAGAGCAGCAGCATGGAGGTCTCATAAGGTTCCATCAACAGAAGTGTGGAAAGAAAAGGTGAAGAGTACCCTAATGCTAGAGAGATATTATTACTTCAAGACCAATAGGCTAGCAATGTATAATGATATGATGTTTCTCTGGGAGTCATACATTGGGTCGGGCTAGGAAACAGAAAGCTAAATGACTAGGGTCTCAGGGGACAAGATTATTAAGATTATTGGGATAGAGCAATCACGAGGATCCACCCCCCCCCCATTGTGTTGGTCAAAACTATAATACCTACAGTGGGTAAATACTCATTGTGGGTATAAGAAATCTTACTATGCAGAAAGTTGTAGTTAATGTTATGTTTAATGGTTTATTTGATAATGTCTCACTAAGAAAGTGTGGTGTTTCAGTGTCTCTCTTCTGCTTTAAGACACCAGAGGACAGTAATAGTATTCGAAACCAAGAGAGACCTAGACACTTAAAGCGCAAGAGTAGGGTGTGTCATTGAATTGTAAGTTTATAGCAATTTCATGCAGCAACGTATTTGATATAGTATGACGTACAATAGTCCATCATGTTATTGTATATGCACCCTTCCTGAGAATTATTGTTGTACACTAAAAATCTTCAATAAAGAAATAATCAATAAAAAAAAAAAAAGAATCCTATACCTGCTGTATTTATAGTGTCTCTCCAATCTATCCCATTTTTGGAGTCTCATTATAGGTTATAGTTACAAATGTTATAAGAAGTTATGGGAATATAGTTTCCCCCAGTGTAACGCAATTTTTGGTTCTCATGATATCAAATAGTTCACATTCTGATAGTCCCATCTATGGGGACTTCATGTTGGTTTCTCTATTGTTAACACTGTCTCTTCTTTTTAGTTCCCTTTCCCCTCCTAGTGATGACATAATTAAGACCACCAGATTAATTACAGATCCTCTACAGAGAGTTCAGCTAAGTACCCAGACCTCTAGCCTACAGGTAATAAGATTTGTTTTTTGCACCACTTTGTGGCAGACCTCTTTCTATGACTCCTAAAATAAAAATACTATCCCACAATGTAAGGGGATTAAACACTGATGTTAAGAGACAAATAGCGATGTCACAATACATATCCCTACATGCTAATATACTATTCCTACAAGAGACCCACTTACTTAAAGATACCATTCCCAAATATTGGGCAAAACACTTTCATACTCAGTATCATGCAACAGCATCCTCCAAAAAAAGAGGTACGTCCATCCTAATACAGTCCTCACTCAACTTTGTACACAAAGACACAATAACAGACACAGAAGGGAGATATCTGCTGGTAAGGGGCCGAATTCTAGATTCGGAAATCACTTTATGCAACATATACGCACCAAACGAAAATCAACATATCTTCTTCAAACATGTCTCACACTTACTCACACAATGGTGTCAGGTTCTGCCTGGTTCAACCCATTTTTCTCCTAGCTACACCCACTACTTTCTGATTTGTTCCTCTTTCTTTAAGTGTGCCGCTCACCTGTTACACCTTGCTCAGTATTGATGATCTTCGCTACAGAGAGGTTTACCTGCCTGCTCAGCTTTTGCTTCTCTACCTTATTATCCGGAGTTCTGAGCCTTATCCTAAACAGCAACTTCTACCTTGGAATTACATACACAGTCTCTCTCTCTCTGTTGTGGGGTAAAGTACCTATTGCATTTTTTCATTTGCCTCTCGCTGCTTTCTTTTTACCGCAGCTCATACCTTCAGTGTTCATTCAGCCTGTCACTGTGTTTCTCCGATTACGCTACACAGCGTGACGTCACTTCCGGGTCTGCTCCGGTCTCAGTCTAACTACTCTGAATCACCTACGAAGGTAACCGTGCTTGCTCTCCTGCCTGTCTGCATTACCAAGGTACAAATTACTGCTAAACATCATACCTCATATCGTATGTACTGTGTCTTGTATTAAGATAAGAAGTTTAATCTCAAAACTATAAACATTAACCGCAACTTCACTTGTCTTGTCCTGTTACTCCAATGCTGCCTGACTGAATCTTTATCTTGTCCACAGTTCACCTGTTATTATCTAAGCCTGATCTTAACAGTATATTATTTTCTTATTCACTTTCTGCTGAATAAGTTATCAATGCTTGTTATATTAAACTTACTCACATGACTGAAGGAAACCTTTTCAGAAATAGAGGTTTCAGACAGTCCTGTGTAACATACATATTATTATTCATTCTGCAGTTGTGTTCCACCTAACATATAATCACCAGTTCCTGATATAATACTGAGCGATAAAAAATGGAACCAGCAGACATACATCAAATTGTATATAACCTCAATCAAAAGGTAGATCAACTGGCACAAGGCCTGCATGATTTACAAATTGAGAATGCTGCTCTGAGAAAAATAATTACAGAGTCTATCTCTTTAAAGGGGAATCAGACTGAAACTGTTATTGAAC
Organism: Bombina bombina; assembly: GCF_027579735.1. Lineage (NCBI taxonomy): Eukaryota > Metazoa > Chordata > Amphibia > Anura > Bombinatoridae > Bombina > Bombina bombina. The sequence goes on from NC_069507.1 coordinate 166,582,370, forward strand.
CTCAAGTCTCTCTCCCAGATCTATTCTGTGGTAACAGAAAGGCATATAGACAATTTAAAAACGCCTGCCTTTTATTGTTTTCAATGAAACCCAGGACTTACCCCACTGAGAGAGTGAAAGTCCTCACTACAATCTCATTTCTCAGAGGGGATCCTAGAAATTGGGCTGATAAATTCATAGAGAACCAGGATCCTATACTCGGATCCCTTGTAGACTTTTTCACAAGTATGGATGAAATGTTTCAGGACACAGATATTCAGCTTACTGCTGAGATGAGTTTAAGGAGTTTAAAACAAGGAAAGAGACCTGTCGAGGACTATATCAATGATTTCAAACAGTTCGCCACGGATGCTCTCTGGACCCCTGTCGCCCTGCGTAATCAATTCCGGTTGGGACTTTCAGAGTCTTTAAAAGATGAATTCGCCAGAATTGAATTACCAACAACTTTGGAGGCTTTCATGAAAACAGCAATTCAGATAGACCGTCGTCTACGTGAAAGGAAGGCTGAAAAGTTTGCAACAGACGCAAAACCTAAACCCTCATCTGGCTCTTCAGCCCAAAGCAGTGTTTCTTCTATTAAACCCTCTGTGGAACCCATGGAGATTGGCTTTATCAGAGGTCCCCTCTCTCAAGAGGAGAAACAACGGAGACGTTTAAAGAATCTATGCCTGTACTGCGCTAGCCCAAGTCACGCTGTTCAGGACTGTCCTCTACTTTTGAAGAACAAGAAATGTAAGTCCACTTACCTTTATACATCTCTACCTTCCCCAGAACATTCTCCTTACTGTACTTTATCTGTCTCCCTACAGTTGGAGCAAAGTCAACTGAGGATCAGTGATGCCATTGTCGACTCTGGCGCTTCAGGGAACTACATGGATCGGGCCTATTGCATTAGGGAAAATATCCCTTTAATAAAGAAAACTACTCCCATACCTATCAGAGTCATAGATGGATCACTCATGTTCTCTGGACCTATAACTCATGAGACTGTACCACTCATGCTTAATATTTCCGGACATTACGAATTACTCTCTTTCGATGTCCTTCCCTCTCCCCATTTTAGTTTGGTTCTGGGGATGAAGTGGCTACAACTTCATAATCCCACTATTGTTTGGCACCCTTTTCAAATAAAGTTTTGTTCCACTTATTGCAAAGAAACATGTTTTCCTAACCCTGTTTTTTTACACACTAATACTGATACTGAGGGCTTACCCTCTGAATATTTGGAATTTAATGATGTATTTAGTAAGACTGAGGCAGAGAACCTGCCACCTCACAGGGCATATGATTGCCCTATCGATCTCCTCCCTGGAGCCCGCATACCCATTGGACATCTCTACCCACTAAGTAATCCTGAACTGGAACATCTTAAAGTGTATCTTGACGACAACTTAAAGAAAGGCTTCATTAGGCCATCAACTTCTCCTGCAGGGGCGGGGTTTTTCTTTGTTCGTAACAAGGATTCCAGCCTCAGACCCATCATAGACTATCGTGAACTAAATAAATGCACGGTTAAGAATCGTTATCCTTTGCCCCTAATACCAGAGATGATTGAGAGGCTATCTGATGCTACTATTTTTACCAAACTTGACTTAAGAGGCGCATACAACCTTGTCAGGATCAAAGAGGGTCATGAATGGCTGACGGCATTCAGGACCAGATATGGCTTATTCGAGTACCTTGTAATGCCTTTTGGTCTCTGCAATGCCCCAGCCACCTTCCAATACTTCATTAATGATGTATTCAGAGACCTCCTAGATGTATGCATTGTCATATATCTGGATGATATACTCATTTATTCCAGAACTCAGCAGGAACACATCAGGCATGTCCGCCAAGTTCTAGCACGACTGAGAGCTTATAAATTGTATGCCAAATTGGAAAAATGCAAATTTCACACAACACAGGTATCCTTTCTAGGATATGATATCTCTCCCTCAGGAATCCAGATGCAGAAAGAAAAGGTTGAGGCTGTTTTGGATTGGCCAGAACCAAAGACTAAAAAAGACCTACAACGGTTCCTTGGTTTTTCAAATTATTATAGAAAATTTATCAAGGGATTTTCCAAAATAGTAAAACCACTCACCGTTTTAACAGGTTCTACTACACCTTTCTCATGGGGTTCAGATGCTGCTAATGCCTTCCGTTATTTGAAATCCAGATTTACCTCTGCACCAATCCTTCAATTTCCCAATCCTTCACATCAATATACTTTAGAAGTTGATTCTTCCGATTTCGCCATTGGAGCAGTCCTCTCACAACAAAAATCTCTATCTGATCCTCTCCATCCAATTTCCTATTTCTCTAAATTAATGTCCCCTGCTGAACAAAATTATGCAATAGGGGATAAGGAATTATTGGCCATTCGACGATCCCTTGAACACTGGAGACACCTCCTTGAAGGCACCACTCTACCAATTAATATCTACACAGACCATAAGAACCTCCAGTACTTGCAATCTAATAAAACCTTATCTGCCAGACAGGTTCGTTGGAGTCTGTACTTTGACCGTTTCAATTTTGTTATCATTTACAGACCTGCCAATAAAAACCTCAAAGCTGACGCTTTATCCCGGATACCAGAACGACCGACTCACATTCCTATCAGAAAAGACATTGTTTCTCCTCAATGCTTCATTGGGTTCACTTCGACAATCTTGACTGACCTCCGCAAATACTGCAAGGAACATTCTAACCCACCTGAACCAACTTTAACCAAAATGCATGGCATTTACTACTATGAAAAAAAAATCTTCATACCACCCTCCTTGAGAAAACAAATTATACAGACCTGTCATGATATTCCATTAGCTGGTCACCCAGGTCTTCAACGTACCTTGGAACTTGTTTCACGTACTTATTGGTGGCCACACATGAAATCCACAATTTCTGATCATATTGCCAGCTGTAGGACTTGTGTCACTTGCAAGCCAGAAAGAAGACCACCTTTTGGCTTGCTCATGCCTATACCAGTCCCTAAAAAGCCTTGGCACCATGTTTCCATGGATTTTATTGTAGATTTACCACCATCAAAAAATCAAACAACTATCCTTGTGGTCATTGATTTATTCACTAAAATGGCTCATTTTATCCCTTTCCATAAACTTCCCACTTCTTCTGAAACTGCCACCCTATTCATTGACCACATTATCAAGTTGCATGGGATACCTTCTATCCTGACGACAGATAGGGGTACACAATTCACCTCAAAATTTTGGAGTAAGTTATGTGCCTTGATTAATATGGAACATCGTTTTACAACAGCTTTTCATCCCCAAACTAATGGGCAGTCAGAGAGGTTAAACCAGTGGCTCGAACATTTTCTCAGATGTTATTGTTCCTATCAACAGAACGATTGGATGAATTACCTTTCCATGGCCGAATTCGCCTACAATAACTTGACCAATGCATCTACTAAAATGACACCCTTCTTCGCAAACTATGCCTACCATCCTACCCTGACCTTCTCCTCCTTTGCTTCTTCGGATTCACCACCGCTGGATCAGCTCCATAATTCTCTGCAGGAGAATTTCAATGTCATCCAGGAGAACATTCGTTCGGCCCAACAGAACCAGAAACATTATTATGACCTCAGGAGAAGGAAGCCACCTGAATACTCCGCAGGAGATTTAGTCTGGCTTTCTACTAAGAACTTGAGATTACAAGTTCCTTCTAAGAAGATGGCCAGTCTCTTCATTGGACCCTTCCCTGTCCAAAGTGTTATCAATACCAATGCTGTCAAGCTACGTCTACCTAGTACTCTTAAGATTCATCCTACGTTTCACGTATCTTTATTAAAACCATATACACCTGCAAGAGATGCACAAATTCTTCTGCCACCTACAAGCCTTCCTCTTCCTGATGATGAGTATGAAGTTGAATCCATTTTGGACTCCAGGATCTCCAGGGGTGTTCTGCAGTACTTGGTCAGGTGGAAAAACTATTCAAGTGATGAGGATTCGTGGGAGCCTCTCTCCAATCTCAACACGCCTAAACTTCTCTCCTTGTTTCATCGTCGCCACCCTGATCGGCCTCGTCCATCCGCTGTGGAACAGCGTCCTTGAGGAGGGGGTTCTGTCAGGTTCTGCCTGGTTCAACCCATTTTTCTCCTAGCTACACCCACTACTTTCTGATTTGTTCCTCTTTCTTTAAGTGTGCCGCTCACCTGTTACACCTTGCTCAGTATTGATGATCTTCGCTACAGAGAGGTTTACCTGCCTGCTCAGCTTTTGCTTCTCTACCTTATTATCCGGAGTTCTGAGCCTTATCCTAAACAGCAACTTCTACCTTGGAATTACATACACAGTCTCTCTCTCTCTGTTGTGGGGTAAAGTACCTATTGCATTTTTTCATTTGCCTCTCGCTGCTTTCTTTTTACCGCAGCTCATACCTTCAGTGTTCATTCAGCCTGTCACTGTGTTTCTCCGATTACGCTACACAGCGTGACGTCACTTCCGGGTCTGCTCCGGTCTCAGTCTAACTACTCTGAATCACCTACGAAGGTAACCGTGCTTGCTCTCCTGCCTGTCTGCATTACCAAGGTACAAATTACTGCTAAACATCATACCTCATATCGTATGTACTGTGTCTTGTATTAAGATAAGAAGTTTAATCTCAAAACTATAAACATTAACCGCAACTTCACTTGTCTTGTCCTGTTACTCCAATGCTGCCTGACTGAATCTTTATCTTGTCCACAGTTCACCTGTTATTATCTAAGCCTGATCTTAACAGTATATTATTTTCTTATTCACTTTCTGCTGAATAAGTTATCAATGCTTGTTATATTAAACTTACTCACATGACTGAAGGAAACCTTTTCAGAAATAGAGGTTTCAGACAGTCCTGTGTAACATACATATTATTATTCATTCTGCAGTTGTGTTCCACCTAACATATAATCACCAGTTCCTGATAATGGTCACACACTAAAATAATCTTAGCAGGGGATTTCAACATCACCATGATTCCTATTAATTCAAATGATAACAAACTTTGACCAATAAACAAATAAGGCGTAACCGTATAGTTAAATCAATAAAGGTGTCTCTTTTACCTCATTCCCTAATAGAAACGTGGGTTACTTTATATTGAATGACCACTGATACTACCTTTTATTCGGCAGCACACAAATTCTATATTAGACTGGATTATATATATACAAGCCAGATCCTCCAGCCTCTGCTGGGTGGCTCTCAGATTCATGCATGCATATGGTCTGACCATTCAGTTATCACCTTGCAGGTTGATGGATTTTTGGATCCAAATAGGAGTAGATCATGGACCTTTGACGCTACATGCCTCAGGAACCCTCAAACACATGATAACATACTCAAACTATTAACTGAATACTGGCATATAAACACAGACACCACGACCAACCCGATGATCACATGGGCGGGCGGCGCACAAGGCGGTTTTAAGGGGGATACTTATCAAGGAAAAGGCACTACAGAATAAGAAATACAAACAACACCTGACACAATTATACAAAGAAATTGAAGACCTAGAAAGACAACATAAACTCCTTAAAAAAAGCTATCCAACAAGTTCTTCATTCTAAAAAAACTGCGTTAGCTGCCCTCCTTCACTCTCAGGCCACTAGGGCCATCCGAAAATTGCAATCGCAATTTTTTATATTTGCGAACAAGCCGGACCAATACATGGCATACAAGATTAGGGAACGATGTAGAGCCTCCGCTATTCCTTTGATTGAAAAACCAAATAACACTATGACTTCACACCCTCAGGAAATTGTAGACACTTTTGCCACCTACTATGGTGAATTATACGATGGGAGGAAGGTTAATCATAGCGCAGAGACAGAGATCCTTGTTTCTAATTTCTTCACTCATCATAACCCGTTACAAACTATATCCAAAGAACAGGGGGAAATTTTAAATGCACCTATTTCCAATTTAGAAGTGTTGGGGGCCATTAAAGATCTCAAACCGGGAAAAGCAGCAGGACCGGATGGCTTTCCGGGCTAATATTATAAATTATTTAAAACAACATTGGTCCCACACCTAGCCAAGTTCTGTAACTATATTATGGAGGGAGGAGATATTCCACCGGAACTACTGGCTGCAAAAATAGTAGTAATCCCTAAACCAGCTAGAGATCATAGAAAATGCCAAAACTACCGCCCAATATCTCTAATCAACCAGAATCGACTCAAACACATTATACCACATCTGGTTCATCCAGATCAAGTGGGTTTTATCAAGGGTAGGGAAGCCCCAGACAACATAAGAAGAATTACCAATTTAATCCAGACTCTGGGGGAGACGCGAACGCCTTCTCTGCTCCTTTCTTTGGATGCGGAGAAGGCGTTTGATAGAATCGACTGGGACTACATGTTTTTAACATTACACAAGAAGGGGTTCAAGGGGCCATTTATAAAAGCACTAAAGACTATATACTCTTTCCCGGGAGCACAAGTATCATCAGCGGGGTATAAATCTAAATCCTTCCCAATTTGTGACGGTACCAGACAGGGCTGTCCTCTGTCTCCATTGCTCTTCGCCCTATGCATAGAACCACTCACAACCAAGATTCGTTCACATGTAGATATAACAGGGGTCAACATAGATGCAGCGGAATACAAGTTAGCCCTCTTCACTGACGACATCTTACTGACTTTGACTAATCCACTGGTATCATTACCTAATCTCTATAATACATTGGAGATATTTTCAGCTATTTCGGGATTTAAAATTAATGCAGAAAAATGTGAAGCACTAGCCATTGCAATTCCCCGACAGACTCAGACAATTCTAGAAACAAACTTTAATTTTAAATAGTTGAAACACACCCTTAAATACTTAGGAATCTACCTCCCGACTCAATTCAAACAATTATATAAGGTTAATTATGTTCCACTGTTTTGACAAATAAAACAGGATCTGTTGAAGTAGAGGGGCTTTAGTTTCTCCTGGCTGGGTAGAGTGGCTGCGGTGAAGATAAATTCTATATACTCTTTCCCGGGAGCACAAGTGTCATCAGCGGGGTATAAATCTAAATCCTTCCCAAATTTGTAACGGTACCAGACAGGGCTGTCCTCTGTCACCATTGCTCTTCGCCCTATGCATAGAACCACTCACAACCAAGATTCGTTCACATGTAGATATAACAGGGGTCAACATAGATGCAGCGGAATACAAGTTGGCCCTCTTCACTGACGACATCTTACTGACTTTGACTAATCCACTGGTATCATTACCTAATCTCCATCATACATTGGAGATATTTTCAGCTATTTCGGGATTTAAAATTAATGCAGAAAAATGTGAAGCACTAACCATTGCAATTCCCCGACAGACTCAGACAATTCTAGAAACAAACTTTAATTTTAAATAGTTGAAACACACCCTTAAATACTTAGGAATCTACCTCCCGACTCAATTCAAACAATTATATAAGGTTAATTATGTGCCACTGTTTTGACAAATAAAACAGGATCTGTTGAAGTAGAGGGGCTTTAGTTTCTCCTGGCTGGGTAGAGTGGCTGCGGTGAAGATGAATGCCCTTCCGCGAATTCTATACTTGTTCAGAACTCTACCCATTAAAATAATTCGAGCAGATATAGACACATTACAGAATGATATACAAGCATTCATAAGGGGCAGTAAAATGACCAGAATAGCGAGAGCGATAGTAAACAGACATAAAACACTGGGGTGGGGATTGGAGCTCCAAATTTAATGGATTATTATAATGCATCCAGATTAGCTCAAGACACTTTGCTTCTGAAGAGATCCAGAGATATTGTCTGGCCTTCACTTGAAGCAAGACTATGCGGCTGGGATGAGACAGACTCAATCATTTGATACATTTTGCCTAGTGACTTATGGTCTCAACTCAGGAAATGGGAGAATAAGGACTAATATAGAGTAGCAGATTATATGGTGGGGAGTACAACGCTATCATATAACCAGTTACAGACAAAAATAGACCCATTGAGACTACACTGGTACTTGTATCTACAGGTAAATTCTGCTATACAAGCCTACTTTAAAAGTCCCCGAGGAGAAACTCCCGCAACACTAGAAACTTTCTGTAGATCAGAGGAACGCACTAAACACTCTATTTCTATCTTATATGTGGCCATACAATCTTCTCAGAATACCACTAAGACATCTATTATGTTAGCATGGGAAAACGAATTACATATATATAAAGAAGTGAAGGAGTGCTGATAAGGGTCTCCTGAGCTTGGATCTTAAAGAAAACACCACCAAGACCATTTACTGATGGTATCTAACACCAATGAGAACAGTACATATACACCCACAAGGAAGTAGACTTTGTTATAGAGGTTGCGGAGAAATAGGAACATATAGGCATATGTGGTGGGATTGTAGGGAAGTCGCAGGGATTTGGAGACAACTGTCTTCCTTTCTTAGTCAGATTCTAGATGAAACAGTTGATCTTACGATTCAACAGGCCCTTTTACATGAACATTTCAGCATGTACAATAAATCTATCAACACATTCATTAGAATTGTGTGCACGGTCACTAGGATGTGCATAGCCAGACATTGCAAAACAGGTGCTCCCACCTGGACAGAGATACTTAATAAAATTCAACACACATACACTATGTATGATTTAGCCTCAGGAATATTAGATAACAAAGAAGTAGTTCAAAAGGTGTGGTATTATTGGATAAGTAAAGAGGTCTTATATTCATAGAAATTTTTGAGAGATCTGGATCTCGTTGGCCAATAAAACAAGGTTTAAAATAAGAGATGTCGTCACTACCCCCCCTCCCCAATATAGATTATTTATCTATTCAATTACTACCTCCCCCCCTTTGTTATTCCCCTCCTAAAGGTTGCAGGCTGGTATTTATAATAGGCAGAGATAGGCGCCCCTTTATGAAGGGGCGCCTGTAGGCACATGCCTACTCTGCCTTATTATAAATCAAGCCCTGCCTGTTCCTTTAAAAAAAAAAAAAAACAGACAAAAAACAAACATAATGGGGCCTATTTATTATTGTGCAAGCGGACATGATCCAATATTGTGGATCATGTCCGCTGCACATCAATAAATACAGACAGTCTGCATTTATCATTTCACCAGCAGTTCTGGTGAACTGCTGGTGCAATACCGCCCCCTGCAGATTCGCGGCCAATCCGCCGCTAGCAGGAGGTGTCTATCAACCCGATCGTATTCAATTGGGTTGATTTCTGTCCGCCGCCTCAGAGCAGGCGGACAGGTTATGGAGCAGCGGTCCATACGGAGCTTGATAAATATGCTCCTTAGCCTGTTTCAAGTGACATAAGTTGGGTGTTTGCTCAGATTTATTTGAATATACTGTACCCATTTTTATGCATTCTTGGTTCACAGGATTGCTTTTTATTAAAATGTTGCTTATCACACCTGGGGGCCCATTTATCAAAGGGCTTGCGGACCTGATCCGACACTGCGGATCAGGTCCGCAAGACCTCGCTAAATGCGGAGAGCAATACGCTCTCCACATTTAACATTGCACCAGCAGCTCACAAGAGCTGCTGGTGCAACGCCGCCCCCTGCTGACTCGCGGCCAATCGGCCGCCAGCAGGGAGCTGTCAATCAACCCGATCGTATTCGATCGGGTTGATTTCCGGCGGTTCCTGTCCGCCTGCTCAGAGCAGGCGGACAGGGTTATGAAGCAGCGGTCTTTAGACCGCTGCTTCATAACTTGTGTTTCTGGCGAGTCTGAAGACTCGCCAGAAACACGGCCCTTCAAGCTCCATACGGAGCTTGATAAATGGGCCTGATTTACTCAAATTAAATAGGATCATCAGAATGTTCATTTATAATTGCTCTGCAGTGTGTGGAAATAAAATATTGTTAATTATAAAATTATTCAAAATGTTATGAAACGTTTATTTGAACAGACCATTGATGTTATAAATCCCTCAGTTAAGGTATTAGACAGACATTGCCAATACTGAATTAAAGGGATAGTCTACTTGAAAGTGTTTATTGCTTGAAAATATAGATAATCCCTTCATTATACATTACCATGTTTTGCATAACCAGCATTGTTATATTAATACATTTTTTACCTCTGTGATTACCTTTGTAGACTGCCCCCTTATCTCAGTGCTTTTTACAAACATGCATTTCAGCTTCTGACTCATACATAAGTCCATAGGAGTGAGCACTATTGTATCTACGTTGCACACATGAACTACACTGTCTAGCTGTGAAAAGCTAATAATATGCACTGAGATTGAGGTGGCCTTGAAGGGCTTTGAAATCAGACTCTGAGCCTACCTAGGTTTAGCCTTCAACAAAGAATACCAAGATAACAAAGCACATTTAATGATAAAAGTAAATTGGAAAGTTGTTTAAACGTCCATGATCTATTTGAATCATGAAACTTTAATTTTGACTAGACTATCCCTTTAAACTAAAACAGCTTTTACTTTGTTTCATGAAAGAATACCTTTAACACATTTAAATGCTACTCTTTCATATATATTATAAAAACCTTTTAAGTATTATGTACCTTTGACTTTTGCTTCAGTCACTTGTCCTTAGCAAGTAAAGGTCTGTGAAATCCCTTGTGAAAAGTCCTTTGATACACCTATTACATATAGTTATTAAAGTGTTTAACTAGAATTTCCTGTTATATTGTTTACTTTTCCAGACTGCTTTACGAATTGAAAAGATGTCTCTTTTAATGTATTGGAATGGTGTAGAAAAAAAGAAGCAAAAAAATATAAAAATCTCTGCAGCCATACCACATTTGCATATATGAATATTATTTTATTTAACTGTATCAATTCAATTTAAGTTATCTTTTAATATAAAATAACAACCTAATACTAGAAAACCTACAAAGGCAATTGGATGTTAAATGTAGGATTATAAACGGTTTGATTGCAAATAATTATGTTGTTTACCACATAGACTAGAAAATGACACTAAGAAACCTATTTATGAAAAAGTGCATTCTGGGGCAGCATCCACACTGATTATTTATTGTTATATACCATGCATGCCTAAAAAATGTGGGCCAGATTACAAGTAAAGTGGTATTTAACGCTCCCACTCGCGCCCAACTCTGCTAGAAGTAAGCTTTTTGCGCCTGTATTACAAATTGAAAGTTGAAGAAAACCTAACACCCTACTTGCACGCAAACACGATCGCATATTCTCAAGTGCGCTAAGCCAACATGAAAATATGAATATTTTACATTCCAATGTTCTTCACACAGAAAAATATGTTTTATTTATTCATAAATACATATTTCTACATATATCTGATGGTATTTTGGTACAATATATATACTGTATATATATATATATATATATATATATATATATATACACACATATACACTGGCCACTTTATTAGGTACACCTGTTCAATTGCTTGGTAACACAAATTGCTAATCAGCCAATTACAAGGCAGCACATCAATTGATTTAAGCATCTAGACTTGGTGAAGGCGACTTGCTGAAGTTCAAACCGAGCATCAAATTGGGGTAGAAATGGGATTTAAGTGACTTTGAACGTGGCATGGTTGTTGGTGCAAGACGGCTGGTCTGAATATTTAAAAAAATGCTCATCTACTGGGATTTTTAAGCACAACCATCTCTAGGGTTTACAGAGAATGGTCAGAAAAAGAGAAAATATACAGTGAGTGGCAGTTGTGTGGACCAAAATGCCTTGTTGATGTCAGAGGTCAGAGGAGAATGGGCAGACTGGTTTGAGATGATAGAAAGGCAACAGTAATGCGGGGAATATTTTTTGGCACACTTTGGGCCCCTTAGTACCAATTGAGCATCATTTAATGCCACGGCCTACCTGAGTATTGTTGCTTACCATGTCCATCCCTTCATAACTACAGTGTACCCATCTTCTGATGGCTACTTCCAGCAGGATAATGCACCATGTCACAAAGTTCAAATCATCTCAAACTGGTTTCTTGAACATGACAATGAGTTCCCTGTACTCCAATGGCCTCCCCAGTCACCAGATCTCAATCCAATAGAGCACCTTTGGGATGTGGTGGAATGGGAGATTCGGATAATGGATGTGCATCCGACAAATCTGCAGCAACTGTGTGATGCTATCATGTCAATATGGACCAAAATCTCTGAGGAATGTTTCCAACACCTTGTTGAATCTATCCCCAAAGAATTAAGACAGTTCTGAAGGCAAAAGGGGGTCCAACCCAGTACTAGCAAAGTGTACATAATAAAGTGGCTGGTGTGTGTGTGTGTGTGTGTGTGTGTATATATATATATATATATATATATATATATATATATATATATATACATACAGTATCTCACAAAAGTGAGTACATCCCTCACATTTTTGTAAATATTTTATTATATCTTTTCATGTGACAACACTGAAGAAATGTCACTTTGCTACAATGTAAAGTAGTGAGTGTACAGCCTGTATAACAGTGTAAATTTGCTGTCCCCTCAAAATAACTCAACACACAGCCATTAATGTCTAAACCGTTGGCAACAAAAGTGAGTACACCCCTAAGTGGAAATGTCCAAATTGGGCCCAATAAGCCATTTTCCTTCCCCAATGTCATGTTACTCATTAGTGTTACAAGGTTTCAGGTGTAAATGGGAAGCAGGTATGTTAAATTTGGTGTTATCGCTCTCACACTCTCTCATACTGGTAACTGGAAGTTCAACATGCCACCACATGGCAAACAACTCTCTGAGGAGGAAAAAGAATTGTTGCTCTACACAAAGATGACCTAGCCTTTAAGAAGATTGCCAAGACCCTGAAACTGAACTGCTGCATGGTGGGCAAGACCATACAGTGGTTTCACAGGACAAATTCCACTCAGAACAGGCCTCGCCATGGTCGACCAAAAAAGTTGAGTGCACGTGCTCAGCGTCATATCCAGAGGTTGTCTTTGGGAAAAAGACGTATGAGTGCTGCCAGCATTACTGCAGATGTTGAAGAGGTGGGGGTCAGCCTGTCAGTGCTCAGACCATACGCCAGACACTGCATCAAATTGGTCTGCATGGCTGTTGTCCCAGAAGGAAGTCTCTTCTAAAGATGCACAAGAAAACATGCAAACAGTTTGCTGAAGACAAGCAGACTAAGGACATGGAATCCTGGAACCATGTCCTGTGGTCAGATGAAACCAAGATAAACTTATTTGTTTCAAATTGTGTCAAGCGTGTGTGGCGGCAACCAGGTGAGGAGTACTACAGTCAAGCATGGTAGTGGGAGTGTCATGGTCTGGGCCTGCATGAGTGCTGCCTGCACTGGGGAGCTACAGTTCATTGAGGGAACCATGAATGCCAACATGAACTGTGACATACTGAAGCAGAGCATGATCCGCTCCCTTCGGAGACTGGGCCGCAGGGCAGTATTCCAACATGATAACAACCCCAAACACACCTCCAAGACGACCACTGCCTTGCTAAAGAAGCTGAGGGTAAAAGTGATGGACTGGCCAAGCAAGTCTCCAGACCTAAAACCTATTGAGGCATCCTCAAACAGAAGGTGGGGGAGCGCAAGGTCTCTAACATCCACCAGCTCTGTGATGTTGTCATGGAGGAGTGAAAGAGGACTCCAGTGGCAACCTGTGAAGTTCTGGTGAACTCCATGCCCAAGAGGTTTAAGGCAGTGCTGGAAAATAAGGGTGGCCACACAAAATATTGACACTTTTTTTTTGTTGCCAACAGTTTAGACATTAATGGCTGTGTGTTGAGTTATTTTTAGGGGACAGCAAATTTACACTGTTATACAGGCTGTACATTCACTACTTTACATTGTATCAAAGTGTCATTTCTTCAGTGTTGTAACATGAAAAGATATAATAAAATATTTACAAAAATGTGAGATACTGTATATTTCAAAAACAGTTAACCAGAGCTCTGATGACAGGGTAATCATTCAAGCAGAAATTGCGATTCTGCTCAAGCGATTCCATTTTCTTTCAACTTGTAATACGAGTGATAAACCTGAAGCGTGCAAACAACCACGATAAACCTCTTATCGATTGCGCATATCTGTTAACTCACCACTCCTAATCTTGCTCTCTATGTCCATTTAAGGGAGTTAAAATAAATACTCTTATGGTCTTATGGCTATCCTGATATTGCTAACTTGAGTAGTAAAAACATTTAGATTTTTTATTTTATTTTTTTAAGTAGGTAAGCACAAACGCAGGCTGGATTAGCTTAGTCGATCATCATCAATTTTAAAATTTTCTGAGATAAGTTTAACTGAAACCAGCAAGCTTTCCATAATCGATATTGAATAACATTTATATCCACAATGCTGCTTGTGTTTTTTAATCTAAATGTTGTTGCTGTCAGATTTAACTGTAGTTCATTTTGGATAATATTGATTTCCTTTTAAAGCAGCATCTAATTTATATTGCACTGTTGTCCCTAATCATGTAGATGATCTATCCCCAATGTCAGCACGTAGCGAGACCGGCAAGTGATCTGGCAGTGAGTTGTATTCAGGAAATATCATTGAGTGCTGTCATGTGACAACAAGTTCAGGCACAAATGATAAGACAGACACAAAATGAAAGAACTTGTTCTGTTTAACCTTTTAGCAGCTGGAATTTTGTAGCTCCTTATGGCCTCAAAGATTAAAAGAAATGAACAAAAATGAGTGGTAATAAAGAGTAAAAATAATGAGGAATGTAATTTTATGAAGTAATAATTCATAAGATAATGATAAAAAAAACTAATTTATAAAAAGAAAATAATAAAAATTCTAAAAAGATTCATTATTTTTAAAACATTTTTTGACAATGTAATATCTGCAAAAAAGTTCCTGTAGTGAGTCTGAGAAAGTTGTAAAACTGATAGAGAAATGGTCTCATGTATCTAAGATGGCAAAAATGGATATTATTTAAGAAATACTTTTTTCAACAAAAATAAATAATTATACAGTAATTGAATTAGATAATTATCTTAACAGGTAATTGTACTCTGGAAAAACAGTGTGTGTGTATATATATATATATATATATATATATATAACTTGTTCAGAAAAGCACTCACTAGACTTCTTCTTATAAAACTTAACCTTTAATATATTGCCAAAAGATAAAATAGCATTACTTTTTAGCATTCTTATAAATTTGTATTACGGTAATATTTATTATGCTGTAAACTACTTAAATATAGATAAAAAATAGTAGATTTTTTTTTAATACTTTCCACACTTAACATAACAGTTATAGCTCTAAGAATACAGTGTATGTTTCTTAAAGGAAAATTAAAGTAATTTCTCTCTGCTGCATCTTAAAAATAATTTTAAAACGTATTGCTGATAGAAAATGCACCTTTAATTCTAAACCATTATTTATCTCTAGACCTAAAGAATATGGTGAGTGTTTCTTTAAGGGGCTATAATTTATATTGTATCTGAAACACAATATTTTTAAATGTATTTCAAATGTATCTTTTTTTGCTTTGTTCTCTTGGTATTCTTAGTTGGAAGCTTAGTGATATCAGAATGTGTCAAGGAGCGCCTAAGGGAAAGGCTAGGTGGAAATAGATTGGCTAATATTACAAATATGGGCCTTAAAATATAAACATTTAATATTGAAAAACATATAAAAAACATAAACATCTAGTATTAAAAACAAACATACATTAGAAAGCACCAAATGTATGGCGTACAGATTAGCATGGATTCATGTAACAGAATAAACTACTAGTAGTTTAGAACAGATTCCTATGTCCAATCAGAACACGTGTGTGGGAATACGTGTGTAAGATGAGTTTGTCGTTCCAAACGAAATAAGGTTGTAAATGTTCTGTATGTGGATGCCATGATGTGTAGATAGATTCTTAAATGGTGATATCAAAATGCAAAAGTGAAAAAATGAAAAAAAGATTCAAAAGAAATGATTGAAAAAAGTTGGAGAAAATGTAGATAAAAATGTGAAAAATTCAGAAAAAATATCAAGAGATACAGTGAAAAACTTCAAAAATAAAATTTGAAAAAATTGCAAAATACCAGAATATTGAAAAAATAGCAAAAATAGTTTGCTGTCCACTCTAACGAAGAAGGTGGTTGAAAATATATCTTCTGATAGGATAGGTCCAGAATTATACGGAGCTATCTTTTCCTGAAACCTATAAATAAAGAAAATATAATAGTTCAATATTGCTAGGAACAATACAGAATGATCAGAAATTGGCTTACCATATACTGTCAACACGTTTCGGCCTTATAATAGGCCTTTATCAAGACTAAATATGGTGTGTATTGGTAGCATTAATTATACTTTGTATTGATGAATCATTAGGCAGTTTGTTTTGGCGCCAAAACCCTTGGGTCGCGTGCTGATGATGTTATTTGGATATATGGCTCAAACATGGGTATAACGTGATAGCCCGAAGTGACATCATCATAGTGGTGTCACTTCCGGTTTCTGCCAATCTTTCGATATTTCTTGTGTACACTTTGTTAGCCAAATGTAGTATCAATATGTATGTAGCGCCACTGTACTCACTATGTCTGTACTCACTATATTTGCTCTCACCTCTTGTGCCTCTAGGGACAATTGGTAACGGGAACTCTCGAGTGTGGTGCAGACATTCGAACGACCGGAAGTGACATAATTATTTGGAAACGTCACTTCAGGTTTCGGGTGGATATGGTTACAGCTTATTTCTTCAACATAGAATTATATGTTGATCTAAGGAAGTATAGTTCAAATCCCTAATATTGAAATCTCTGGCAGAATATCTAGGAGAAACTATCAATATATCGAACTGCGTCTTAGGTGTACAAATACATATATAACAGCTAGTGTAAGGGTCTCCCAAATGGCAATAAATGTAACCGGAAGTGACATAGTTGTTAGAATTTGGATTCTAATTATTTAAATAAATGTCTACATTTTCTGTGGTTGTTGACATTAGTTAGGAGTGTCCAGAGTTAACGTCAGTGATATAATTCACATATTAGTTAACAACAGATTCGTTAAACACAGATTTGTTAAAAACATTTGTTATGCACAAGTGTATTAAAAAATATGAAAAATAGTAAGAAAGAAAAGAAAGACGGCCATCATATGGTTTCTGAAAGACTCCTCAGAATTGTTTTTGAGATGCTGATAACGTTACCATATGTAGTGTAAAAATGTAAAACACCTTACGGGTCTATCTCCCAGCACTTAGCCTAATTGTGTTCCTATTAGCTCCTAGAGACTAAGGGCCCCTAGCATGCCCTATAAATTAGCAACAAATATAGTAAAATGCTCAAGAAGCGCCTTATAAGTGATAAGGCAAAGTAAACAGTATTATCTTACAACAAATCTATTTAATATTAATAAACAATGTGTATACATAAAATTTAACATGGATCCATGCTATACATTAGTAAATTAAATAAAATGTAATAAAATGACTGAAATTTAAAATATAAAAAATGTATATATATGTATATATAGTATGTATACAATAAATTGCGGATATAAAAAGCGAATATAAAACAATCTAGATTGTTACGATCAAAGGTCTGAGAAAGTTCCGTTGGGACCTAAATGTGTCTCATAAAGATGAGGTGGTCAAGGTAATGACATAGATTGAGCCAAATAAGTGGTTGAGTGGAAGTGATATCATGATAAACTGAGCATTCAACTAAGACACTTCCACACCATACAGGATTATCACACAGGATCCAGAGTGCACATTTGGAATACAGTGAGGCCTCGGTTTACGAATTTAATTCGTTCTCCGGGTCGTTTCGTATTGCGAAAAATTCGTAAACCGAAACACGGTTTCCCATAGGAATGCATTGAAAATCAATTAATGCGTTCCGGAGGTCCGAAAAAATTCAAGTAAAGTGTCCAAAAAAGGCTCCAAAAGGCTCCAAAAGGCTTAACAACTTGCTGCAAATGGCTCCAATGTCTCCAAAAGGCTCCACAACTTGCTGCAAATGGCTCCAAAAGGCTTAACAACTTGCTGCAAAATGGCTCCAAAACCTCTCCAACACCTCTACACTGGTACCCAAACTTCATTAATTCAATCATACTTGAGTATGCAGGGGGCACAGGGGCCACTGGTTTCGTATTGCGAAAAATATTCGTAAACCGAGGGGGGCAAACCGGCATTTTGTTTCGTATTGCGAAAAAAAATCGTAAACCGAGGGGGGCAAACCGGCATTTTGTTTCGTATTGCGAAAAAAAATTGTAAACCGAGTCAAATTTTCTTCAAATTTCGATTTCGTAAACCGAAATTTCGTATACCGAGTCGTGCGTAAACCGGGCCTCACGTATACCCTTATTAGTTAAATCATCTTCACCAGCATTTTTTCACCAATTTTTTCACATTTTTTCTTTTATTTTTATCATTATTTTTATTTTCATTTTTATTATTTTTATTTTTTATTTTTTCATACACATTTTTTTCATTTTTATTATTTTTTCACTATGTTTCACCATTTTTCCACTTTATAAACAGTTCACCCTCAAGGTGTATAACAGGACATTATCCCGATATCACTACCACTCAACTACTTATTTGGCTCAATCTCTGTCATTACCTTGACCACCTCATCTTTATGAGACTCATTTAGGTCCCAACGGAACTTTCTCAGACCTTTGATCGTAACAATCTAGATTGTTTTATGTTCCCTTTTTATATCCGCAATTTATTGTATACATACTATATATACATATTTATAGATTTTTATATTTTAAATTTCAGTCATTTTATTACATTTTATTTCATTTACTAATGTATAGCATGGATCCATGTTAAATTGTATGTATACACATTGTTTGTTAATATTAAATAGATTTGTTGTAAGATAATACTGTTTCCTTTGCCTTATCACTTATAAGGCGCTTCTTGAGCATTTTCCTATAGAGTTGGGGTGTCTGCCTTAGGAGTGTTAGACATATAAACATATTAATAGATCATGTTAGAGTGTTACCCATTTCTGAAAATACAGAGACTGATATAACAATAACTATGAATAAATACATAAAATGCATAATATATAAATTATATATAAAATATATATAAAATGTTTAGAGTCAATAGTAAATACTGGGTCAGAAATACATATAATATTATAGATTAGAATGTACAGTTTGCGATAAATGCGGCATGATATCATCAACACATAAATTGAGTGGGCATAGAAGTAGAAACATCAGAAGTACGAAAATTAACATTTATATGAGAACCTCTGGATGTATATGAAGTGTATACACTATTGAGTCATGGTAAGATGTTATAGGGACAGATATAGTGGAATTAATACACAAATATGTATACCACATAGGGCTGCATAGAGCTTGTATGGACGTACATGCAATTAGCAGAAATATGTGTATATGTTGTTAATTAATTAGTTGTCTTCACATTGAGAAGGTGTGAAAGGTCTTCCTTATTATTTAGACCTTTCAGGTAGAGACAGTCCAAATTAAAGATCCATTTGGACTCTACAATTAGTAACTTTTTCTCATAGTCACCACCCCTCCAATTTGGTGTGATTTTTTTAAAATGCCCATGTAACGGAAGCTTTTTTTATTTCCTTGGTGATGAGTTGTGAATTGTCTGTATATGGGGGGTCTCTATATTTTTGTTTTGGATCTGCAGCAGGTGTTCCTTGATTCTGTCTTTTAGTTTTCTAGACGTTTCGCACACATATTGTAGGCCACAGCTGCATTGTATCAAGTAGATCACTCCTTTACTTTGGCATCTTATTAAATCCCTTATTTCATATTTGACATTTGTATTGTGAGAGGTAAAGTTATTTGTCTTCCTACCGTTTTTACAAGCTTTACAGCTAGGGCATGGGAAGAAACCCCTAATGTTTCTTCCATATACATCTTTAGTTCCATATTTCATTTGTCTTGGTATGCTAGGTGATAATTTTCTTTTCAGATTATTAGTCTTCCTATAGATAAATCTTGGTTGTGGTGTTAATTTGTCACCTTTGACATCATCATTTTTGAGTAATAGCCAGTGCTTTTTAAAAATATTCTCGATTAGTTGTCTGTTCTCACTATATTCTGGGAGGAACAAAAATAACTTTACCTCCTACAATACAAATGTCAAATATGAAATAAGGGATTTAATAAGATGCCAAAGTAAAGGAGTGATCTACTTGATACAATGCAATATGTGGGCCAAACGTCTAGAAAACTATATCACTGTTTACTTCAGGGCAAGCTAGGTACCCTTTTCAAGGAGTTATAGGTGTTGTTTATGCCAAGCGCTGGGGGTATATTGTTTGTTTAGTTGGAAGCTAAACCTAGTTAGTCTCATTCTAATTTCTATGCTCTTGAAGGCCGCCTCTTATCTGAATGCACTTGACAGTTTTTCAAAGCTAGAGAGCGTTAGTTCATATGTGCCACATAGATAACATTGTGCTCACAACCGTGGAGTTACCTAGGAGTCAGCACTGACTGGCTAAAATGCAAGTCTGTCAAAACAACTGAAATAAGGTGGCAATCTACAGAGGCTTAGATACAAGGTAATCAAAGAGGTAAAAAGTTAATTAACATAACAGTGTTGGTTACGCAAAACTGGAGAATGGGTAATAAAGGGATTATCTATCTTTTAATTCAATAACAATTAAAAATAATTTATATACATTTTTGTTCATCAGCACATCTGTAGCCATTGTCCTTAACAGCCAGTGAGAAATTGAGACTTGATTGAAAGTTGTTCATAAACATACAGTATTTTTCCAATAAATTTTAAAAACTTTAAAAAAAATATAATAATTTTGTGAAAGCAACTAGTGTTTTAAAGCTCTCTGGTCTGGTTAGATTTTAGAAGATACATAAGAATTAGCACTATGATGAGCGAGCAGCATCTGTTGCCCATATTTAACATTGCACAAGTCAATGCGGCCCCCTACTCACACGTGGCCAATTGCCCAAGATCAGGGACTGTCAATCATCCTGATCTGATTGGGTCTGGATGATTAAAATCCACTACATTTTGTTGGCGGAGAAGTTAGGAGTGTACTCACTTTTGTTGCCAACGGTTTAGACATTAATGGCTGTGTGTTGAGTTATTTTAAGGGGACAGCAAATGTACACTGTTATACAGGCTGTACACTCACTACTTTACATTGTAGCAAAGTGTTATTTCTTCAGTGTTGTCACATGAAAGGATATAATAAAATATTTACAAAAATGTGAGGGGTGTACTCACTTTTGTGGGATACAGTATATATATATATATATATATCGGCGTTTTCCGAAAACTGTCCCAGGGGCGTTAAATGGAAAAACCTGTTTTTTTGGTCTTCATTCTTGGACCAAATAACAGCCCAGGGCTATAATGCGGTAGTCACTTATACCACTCTGTAGGATGCTGATAGCCCCTCCAAATGATTTTAAAGTGCTAGGCCATAACAAATAAAAAGAGGATGCTTTATGTTCTTGTAGTAAGTACATTTATTACCTCATGTACATTTTTTTTAAATAAAAAAAAACAAACATGTTTAATCAAACTGGCATTTCAAGTTTTTTTAATATAACCAGATACATACGGCATCTGGTAAAATGTTCATGTAACTCTCAAATAGAAACTTTTTTCTTTTTTGATGCCCTACTGACACGGAAGTAAGCTCCGTAATGTATTAGAGTCTCTGGATAAGTCTCAGGTAGGAGCTGTGCAATGTGCACATGTTATTATTATTCCTAGTATTCCTCTTACTGTCAACTATACGTTAGGAGTCCGATTGGATTTGTTTTAGGATTAATTATGTTAGACTTTTTTTGCGATATTCAGCCCTAAACAGCATAAAACATAATCTCCAAAAGATATAACCAGAGATGAGCTCAGATAATGTTTAACCCCATATAACCGCCCACCTAAAATAATCGCCCATGTGCGGCTTATCGGGTGGGCGGGTTTCCGTAAAACCCTGGTATGATTATATATATATATATATATATATATATATATAGTACCAAGATGAGCACTCTCACTTCAAAATTCAGCAGCCAGGGTGCTAGTGGATAGTAGATAATGATAGCAAAAACTTGCACTCACTGGACTTTTCAAACACGAAACATTTAATGTAACGTTTCGGAGACAAAGTATCCCCTTCCTCAGACCATCTGAGGAAGGGGATACTTTGTCTCCGAAACGTTACATTAAATGTTTCGTGTTTGAAAAGTCCAGTGAGTGCAAGTTTTTGCTATCATTATATATATATATATATATATATATATAAAAATATCTATTTAAAAATACTTAGAACATATACTGCTATGTGCAAAACGTAGGAATGTTAAATACTTACAGTAGATACATAGTTCAAAACATTATTAAAAGTTAATATTGAATAAATATGTTTTCATCTACTTAACTGCAAAGGGCTCCATTGCACATATATATATATATATATATATATATATATATATATATATATATATATATATATATATATATATATATATATATATATATATATATATATATTTAGAAATGTCTATCTTAAAGCCGTTTGTCTGCCTTTTTTTCTAACACCTGAGAACTCATATATTTGAGACCTAAAACTTTTTTGTGCAATATTCTTTTTTAACAATTTTTATTAGATAGTGTTATTATGAGTGTAACTCTACTTAGTAATGTATTTTTGATGTGTCTGGTGACACTTTTTTGTTTTTTGAAACAGTTAATCTGATGATGCATTATAGTATACCTTTTTAGTATACCTTTTTGCATTTTATATTTATTCTTGAAATTGATTTTTTTGTCATTTAGTTTTCCTTTAATTTGGCATTTAAAAAAACAATGTGCAAGTACCAGATCAACAGTTTATCACACTTTTGTTTGAGTCCAATGGCATAATTGTTAGCCTTTTATAACAATATATCTGATTACATACACATCAGTCTATTTAAATATTGAGAGACAAACTGTAGGCTATATTAACTAAGGTAAATATTTTATTTCCATAAGGCATTCGCCAATTCTCAGGAACAAAAAACAAAAAAATTATTTTCCCTGGAAATTATAACATCAAATGGTACAACTAACATTTTATAAATGGTCCTTTTTAAAACAATAATGTTTTTTTTTTTACATCATTTTGCAGAGTTTAGAAATCCCTAAGATATATTCAATGTCTCACAAAGCTCACTGGAACTGACATAAACTTGTCCTGTGAGGGCAATCAATTTTACAAGCGGCCATCAACAAATAGTGTATGTGGTTACCTCCAGACACAGATATATCTCTTTAACAAATATGTTCCATCACTGTGATGGGTTTTAAAATGATGGTAAACTGTCAGGGATGTAATTAATGGCAATGAACCAATAGAGACCTTCCCTGTTTAAAACTGTTTTTCAATCTTTCATATCAGCATGACAAGAACTCTGTAGCCTGAGTCCATCATGTGAACTGTTGTCTAAAATTAGTCCTGTAAATTGTATGTTATATGCCCTATCATACATCTACCTGCAAGCCTTCTTGCTTTCTTCCAATAAAGTAGATTTTATTTGTTGTATATTTAAATATCATGGGTGGTTTTGTGGTTTAAACTTACTTAAAAATCATTGTAATAAAAGTTGGTCTATAAAATACCTCCTAAAATTCCTAAAATGGATCTAGGAAGATGTGGACTAAGAGCCCAGTTTCTAAAACTCTCTGGGCTTGTGAGATTCTCTAAAAAAAAAATCTATGAAGCCCCTGTCAAAATTATCTAAAGGCAGTTTTTACTATGAGAACAGTGAGTCTTGCAAAGGGATGTTCCCCACATTTAAGTATGTGAAGGTAATGCATATATTACAATAGGAATCACAACAAATTGTAATTAAAAAATCTAATAAAGTAAATAAATGATTTGTATAAATAAAAATATGCAGTAAAAAATTGTATTGTTCAATAACATTAAAAATTGTACCAATTTGTTCTACAAAAATCGTATATTAGGGACAAATGTAACATTTGTATTGGAATTGAACAGAAAAAAAAAAAGAATTCGGTGTACAGTAGAATTTGTAATGCAACTACACGGATCATGCAAAAACACTGTGAAATTCATATTTATTATATAATATTATACAAAATTCAAGGTGTTTTATTTTCCTTATTGTAAATTGAGTTTCCCTGTTTCTGCTAGTGGACCAGGGGCATTCAATGGGCGTAGCTTCCATTTCTCCACCTCATCTGGCGTATTCTCTAAACATTTTTACCCTTCTTATCTCACTGTTTTTTCTCACAAACTAAAAGGTGGCAAGATTGTGTTAAAAAAAAAAAAGACACAACACCACTCTAACAAAATAACACATGTATATGAAAACAGAGGCAAAGATACTTAATACTGAAAGGAGAATAATCTAATTTGTATAAGCTGCAGTATTTTTTTTTTTAAGTGTGCCCTCTGCTCCATGCGATCTTTGATTTCTCCAGCAAAGTTTCCCTTTCCAATGAGCTACACATTACTTTCTATGGGAGACATCTTATAACTTTTTTAGAGACAGTCCAGGCTCCTAACCTATGACAATCCAGAAAAAAGTGGCACAGCATATATATATATATATATATATATATATATACACATACACACACACAAATACAAAATTTTTGCATAGGAAATTAGCACATCCAGGCAAGTTCCCCACTTGCTTTCCCCAAGTAAAACTTCGTGTACATTGTTACCAATGCACAAGAGGATTCTGGGTAAGATATGCAAATAAGATTTGCAAAATCTCAGATTTTTTGCCTCAAATACTGTTTTAACACAGCAGTCCCTTAATATGGTGATTACAGCAATACACTGTGTTATTTGAAGCAAAAATATCTGAGATTTTGCATATCTAGTTTGCATATCTTACCCGGAATCCTCTTGTGCATTAGTAACAATGTACATGGAGTTTTACTGGGGAAAAGCAAACGGGGAACTTGCCTGGATGTACTAATGCAAAAATGTTGTATTGATTTACTTTTGAGACATGGAGGATTTTAATCTCAGATTTTTATCTTCACCATAATTTTAATGATTTATAAATATATATAAATATATATATATATATATATATATATACATATACATATATACAGTATATGACACAAAAATGGGGTATAGTGGGAATGAAAGCTGTAATGATCAGGCATGTGTAAGTATCATACTCTCACTAGCCTATATATTACCTAGATGAGGTTTCATTGGTGCAGACCTATAAACAATAATATAATCAAAAATATAATAGAAGTAGATACTCAATAAACACTTGTTTATTGAGATAATTTGAAGCTGTGTAATTTTCATAAAAGAGTGCTGAATTCCCTGTCTTTTTATAGGTTGACAGTAGCATGAGTCCATCTCTTTCTACTTCTATTATATTTTTGATCATACACACACACATATATATATATATATATATATATATATATATATATATATATATATATATAAATATACTGTATATATATATATATATATATATATATATATATATATATATATATATACAAAATAGAATATTGCCACACATCCACTTGCAAACCAAATGGGCTTCCTATACTGGGATCACCGTCAAACCTTCCAAATATTAGGGGTATACCATCCTTCGTAATGGTCAAGTTCGAAAATCACGCCACTTAGAATCAGCTGTATGCGAGCATTAAAGCCAGCAGCTCGCATCAGCTGTTTATGGTAGCATCAACAAACAGCTACCACAAACAGCTGATGCGAGCTGCCGGCTTTAATGCTCGCATACAGCTGATTCTAAGTGGCGTGATTTTCTAACTTGACCATTACGAAGGATGGTATAACCCTAATATTTGGAAGGTTTGACGGTGATCCCAGTATAGGAAGCCCATTTGGTTTGCAAGTGAGACTTCAGGACGCCTGAATTAATCCTTTCTATGGCAGACAACTAAGGGATATCTAAAAAGAGAGAAGCGCTCAACCTGGAAACGAACAATAGCATAATAGCTTGTTCTATGGCTAGTTACCACCCAAGAAGCAGCCTCTTTTTGCTCAACATGTGCCTTTCACAGAGAAACACTTTCCTGAAGCATATCAGTCTGATCCTGACTTCACAGTACAGTCCAGCCCCGAAATACCAGGCAATTCTTCTCTGAACAAGAGAAACAGCAAAACCCCAGACGTACGTTTCAGCCTATTGTGGGCCTCGTCAGTGAGGTGCAGCCATATCCCTCTAGGCACACTGAGCAACGGGTCCACGTCTGGATTCCCGCATCACACTTAGGGAGACTTCCCAAAATGTCATAATTTGCATAAATAAAAAGAGAGAAGCGCTCAACCTGGAAACGAACAATAGCATAATAGCTTGTTCTATGGCTAGTTACCACCCAAGAAGCAGCCTCTTTTTGCTCAACATGTGCCTTTCACAGAGAAAAACTTTCCTGAAGCATATCAGTCTGATCCTGACTTCACAGTACAGTCCAGCCCCGAAATACCAGGCAATTCTTCTCTGAACAAGAGAAACAGCAAAACCCCAGACGTACGTTTCGGCCTATTGTGGGCCTCGTCAGTGAGGTGCAGCCATATCCATCTAGGCACACTGAGCAACGGGTCCACGTCTGGATTCCCGCATCACACTTAGGGAGACTTCCCAAAATGTCATAATTTGCATAAATAAAAAGAGAGAAGCGCTCAACCTGGAAACGAACAATAGCATAATAGCTTGTTCTATGGCTAGTTACCACCCAAGAAGCAGCCTCTTTTTGCTCAACATGTGCCTTTCACAGAGACAAACTTTCCTGAAGCATATCAGTCTGATCCTGACTTCACAGTACAGTCCAGCCCCGAAATACCAGGCAATTCTTCTCTGAACAAGAGAAACAGCAAAACCCCAGACGTACGTTTCGGCCTATTGTGGGCCTCGTCAGTGAGGTGCAGCCATATCCCTCTAGGCACACTGAGCAACGGGTCCACCTCTGGATTCCCGCATCACACTTAGGGAGACTTCCCAAAATGTCATAATTTGCATAAATAAAAAGAGAGAAGCGCTCAACCTGGAAACGAACAATAGCATAATAGCTTGTTCTATGGCTAGTTACCACCCAAGAAGCAGCCTCTTTTTGCTCAACATGTGCCTTTCACAGAGAAAAACTTTCCTGAAGCATATCAGTCTGATCCTGACTTCACAGTACAGTCCAGCCCCGAAATACCAGGCAATTCTTCTCTGAACAAGAGAAACAGCAAAACCCCAGACGTACGTTTCGGCCTATTGTGGGCCTCGTCAGTGAGGTGCAGCCATATCCCTCTAGGCACACTGAGCAACGGGTCCACGTCTGGATTCCCGCATCACACTTAGGGAGACTTCCCAAAATGTCATAATTTGCATAAATAAAAAGAGAGAAGCGCTCAACCTGGAAACGAACAATAGCATAATAGCTTGTTCTATGGCTAATTACCACCCAAGAAGCAGCCTCTTTTTGCTCAACATGTGCCTTTCACAGAGAAAAACTTTCCTGAAGCATATCAGTCTGATCCTGACTTCACAGTACAGTCCAGCCCCGAAATACCAGGCAATTCTTCTCTGAACAAGAGAAACAGCAAAACCCCAGACGTACGTTTCGGCCTATTGTGGGCCTCGTCAGTGAGGTGCAGCCATATCCCTCTAGGCACACTGAGCAACGGGTCCACGTCTGGATTCCCGCATCACACTTAGGGAGACTTCCCAAAATGTCATAATTTGCATAAATAAAAAGAGAGAAGCGCTCAACCTGGAAACGAACAATAGCATAATAGCTTGTTCTATGGCTAGTTACCACCCAAGAAGCAGCCTCTTTTTGCTCAACATGTGCCTTTCACAGAGAAAAACTTTCCTGAAGCATATCAGTCTGATCCTGACTTCACAGTACAGTCCAGCCCCGAAATACCAGGCAATTCTTCTCTGAACAAGAGAAACAGCAATACCCCAGACGTACGTTTCGGCCTATTGTGGGCCTCGTCAGTGAGGTGCAGCCATATCCCTCTAGGCACACTGAGCAACGGGTCCACGTCTGGATTCCCGCATCACACTTAGGGAGACTTCCCAAAATGTCATAATTTGCATAAATAAAAAGAGAGAAGCGCTCAACCTGGAAACAAACAATAGCATAATAGCTTGTTCTATGGCTAGTTACCA
Organism: Bombina bombina; assembly: GCF_027579735.1. NCBI lineage: Eukaryota > Metazoa > Chordata > Amphibia > Anura > Bombinatoridae > Bombina > Bombina bombina. The sequence continues at coordinate 166,610,414 of NC_069507.1, forward strand.
CCCAAGAAGCAGCCTCTTTTTGCTCAACATGTGCCTTTCACAGAGAAAAACTTTCCTGAAGCATATCAGTCTGATCCTGACTTCACAGTACAGTCCAGCCCCGAAATACCAGGCAATTCTTCTCTGAACAAGAGAAACAGCAAAACCCCAGACGTACGTTTCGGCCTATTGTGGGCCTCGTCAGTGAGGTGCAGCCATATCCCTCTAGGCACACTGAGCAACGGGTCCACCTCTGGATTCCCACATCACACTTAGGGAGACTTCCCAAAATGTCATAATTTGCATAAATAAAAAGAGAGAAGCGCTCAACCTGGAAACGAACAATAGCATAATAGCTTGTTCTGTGGCTAGTTACCACCCAAGAAGCAGCCTCTTTTTGCTCAACATGTGCCTTTCACAGAGAAAAACTTTCCTGAAGCATTTCAGTCTGATCCTGACTTCACAGTACAGTCCAGCCCCGAAATACCAGGCAATTCTTCTCTGAACAAGAGAAACAGCAAAACCCCAGACGTACGTTTCGGCCTATTGTGGGCCTCGTCAGTGAGGTGCAGCCATATCCCTCTAGGCACACTGAGCAACGGGTCCACCTCTGGATTCCCGCATCACACTTAGGGAGACTTCCCAAAATGTCATAATTTGCATAAATAAAAAGAGAGAAGCGCTCAACCTGGAAACGAACAATAGCATAATAGCTTGTTCTATGGCTAGTTACCACCCAAGAAGCAGCCTCTTTTTGCTCAACATGTGCCTTTCACAGAGAAAAACTTTCCTGAAGCATATCAGTCTGATCCTGACTTCACAGTACAGTCCAGCCCCGAAATACCAGGCAATTCTTCTCTGAACAAGAGAAACAGCAAAACCCCAGACGTACGTTTCGGCCTATTGTGGGCCTCGTCAGTGAGGTGCAGCCATATCCCTCTAGGCACACTGAGCAACGGGTCCACGTCTGGATTCCCGCATCACACTTAGGGAGACTTCCCAAAATGTCATAATTTGCATAAATAAAAAGAGAGAAGCGCTCAACCTGGAAACGAACAATAGCATAATAGCTTGTTCTATGGCTAGTTACCACCCAAGAAGCAGCCTCTTTTTGCTCAACATGTGCCTTTCACAGAGAAAAACTTTCCTGAAGCATATCAGTCTGATCCTGACTTCACAGTACAGTCCAGCCCCGAAATACCAGGCAATTCTTCTCTGAACAAGAGAAACAGCAAAACCCCAGACGTACGTTTCGGCCTATTGTGGGCCTCGTCAGTGAGGTGCAGCCATATCCCTCTAGGCACACTGAGCAACGGGTCCACGTCTGGATTCCCGCATCACACTTAGGGAGACTTCCCAAAATGTCATAATTTGCATAAATAAAAAGAGAGAAGCGCTCAACCTGGAAACGAACAATAGCATAATAGCTTGTTCTATGGCTAGTTACCACCCAAGAAGCAGCCTCTTTTTGCTCAACATGTGCCTTTCACAGAGAAAAACTTTCCTGAAGCATATCAGTCTGATCCTGACTTCACAGTACAGTCCAGCCCCGAAATACCAGGCAATTCTTCTCTGAACAAGAGAAACAGCAATACCCCAGACGTACGTTTCGGCCTATTGTGGGCCTCGTCAGTGAGGTGCAGCCATATCCCTCTAGGCACACTGAGCAACGGGTCCACGTCTGGATTCCCGCATCACACTTAGGGAGACTTCCCAAAATGTCATAATTTGCATAAATAAAAAGAGAGAAGCGCTCAACCTGGAAACAAACAATAGCATAATAGCTTGTTCTATGGCTAGTTACCACCCAAGAAGCAGCCTCTTTTTGCTCAACATGTGCCTTTCACAGAGAAAAACTTTCCTGAAGCATATCAGTCTGATCCTGACTTCACAGTACAGTCCAGCCCCGAAATACCAGGCAATTCTTCTCTGAACAAGAGAAACAGCAAAACCCCAGACGTACGTTTCGGCCAATTGTGGGCCTCGTCAGTGAGGTGCAGCCATATCCCTCTAGGCACACTGAGCAACGGGTCCACCTCTGGATTCCCGCATCACACTTAGGGAGACTTCCCAAAATGTCATAATTTGCATAAATAAAAAGAGAGAAGCGCTCAACCTGGAAACGAACAATAGCATAATAGCTTGTTCTGTGGCTAGTTACCACCCAAGAAGCAGCCTCTTTTTGCTCAACATGTGCCTTTCACAGAGAAAAACTTTCCTGAAGCATTTCAGTCTGATCCTGACTTCACAGTACAGTCCAGCCCCGAAATACCAGGCAATTCTTCTCTGAACAAGAGAAACAGCAAAACCCCAGACGTACGTTTCGGCCTATTGTGGGCCTCGTCAGTGAGGTGCAGCCATATCCCTCTAGGCACAATGAGCAACGGGTCCACGTGTGGATTCCCGCATCACACTTAGGGAGACTTCCCAAAATGTCATAATTTGCATAAATAAAAAGAGAGAAGCGCTCAACCTGGAAACGAACAATAGCATAATATCTTGTTCTATGGCTAGTTACCACCCAAGAAGCAGCCTCTTTTTGCTCAACATGTGCCTTTCACAGAGAAAAACTTTCCTGAAGCATATCAGTCTGATCCTGACTTCACAGTACAGTCCAGCCCCGAAATACCAGGCAATTCTTCTCTGAACAAGAGAAACAGCAAAACCCCAGACGTACGTTTCGGCCTATTGTGGGCCTCGTCAGTGAGGTGCAGCCATATCCCTCTAGGCACACTGAGCAACGGGTCCATGTCTGGATTCCCGCATCACACTTTGGGAGACTTCCCAAAATGTCATAATTTGCATAAATAAAAAGAGAGAAGCGCTCAACCTGGAAACGAACAATAGCATAATAGCTTGTTCTATGGCTAGTTACCACCCAAGAAGCAGCCTCTTTTTGCTCAACATGTGCCTTTCACAGAGAAAAACTTTCCTGAAGCATATCAGTCTGATCCTGACTTCACAGTACAGTCCAGCCCCGAAATACCAGGCAATTCTTCTCTGAACAAGAGAAACAGCAAAACCCCAGACGTACGTTTCGGCGTATTGTGGGCCTCGTCAGTGAGGTGCAGCCATATCCCTCTAGGCACACTGAGCAAAGGGTCCACGTCTGGATTCCTGCATCACACTTAGGGAGACTTCCCAAAATGTCATAATTTGCATAAATAAAAAGAGAGAAGCGCTCAACCTGGAAACGAACAATAGCATAATAGCTTGTTCTATGGCTAGTTACCACCCAAGAAGCAGCCTCTTTTTGCTCAACATGTGCCTTTCACAGAGAAAAACTTTCCTGAAGCATATTAGTCTGATCCTGACTTCATAGTACAGTCCAGCCCCAAAATACCAGGCAATTCTTCTCTGAACAAGAGAAACAGCAAAACCCCAGACGTACGTTTAGGCCTATTGTGGGCCTCGTCAGTGAGGTGCAGCCATATCCCTCTAGGCACACTGAGCAACGGGTCCACGTCTGGATTCCCGCATCACACTTAGGGAGACTTCCCAAAATGTCATAATTTGCATAAATAAAAAGAGAGAAGCGCTCAACCTGGAAACGAACAATAGCATAATAGCTTGTTCTATGGCTAGTTACCACCCAAGAAGCAGCCTCTTTTTGCTCAACATGTGCCTTTCACAGAGAAAAACTTTCCTGAAGCATATCAGTCTGATCCTGACTTCACAGTACAGTCCAGCCCCGAAATACCAGGCAATTCTTCTCTGAACAAGAGAAACAGCAAAACCCCAGACGTACGTTTCGTAATTCTTTTATTAGAAAAATAATCATATATGCATATATACAAAATAAAATCATAATAACAGATGCAAACAATATATCTCTTGTTACAAAACTGAAATATTGACCCAAATTTTTGTCATCAGAAAAAAATCAAAATGCAAATATTAAACTTAAATAATCACACAAAATAAAATTAAACATATTTCAAATACAGAAAAAAAAAAAAAAAAAAACAAAAAAAAAAAAAAAAAAAAAAACAAAAAAAAAAAAAAAAAACAACTAAATAATCCAATCCTTCCACTTCTTTGTCTTCCAGATGCCTTCAGAATCTAATTCCCCATATCGCCTCCTATCAAAAGAAAAATACAAAAACAACTTCCCACGGATCATACCCACACAATTACCTACAGTAACTACCTCTTTCTTAAAAATCAAAATATTACGCACATCCCACAACACCTCCTTCACACAACATGCCAACAACCATATCAATCTTGCTTTCTCCTTTTCCACACCACTTCCACACAAACCATACATCATCATATTAAAAGTAAAAAACTGCACTCCAGTCAAACCCTTAATCATCCTTTTCAAACTTCTCCAAACATCCCTAGCATACTCACAATTCCAAAACAAATGAATAACACTCTCGCTTTGAAAACAACCATCTCTAGGACACACTTCTGAAGCCACTAAACGACGCATTCTCTGAAAATCCCTTGTTGGCAAACACTTATGCACACTCATCCAACTAATATCTTTCTGCCTATTCATCAAATACTTATTACACACATTTTTCCATACCAACACACATTCATTTTCATTCAAACCCCCAATCAACTCAAGACCTTCCTTCTTCTCCAACATTTTCAACACCATTCTGTTTGCACACCACATCTCCCTACTAACATTCTCCAAACCATATTTTTTAATCCAACATTCCACCCTTACATAAAACCACGGAACAGCAAAACATACCGGTTTCTTTCTATCAATCTCAAATAAACCATATCGTCTTAAAACATTTCCACAAGCATACTTTACCATACAACCAGCCATGCTATCCTTACCACTCAGAACCACACACCTACTAACATATTTCACAGCCAAAAATCTCTCCACATTTGGAAAACCCTTACCACCAACATTCTTACTCTTAACAACAACATCTCTTTTCAAACGCTCCATACCAGAACTCCAGAAAAAAGAAAACAACACTCTCAAAATTCTCCGAAAAATCCTCTCAGGTGGCGGAAAAACTAACGCCAAATATAACATAATAGGAATCAAAACCGATTTAATAACTAACATTTTTCCTTCCAAAGATAAAGTCCTTAAAGACCAAAACTGAAGTTTTCTACTCACTTTATCAAAAACATTCTCCCAACTTTCCAAGCCTTTCAAATCCACATCAAATTTCACACCCAACACCTCAATTGCACCTTCAGTCACAGGCCATCCACAGGAATCAATCTCCCTATCATTACCAAAAACTTTAACTTTACACTTATTCCAATTAACTCTGAAACCACTTGCCATACAAAAACATTCAACTAAAGTTTTCACCCTCCTCAAACCAGCCTGAGTCTCACATACCACACTCACATCATCCATATACCCAATCACTTTTAAACACCTTCCATTACTACCAGGAACACTCACACCTCTAACTAATTTATCCTTCCTCAAACTAGTTAATAATGGCTCAATGACACATACAAATAACACAGGAGACAAAGGACATCCTTGACGCACTCCAGATTTAACACAAAATTCCTCAGTCAAAAAACCATTAACCTGGACTTGACTCACAATATCACAATACAACATTTAAACCATCCAATAATCTTACCAGAAAAACCTAAACGTTCTAAAACATGAAACATAAAATCATGCACTACCCTATCATACGCTTTTTTCAAAATCCACAATAGCAACAGCAACAGACCTCATCCTCTCCCTCACATACCACAGTACATCACGTAGTAACAACAAACTTTCAGAAATCTGACGCCCAGGAACAGCACACACTTGCTCTTCACCCACAACCTTACCAATCACTCCACGCATTCTATTTGCCAACACCTTTGCAATAACCTTATAGTCAACATTCAACAACGTAATCGGCCTCCAATTCCTCAAATCTCTCTTATCACCCTTTTTAAATAACAAAACAATCAAACCTTTCCTCATTGAAACAGGCAAAACATTCATTCTAAAAACAAACTTACAAACATCCAACATATCCACCCCAATCAAATTCCAAAAACAAGTATAAAATTCAACAGGCAAACCATCACAACCAGGTACCTTCCCATTCTTAAAACTCATAACAACCTCTGCAATCTCATCCAAACTTAGATCCCTTTCTAACAAATCATTATCATATTTTTCCAACTTAACCTCAATGTTTTCCAACAACTCATTTTCCAATAAAACATCTCTTGTTTTTTCTTTATACAGCTCACTGTAAAACTCATGAACTTCACGCAAAACACCATCCGTACCATTAACTTCACACTCAACCTTATCAAAAACACTAACAAAACCAGTCTTTCCTTCAAAAGCTTTCTTAAAAAAATATTTACTACAAGACTCATCCTTTTCCATTTTCTCCAATCTTGCCATAAAAACAATTTTCTTTCCTTTTTCATGCATACACTTTTTAATTATCTTTCTTGCTTCAGCAATTTCCTCATGCACATCAATACCACAATTTCTCAATTCATACAAATACAACAACCTCAGATACCATTTATCATACAACTCCCTTTCCATTCTAGCTTTCTCACAGCCTTTCTTAATAAAAAACCTCTTTATTTCCACCTTCAACCATTCCCACCACATAAGCACATTACTAAAATCACATTTTCTTTCACGCCACCTTTCATACATCCAAACAAACTGACGCTTAAACTTCTCATCTTTTAACAAATCCACATTCAGTTTCCAAACACCCTTACCATACTTAATCTTTAAATCACAATTCACCTTACACATCAAAAGGGCATGATCCGTAAAGGGCATCCGCTTTAAAGAAAAATCATCAACACATAAAAATTTAGATAAAAAACAAAAATCAATTCGAGATTTTATCCCACCACTATCACTAAAGAAAGTAAAACCCTCCCCTGAAAAAGAAACAGACCCGAAGGCATCCTTCAAACCGAAAGATTTAAGCAAATCAAGTAAAAACTTCCCTGAGCTATCCACCCTACAATCACTCCCACCCTCTCTGTCCCCATTCTTAATAATACAATTAAAATCCCCAACCAAAAAAGTTGGCTCTCGACCTGGCAGAAAAAACTTTAAAGTTTCAAAATTAAGCAAACGTTCTACCCTATTTGGAGAAGCATATACATTAAACAAACGAAAAACAGTCCCACAAAAACTAAAACTAACCAAAAGTACCCGACCTGGGACAATATGAACTACATTAAGGATAGAAAAACTAAACCCCTTAAACAAAACTCCCACCCCCCCATTCCTATCAGAAGAACAAGACCATACTTTAGGACCATATTCCCAGTCAGCACATTTAGGATGTTCAGAGAGACCACATTCCTGCAAACAAAAAATATTAGCAGAACATACAGATAATAATTTAAAAATTGCAGCTCTCCTTGCTAAAGTTGTCATACACCTGACATTAAGGGAAGAAATGGTCAGAAACATCACAAAAATAAATTAAAGAAAAACAAAAAAAGAAATAACATCAGGACTTCTTCTTTCCTTTCTTTTTCTTAGGACTCAAAGGAGATCCTTTAAATCTGCCTCTGTGACGTTCCGACCTCCTAGGCTCCCCCTTGCCAGCCTCATAACCAGTAACTTCAGCAAGTTGGTTCACATCTCTTTTATCTAGATAACCAACAGAAGAGGCATCAGAAAAGTCACCTATACACTGGCTTGAGTCAGAAGGAACGTCTTTAGTAGAGACAGAAGGAAACTCTGAAATTAAAGAGTCAGCATCACTTGTAGTATCTGGATCTGCACCCTTAACTACTGGAAGATTCAAATCAGGACTCTCCCATCCATCAGAATCCGGATCTATTTTTCGCTTGGAGGCAGATTTTTTCCCTTCAGTGTCCATATCCTCCTCAGAACTAGAGGACACAACAGCAGACCAATCAATGTTCTCCCCTTCACCAAGAACAGCATCAGGAGCAGCATCACAAGATGACTCAGTGAAGGAAACATTCTCTGTCCCAGGAACAGCAACAGTATCATCCACATTGGGCAACAGGGCTTCAAGAACATCTGAAGCAGCTATCACATTAGATGTAGCAAGATCCACTTCCTGAAGATGAGATTGGGCTTCCTCCACCTTCTCAGCCACAGGAACCACCACAGGAGCATCAGACACCTCTCCGACAGGGACCCCAAATGCAGATTTCTTGCACAAAAGAGGTAATATAGAGTTCAATGCCTCATCAGAGACCTCCTCCTCATTCACAGATGGCTCAACTGCAACTGAAGATGGTTTTCTTGCAACATCAGCATAGGAAGGTTTCACTCTATCAAGCCCCTGCAACATCATCAAAGGACACATCCTGCACAGATGACTTGAAGAACCACACAGGTCACAGGTCCGGCGTTTACTACAGTGGGCAACAAGATGATCCTCCTCACCGCAATTTCGACATCTGGCACCTGGGCAATTTTCAGCAATGTGACCAAACAGGTTGCAACTACGGCAAAAAAGAGGCATGTCATCATAGTATAGGAAACCTCTATTTCCACCAATGGCGAAAGTCTGTGGAGGGTGTTTCTTTCCACCAATACCTAATTCATCAGGCACAAACCGCACCCAGAACCTGCGCTTTCCATTGAAAGTCCCAAACTGATTCTTCAGCTTGCTACCTCCTTGAACATCATCAAAGTAGCGACAAAGAAACAGACGAATTTCCACATCAGTGACCCAAGGGTTGTACATATGTACTGTCACCGGGATTCTTCTCTCCCTCTGCACACAGGCAACAAATTTCATGCCAACCAACTCTGGAGCAGCAGCCATATCAATAGTCCGTTGATAGCAGGTCTGTAAATAATGCTCATCGGTGAAAGCCACATCAAAAATCCCTCTTGAAGGGAATGACTGAACACAATGCAAACTTGCTCTTGGCATCTTCAAAACACCCTCCAAAACCACCTGCTGGACATGAGCCAAACCAATCTTCTCTCGAAAGTCCTCAGAAATCAACACCCGAAGTGTATGGGGAACATTTGGCACATTGGTAGCCATATTTGCCCTATTGCCTCTTTAGGCTGGATTTCAGAGCGTCCCCCCAAAAGCAGCATGTGGCTGAAGTCCAGGGACGATGCCACAAGGCCAAGGGGACGGCCCTACTACCCAGTTGCTCTACGCCTAAGGAGTAGCCACCCCCCCAATAGCAGCAGGAGCCCAAACCCCAAAGGGAAAGGACCCCAGGCCGAAGGAGCAGGTCTCCAGGCAGCAAACCAAGACCAAGACCAAGCACAGAAAACTGCACTTGATCCAAGCCAAAGGCCCGAGAAGCAACCCCAGTTGATCGTTTCGGCCTCCTATGGGCCTCGTCAGTGAGGTGCAGCCATATCCCTCTAGGCACACTGAGCAACGGGTCCACGTCTGGATTCCCGCATCACACTTAGGGAGACTTCCCAAAATGTCATAATTTGCATAAATAAAAAGAGAGAAGCGCTCAACCTGGAAACGAACAATAGCATAATAGCTTGTTCTATGGCTAGTTACCACCCAAGAAGCAGCCTCTTTTTGCTCAACATGTGCCTTTCACAGAGAAAAACTTTCCTGAAGCATATCAGTCTGATCCTGACTTCACAGTACAGTCCAGCCCCGAAATACCAGGCAATTCTTCTCTGAACAAGAGAAACAGCAAAACCCCAGACGTACGTTTCGGCCTATTGTGGGCCTCGTCAGTGAGGTGCAGCCATATCCCTCTAGGCACACTGAGCAACGGGTCCACGTCTGGATTACCGCATCACACTTAGGGAGACTTCCCAAAATGTCATAATTTGCATAAATTAAAAGAGAGAAGCGCTCAACCTGGAAACGAACAATAGCATAATAGCTTGTTCTATGGCTAGTTACCACCCAAGAAGCAGCCTCTTTTTGCTCAACATGTGCCTTTCACAGAGAAAAACTTTCCTGAAGCATATTAGTCTGATCCTGACTTCATAGTACAGTCCAGCCCCGAAATACCAGGCAATTCTTCTCTGAACAAGAGAAACAGCAAAACCCCAGACGTACGTTTAGGCCTATTGTGGGCCTCGTCAGTGAGGTGCAGCCATATCCCTCTAGGCACACTGAGCAACGGGTCCACGTCTGGATTCCCGCATCACACTTAGGGAGACTTCCCAAAATGTCATAATTTGCATAAATAAAAAGAGAGAAGCGCTCAACCTGGAAACGAACAATAGCATAATAGCTTGTTCTATGGCTAGTTACCACCCAAGAAGCAGCCTCTTTTTGCTCAACATGTGCCTTTCACAGAGAAAAACTTTCCTGAAGCATATCAGTCTGATCCTGACTTCACAGTACAGTCCAGCCCCGAAATACCAGGCAATTCTTCTCTGAACAAGAGAAACAGCAAAACCCCAGACGTACGTTTCGGCCTATTGTGGGCCTTGTCAGTGAGGTGCAGCCATATCCCTCTAGGCACACTGAGCAACGGGTCCACGTCTGGATTCCCGCATCACACTTAGGGAGACTTCCCAAAATGTCATAATTTGCATAAATAAAAAGAGAGAAGCGCTCAACCTGGAAACGAACAATAGCATAATAGCTTGTTCTATGGCTAGTTACCACCCAAGAAGCAGCCTCTTTTTGCTCAACATGTGCCTTTCACAGAGAAAAACTTTCCTGAAGCATATCAGTCTGATACTGACTTCACAGTACAGTCCAGCCCCGAAATACCAGGCAATTCTTCTCTGAACAAGAGAAACAGCAAAACCCCAGACGTACGTTTCGGCCTATTGTGGGCCTCGTCAGTGAGGTGCAACCATATCCCTCTAGGCACACTGAGCAACGGGTCCACGTCTGGATTCCCGCATCACACTTAGGGAGACTTCCCAAAATGTCATAATTTGCATAAATAAAAAGAGAGAAGCGCTCAACCTGGAAACGAACAATAGCATAATAGCTTGTTCTATGGCTAGTTACCACCCAAGAAGCAGCCTCTTTTTGCTCAACATGTGCCTTTCACAGAGAAAAACTTTCCTGAAGCATATCAGTCTGATCCTAACTTCACAGTACAGTCCAGCCCCGAAATACCAGGCAATTCTTCTCTGAACAAGAGAAACAGCAAAACCCCAGACGTACGTTTCGGCCTATTGTGGGCCTCGTCAGTGAGGTGCAGCCATATCCCTCTAGGCACACTGAGCAACGGGTCCACCTCTGGATTCCCGCATCACACTTAGGGAGACTTCCCAAAATGTCATAATTTGCATAAATAAAAAGAGAGAAGCGCTCAACCTGGAACGAACAATAGCATAATAGCTTGTTCTATGGCTAGTTACCACCCAAGAAGCAGCCTCTTTTTGCTCAACTTGTGCCTTTCACAGAGAAAAACTTTCCTGAAGCATATCAGTCTGATCCTGACTTCACAGTACAGTCCAGCCCCGAAATACCAGGCAATTCTTCTCTGAACAAGAGAAACAGCAAAACCCCAGACGTACGTTTCGGCCTATTGTGGGCCTCGTCAGTGAGGTGCAGCCATATCCCTCTAGGCACACTGAGCAACGGGTCCACGTCTGGATTCCCGCATCACACTTAGGGAGACTTCCCAAAATGTCATAATTTGCATAAATAAAAAGAGAGAAGCGCTCAACCTGGAAACGAACAATAGCATAATAGCTTGTTCTATGGCTAGTTACCACCCAAGAAGCAGCCTCTTTTTGCTCAACATGTGCCTTTCACAGAGAAAAACTTTCCTGAAGCATATCAGTCTGATCCTGACTTCACAGTACAGTCCCAGCCCCGAAATACCAGGAAATTCTTCTCTGAACAAGAGAAACAGCAAAACCCCAGACGTACGTTTCGGCCTATTGTGGGCCTCGTCAGTGAGGTGCAGCCATATCCCTCTAGGCACACTGAGCAACGGGTCCACGTCTGGATTCCCGCATCACACTTAGGGAGACTTCCCAAAATGTCATAATTTGCATAAATAAAAAGAGAGAAGCGCTCAACCTGGAAACGAACAATAGCATAATAGCTTGTTCTATGGCTAGTTACCACCCAAGAAGCAGCCTCTTTTTGCTCAACATGTGCCTTTCACAGAGAAAAACTTTCCTGAAGCATATCAGTCCTGATCCTGACTTCACAGTACAGTCCAGCCCCGAAATACCAGGCAATTCTTCTCTGAACAAGAGAAACAGCAAAACCCCAGACGTACGTTTCGGCCTATTGTGGGCCTCGTCAGTGAGGTGCAGCCATATCCCTCTAGGCACACTGAGCAACGGGTCCACGTCTGGATTCCCGCATCACACTTAGGGAGACTTCCCAAAATGTCATAATTTGCATAAATAAAAAGAGAGAAGCGCTCAACCTGGAAACAAACAATAGCATAATAGCTTGTTCTATGGCTAGTTACCACCCAAGAAGCAGCCTCTTTTTGCTCAACATGTGCCTTTCACAGAGAAAAACTTTCCTGAAGCATATCAGTCTGATCCTGACTTCACAGTACAGTCCAGCCCCGAAATACCAGGCAATTCTTCTCTGAACAAGAGAAACAGCAAAACCCCAGACGTACGTTTCGGCCTATTGTGGGCCTCGTCAGTGAGGTGCAGCCATATCCCTCTAGGCACACTGAGCAACGGGTCCACGTGTGGATTCCCGCATCACACTTAGGGAGACTTCCCAAAATGTCATAATTTGCATAAATAAAAAGAGAGAAGCGCTCAACCTGGAAACGAACAATAGCATAATAGCTTGTTCTATGGCTAGTTACCACCCAAGAAGCAGCCTCTTTTTGCTCAACATGTGCCTTTCACAGAGAAAAAGTTTCCTGAAGCATTTCAGTCTGATCCTGACTTCACAGTACAGTCCAGCCCCGAAATACCAGGCAATTCTTCTCTGAACAAGAGAAACAGCAAAACACCAGACGTACGTTTCGGCCTATTGTGGGCCTCGTCAGTGAGGTGCAGCCATATCCCTCTAGGCACAATGAGCAACGGGTCCACGTCTGGATTCCCGCATCACACTTAGGGAGACTTCCCAAAATGTCATAATTTGCATAAATAAAAAGAGAGAAGCGCTCAACCTGGAAACGAACAATAGCATAATAGCTTGTTCTATGGCTAGTTACCACCCCAAGAAGCAGCCTCTTTTTGCTCAACATGTGCCTTCACAGAGAAAAAACTTTCCTGAAGCATATCAGTCTGATCCTGACTTCACAGTACAGTCCAGCCCCGAAATACCAGGCAATTCTTCTCTGAACAAGAGAAACAGCAAAACCCCAGACGTACATTTCAGCCTATTGTGGGCCTCGTCAGTGAGGTGCAGCCATATCCCTCTAGGCACACTGAGCAAACGGGTCCACGTCTGGATTCCCGCATCACACTTAGGGAGACTTCCCAAAATGTCATAATTTGCATAAATAAAAAGAGAGAAGCGCTCAACCTGGAAACGAACAATAGCATAATAGCTTGTTCTAATGGCTAGTTACCACCCAAGAAGCAGCCTCTTTTTGCTCAACATGTGCCTTTCACAGAGAAAAACTTTCCTGAAGCATATCAGTCTGATCCTGACTTCACAGTACAGTCCAGCCCCGAAATACCAGGCAATTCTTCTCTGAACAAGAGAAACAGCAAAACCCCAGACGTACGTTTCGGCCTATTGTGGGCCTCGTCAGTGAGGTGCAGCCATATCCCTCTAGGCACACTGAGCAACGGGTCCACGTCTGGATTCCCGCATCACTCTTAGGGAGACTTCCCAAAATGTCATAATTTGCATAAATAAAAAGAGAGAAGCGCTCAACCTGGAAACGAACAATAGCATAATAGCTTGTTCTATGGCTAGTTACCACCCAAGAAGCAGACTCTTTTTGCTCAACATGTGCCTTTCACAGAGAAAAACTTTCCTGAAGCATATTAGTCTGATCCTGACTTCATAGTACAGTCCAGCCCCGAAATACCAGGCAATTCTTCTCTGAACAAGAGAAACAGCAAAACCCCAGACGTACGTTTAGGGCCTATTGTGGGCCTCGTCAGTGAGGTGCAGCCATATCCCTCTAGGCACACTGAGCAACGGGTCCACGTCTGGATTCCCGCATCACACTTAGGGAGACTTCCCAAAATGTCATAATTTGCATAAATAAAAAGGAGAGAAGCGCTCAACCTGGAAACGAACAATAGCATAATAGCTTGTTCTATGGCTAGTTACCACCCAAGAAGCAGCCTCTTTTTGCTCAACATGTGCCTTTCACAGAGAAAAACTTTCCTGAAGCATATCAGTCTGATCCTGACTTCACAGTACAGTCCAGCCCCGAAATACCAGGCAATTCTTCTCTGAACAAGAGAAACAGCAAAACCCCAGACGTACGTTTCGGCCTATTGTGGGCCTCGTCAGTGAGGTGCAGCCATATCCCTCTAGGCACACTGAGCAACGGGTCCACGTCTGGATTAACCGCATCACACTTAGGGAGACTTCCCAAAATGTCATAATTTGCATAAATTAAAAGAGAGAAGCGCTCAACCTGGAAACGAACAATAGCATAATAGCTTGTTCTATGGCTAGTTACCACCCAAGAAGCAGCCTCTTTTTGCTCAACATGTGCCTATTCACAGAGAAAAACTTTCCTGAAGCATATTAGTCTGATCCTGACTTCATAGTACAGTCCAGCCCCGAAATACCAGGCAATTCTTCTCTGAACAAGAGAAACAGCAAAACCCCAGACGTACGTTTAGGCCTATTGTGGGCCTCGTCAGTGAGGTGCAGCCATATCCCTCTAGGCACACTGAGCAACGGGTCCACGTCTGGATTCCCCGCATCACACTTAGGGAGACTTCCCAAATGTCATAATTTGCATAAATAAAAAGAGAGAAGCGCTCAACCTGGAAACGAACAATAGCATAATAGCTTGTTCTATGGCTTTCTATGACTTAGTCTCCCTAAGTGTGATGCGGGAATCCAGACGTGGACCCGTTGCTCAGTGTGCCTAGAGGGATATGGCTGCACCTCACTGACGAGGCCCACAATAGGCCGAAACGTACGTCTGGGGTTTTGCTGTTTCTCTCGTTCAGAGAGGGATTGCCTGGTATTTCGGGCTGGACTGTACTGTGAAGTCAGGATCAGACTGATATGCTACAGGAAAGTTCTTCTCTGTGAAAGGCACATATTGAGCAAAAAGAGGCTGCTTCTAGGGTGGTAACTAGCCATAGAACAAGCTATTATGCTATTGTTCGTTCCCAGGTTGAGCGCTTCTCTCTTTTTATTTATGCAAATTATGACACTTAGGGAAGTCTCCCTAAGTGTGATGCGGGAATCCAGACGTGGACCCGTTGCTCAGTGTGCCTAGAGGGATATGGCTGCACCTCACTGACGAGGCCCACAATAGGCCGAAACGTACGTCTGGGGTTTTGCTGTTTCTCTCGTTCAGAGAGGGATTGCCTGGTATTTCGGGGCTGGACTGTACTGTGAAGTCAGGATCAGACTGATATGCTACAGGAAAGTTCTTCTCTGTGAAAGGCACATATTGAGCAAAAGGAGGCTGCTTCTAGGGTGGTAACTTGCCATAGAACAAGCTATTATGCTATTGTTCGTTCCCAGGTTGAGCGCTTCTCTCTTTTTATTTATGCAAATTATGACACTTAGGGAAGTCTCCCTAAGTGTGATGCGGGAATCCAGACGTGGACCCGTTGCTCAGTGTGCCTAGAGGGATATGGCTGCACCTCACTGACGAGGCCCACAATAGGCCGAAACGTACGTCTGGGGTTTCGCTTGTTTCTCCTCGTTCAGAGAGGGATTGCCTGGTATTTCGGGGCTGGACTGTACTGTGAAGTCAGGATCAGACTGATATGCTACAGGAAAGTTCTTCTCTGTGAAAGGCACATATTGAGCAAAAAGAGGCTGCTTCTAGGGTGGTAACTAGCCATAGAACAAGCTATTATGCTATTGTTCGTTCCCAGGTTGAGCGCTTCTCTCTTTTTATTTATGCAAATTATGACACTTAGGGAAGTCTCCCTAAGTGTTATGCGGGAATCCAGACGTGGACCCGTTGCTCATAGGTGTGCCTAGAGGGATATGGCTGCACCTCACTGACGAGGCCCACAATAGGCCGAAACGTACGTCTGGGGGTTTTGCTGTTTCTCTCGTTCAGAGAGGGATTGCCTGGTATTTTCGGGGCTGGGACTGTACTGTGAAGTCAGGATCAGACTGATATGCTACAGGAAAGTTCTTCCTCTGTGAAAGGCACATATTGAGCAAAAGGAGGCTGCTTCTAGGGTGGTAACTTGCCATAGAACAAGCTATTATGCTATTGTTCGTTCCCAGGTTGAGCACTTCTCTCTTTTTATTTATGCAAATTATGACACTTAGGGAAGTCTCCCTAAGTGTGATGCGGGAATCCAGACGTGGACCCGTTGCTCAGTGTGCCTAGAGGGATATGGCTGCACCTCACTGACGAGGCCCACAATAGGCTGAAACGTACGTCTGGGGTTTTGCTGTTTCTCTCGTTCAGAGAGGGATTGCCTGGTATTTCGGGGCTGGACTGTACTGTGAAGTCAGGATCAGACTGATATGCTACAGGAAAGTTCTTCTCTGTGAAAGGCACATATTGAGCAAAAAGAGGCTGCTTCTAGGGTGGTAACTAGCCATAGAACAAGCTATTATGCTATTGTTCGTTCCCAGGTTGAGCGCTTCTCTCTTTTTATTTATGCAAATTATGACACTTAGGGAAGTCTCCCTAAGTGTGATGCGGGAATCCAGACGTGGACCCGTTGCTCAGTGTGCCTAGAGGGATATGGCTGCACCTCACTGACGAGGCCCACAATAGGCCGAAACGTACGTCTGGGGGTTTTGCTGTTTCTCTCGTTCAGAGAGGGATTGCCTGGTATTTCCAGGGCTGGACTGTACTGTGAAGTCAGGATCAGACTGATATGCTACAGGAAAGTTCTTCTCTGTGAAAGGCACATATTGAGCAAAAAGAGGCTGCTTCTAGGGTGGTAACTAGCCATAGAACAAGCTATTATGCTATTGTTCGTTCCCAGGTTGAGCGCTTCTCTCTTTTTATTTATGCAAATTATGACACTTAGGGAAGTCTCCCTAAGTGTGATGCGGGAATCCAGACGTGGACCCGTTGCCTCAGTGTGCCTAGAGGGATATGGCTGCACCTCACTGACGAGGGCCCACAATAGGCCGAAACGTACGTCGGGGGGTTTTGCTGTTTCTCTCGTTCAGAGAGGGATTGCCTGGTATTTCGGGGCTGGACTGTACTGTGAAGTCAGGATCAGACTGATATGCTACAGGAAAGTTCTTCTCTGTGAAAGGCACATATTGAGCAAAAAGAGGCTGCTTCTAGGGTGGTAACTAGCCATAGAACAAGCTATTATGCTATTGTTCGTTCCCAGGTTGAGCGCTTCTCTCTTTTTATTTATGCAAATTATGACACTTAGGGAAGTCCTCCCTAAGTGTGATGCGGGAATCCAGACGTGGACCCGTTGCTCAGTGTGCCTAGAGGGATATGGCTGCACCTCACTGACGAGGCCCACAATAGGCCGAAACGTACGTCTGGGGTTTTGCTGTTTCTCTCGTTTCAGAGAGGGATTGCCTGGTATTTCGGGGCTGGACTGTACTGTGAAGTCAGGATCAGACAGATCTGCTACAGGAAAGTTCTTCTCTGTGAAAGGCACATATTGAGCAAAAAGAGGCTGCTTCTAGGGTGGTAACTAGCCATAGAACAAGCTATTATGCTATTGTTCGTTCCCAGGTTGAGCGCTTCTCTCTTTTTATTTATGCAAATTATGACACTTAGGGAAGTCTCCCTAAGTGTGATGCGGGAATCCAGACGTGGACCCGTTGCTCAGTGTGGCCTAGAGGGATATGGCTGCACCTCACTGACGAGGCCCACAATAGGCCGAAACGTACGTCTGGGGTTTTGCTGTTTCTCTCGTTCAGAGAGGGATTGCCTGGTATTTCGGGGCTGGACTGTACTGTGAAGTCAGGATTCAGACTGATATGCTACAGGAAAGTTCTTCTCTGTGAAAGGCACATATTGAGCAAAAAGAGGCTGCTTCTAGGGTGGTAACTAGCCATAGAACAAGCTATTTTTGCTATTTGTTCGTTCCCAGGTTGAGCGCTTCTCTCTTTTTATTTATGCAAATTATGACACTTAGGGAAGTCTCCCTAAGTGTGATTGCGGGAATCCAGACGTGGACCCGTTGCTCAGTGTGCCTAGAGGGATATGGCTGCACCTCACTGACGAGGCCCACAATAGCCGAAACGTACGTCTGGGGTTTTGCTGTTTCTCTCGTTCAGAGAGGGATTGCCTGGTATTTCGGGGCTGGACTGTACTGTGAAGTCACGATCAGACTGATATGCTACAGGAAAGTTCTTCTCTGTGAAAGGCACATATTGAGCAAAAGAGGCTGCTTCTAGGGTGGTAACTAGCCATAGAACAAGCTATTATGCCTATTGTTCGTTCCCAGGTTAGCGCTTCTCTCTTTTTAATTTATGCAATTATGACACTTAGGGAAGTCTCCCTAAGTGTGATGCGGGAATCCAGACGTGGACCCGTTGCTCAGTGTGCCTAGAGGGATTATGGCTCCACCTCACAGACGAGGCCCACAATAGGCCGAAACGTACGTCTGGGGTTTTGCTGATTCTCTCGTTCAGAGAGGGATTGCCTGGTATTTCGGGGCTGGACTGTACTGTGAAGTCAGGATCAGACTGATATGCCTACAGGAAAGTTTCTTCTCTGTGAAAGGCACATATTGAGCAAAAGAGGCTGCTTCTAGGGTGGTAACTAGCCATAGAACAAGCTATTATGCTATTGTTCGTTCCCAGGTTGAGCGCTTCTCTCTTTTTATTTATGCAAATTATGACACTTAGGGAAGTCTCCCTAAGTGTGATGCGGGAATCCAGACGTGGACCCGTTGCTCAGTGTGCCTAGAGGGATATGGCTGCACCTCACTGACGAGGCCCACAATAGGCCGAAATGTACGTTCTGGGGTTTTGCTGTTTCTCTCGTTCAGAGAGGGATTGCCTGGTATTTTCGGGGCTGGACTGTACTGTGAAGTCAGGATCAGACTGATATGCCTACAGGAAAGTTCTTCTCTGTGAAAGGCACATATTGAGCAAAAAGAGGCTGCTTCTAGGGTGGTAACTAGCCATAGAACAAGCTATTATGCTATTGTTCATTCCCAGGTTGAGCGCTTCTCTCTTTTTATTTAACTAAGGGATATCGTTTGTGAGACCTGGATGGTTCACCAGCGCCTGCTTCATACCTCATTTCCGTTGAGGTTATCTTTGTGAGTTTTAAATTGTTAACTTGTGAATAAATTGTGTGGTTGAACTTACATATTGCACTTAAAGGTGTTGTGCCTTTTTCTTTTTTTCTTTTTTATATAGTTTTCTACCTGGTTATCAGAGCCGTGACAGATACATGGCAGCAACCTCAATCTGAATTTAGCTGTGAAACTCAAGACTATCAGCCAGAACATATCCTTTTTACAGTGGGGCGCTTATATATTTATTTCTCTATAATTAATAATTAATATATATATATATGCATTAAGCAACATTTTACAATCTATTTTAAAGGGACAGTCTAGTCTGAAATAAACTTTCATGATTCAGATAGGGCATGTAATTTTAAACAACTTTCCAATTGACTTTTATCACCAATTTTGCTTTGTTCTCTTGGTATCCATAGTTGAAAGCTAAACCTAGGAGGTTCATATGCTAATTTCTTAGACCTTGAAGACGACGTTTTTCACCACTAGAGGGTGTTAGTTCATGTGTGTCATATAGATAACACTGTGCTTACGCACGTGAAGTTACCTGGGAGTCAGCACTGATTGGCTAAAATGCAAGTCTGTCAAAAGAACTGAAATAAGGGGGCAGTTTGCAGAGGCTTAGATACAAGGTAATAAAAGAGGGTAAACAGTGTATTAATATAACTGTGTTGGTTATGCAAAACTGGGGAATGGGTAATAAAGGGATTATCTATCTTTTAAAACAATACAAATTCTGGTGTAGACTGTCCCTTTAAGTTTTTCTATATCACTGCTTGGTTGCTTTTTCTGTAAAAGTGAATGGGATATTTACTATACCTGGCTACCTGCACTATGAGCCTTTTTTAGTTTATTGAGAAGTTGATGTGACGTGTGGCTAAGCAAGATGTCTGAAAGGTCACTATTGAGCTCAAGGGTAAAGCAATTTTCTTTTCTTTAATTTTATTTAGGTATTTTGTAATTGTCTAACATATTTAGAACATCATATAGAGGCCTGCAAAACATGTTAATACTTAAAGGGACAGTCTAGTCCAAAATAAACTTTCATGATTCAGATAGGGCATGTAATTTTAAACAATTTTCCAATTAACTTTTATCACCAATTTTGCTTTGTTCTCTTGGTATTCTTAGTTGAAAGCTTAACCTAGGAGGTTCATATGCTAATTTCTTAGACCTTGAAGGCCAACTCTTTTCAGAATGCATTTTAACAGTTTTTCACCACTAGAGGGTGTTAGTTCATGTGTTTCATATAGATAACACTGTGCTCATGCACGTGAAGTTATCTGGGAGCCAGCACTGATTGGCTTAACTGCAAGTCTGTCAAAAGAACTGAAATAAAGGGGCAGTTTGCAGAGGCTTAGACACAAGATAATCACAGAGGTAAAAAGTATATAAATATAACTGTGTTGGTTATGCAAAACTGGGGAATGGGTAATAAAGGGATTATCTATCTATTAAAACAATAAAAACTCTGATGCAGAGACTGTCCTTTTGATGGTAAAAAAAAAAAAAACAACATACTATCATTAGTGATGTCCCGAACTGTTCGCCCGCGAACGGTTCACAGCGAACATAGCTTGTTCGCGTTCGTGTTTGTGGGCGAACACATGGCGATGTTCGATCCGCCCCTATGTGTCATCATTGAGGAAACTTTGACCCTTTATGTCACAGCCGTCTGACACATTAGAGCCAATCAACATCAGACACTCCCTCACAGACCCTCCCAGCTAATCGGAATCCGCCATTTTAGACTCATAACGACCTTGCTTTCTTAATGAGAGGACGTGTTGTGTTTTTGCTCCTGACATTAATAGGAAAAACATAGCTAGGCTAGTGTATTTAGTGTCCACTACAGTCCAGAAGGACTCCACTCATCTCTGCTGCAAGCACAGCACCCCAAAAAAGCCCTTTTTAGGGCTATATTTCGTGCCGTTTTTTTTTTTTTTTTTCGTTTTTTTTTTATTAGCATTTGCCTGGCTTTCAGGCTGTGTGTTTAAGGCTCACAGCATATGCTGAGATTACTGCCACCACTGATATCTCCCTAACAACATTAGTTTAAATTTAACTAACCAAAAAATTTAATTATTTTGCTAGTGTAATTTTTTTTAATTTTCTATCAGGCCTGTGTCACACAGCATATACTCTGGTTCATTGCTCTGTGCCAGCCACCAGTGTTAATATCCGTTTATAACATTATTTTAAATTTAAAAAAAAAAATTATAATTTTGCTAGTGTAATCTAATTACATTTACTATCAGGCCTGTGTCTGTCAGGCTCACTCAGCATTAATATACCTAATTTTTTGGTTAATTGGTCTGTGCCAGGCAGCCACCCAGCACTCATATCTTCTTCACCTTAATTTAAATATATAAAAAAAAAAAAATTAAATTTGTTTGATAGTGTAATCTAATATAATTTTCTATCAGGCCTGTGTGTTTTGCTGACATACAGAGCCTACTGTGTTTACTTGCTGCCCTCCCTAGTCTATGAGCCACGACTCATATGTGTTTAACCTTTTTTTAATTTCCCCCCCCCAAAAAATAATTTAAATCATTTTTCTAGTGTAATCTAATAGTATTTTCTATCAGGCATGTGTGTATCTGATTTACAGAGCCTACTGTTTTTAATAGCTGCCCTTCCAAGGCTATCAGCCACGACTCATATGTATGTGCTTAACCTTTTTCTTTAAATTCCCCAAAAAAAGTTTTTAAATCATTATGCTAGTGTAATCTAATTTTATTTTCTATCAGGCCTGTGTCTAACTGTCTATCTGACTTACACAGCATACTGTTGTTAATTGCTGCCCTACGTAGCAGCCAGCCAGTGCGACCACTCATAGAGTCATATGTGCATTGCACTTCTTAACATACTTTTAATATTGCTAGTGTAATCTAACTTAATTTTCTATCAGGCCTGTGTTTTTGTCACTTACACAGCATACTGTGTTAAATTGCTGCCCTACCTACCATCCACGACTCATATCTGCCAGCCTGTGTGCCAGGCCCAACTAGCCAATTAGTGGCACCAATCATAATTCTTGTAACAGTATATAAAAAAATAAAAATCATAATTTTTTGGACTGCAAATATTCAGTCTCCTAGTGCCATTGAATTGCATTTACCTCCTGCCTGCCACTGCCAGCCTTTTGTGCCAGGCCGTCTAGCCAACTATTTACACCAATCAGAATTGTTGTCACAGACAGTATAGTTACTAATTAAAATTAAAAATGTTTTGATTGTTGATCTTAATCCTCAGTTTGCTCGTGCCATAGAATTGCACTTTTCTACTGCCTTCCAAGCCTGTGTGCCAGGCCTACTTGAAAAATATTTACACCAATCATATTTGTTGTCACAGTATTCTTAATAATTAAAAATTAAAATTTTTGGTAATAGTTGTTGTGAATCCTCAGTTTGCTGGTGCCATTGAATTGCACTTTCCTCCTGCCTTGCAGCCTGCTGTGTGCCAGGCCCACCTAGCCAATTATTGCCAGCAATCATATTTCTTTTAACAGTATTGCAAAAATTGTCAATCATCACTGTTTTGACTGTCAGTAATCAGTCTCCTAGTGTCCTTGAATTGCATTTACCTCCTGTCTGCCAGCCTTTTGTGCTAGGCCGTCTTGCCAACTATTTACACCAATCATAATTGTTGTCACAGTATAGTTACTAATTAAAATTAAAAAAATTCTTGATTGTTGATCTTAATCCTCAGTTTGCTCGTGCCCTAGAATTGCACTTTTCTACTGCCTTCCAAGCCTGTGTGCCAGGCCTACTTGAAAAATATTTACACCAATCATATTTGTTGTCACAGTATTCTTAATAATTAAAAATTTAAATTTTTGGTAATAGTTGTTGTGAATCCTCAGTTTGCTGGTGCCATTGAATTTCACTTTCCTCCTGCCTTGCAGCCTGCTGTGTGCTAGGCCCACCTAGCTAATTATTGCCAGCAATCATATTTCTTTTAACAGTATTGCAAAAATTGTCAATCATCACTGTTTTGACTGTCAGTAATCAGTCTCCTAGTGTCCTTGAATTGCATCTACCTCCTGCCTGCCAGCCTTTTGTGCCAGGCCGTCTTGCCAACTATTTACAGCAATCATAATTTTTTGTCACAGTATAGTTACTAATTAAAATTAAAAAATTCTTGATTGTTGATGATCTTAATCCTCAGTTTGCTCGTGCCCTAGAATTGCACTTTTCTACTGCCTTCCAAGCCTGTGTGCCAGGCTTACTTGAAAAATATTTACACCAATCATATTTGTTGTCACAGTATTCTTAATAATTAAAAATTTAAATTTTTGGTAATAGTTGTTGTGAATCCTCAGTTTGCTGGTGCCATTGAATTGCACTTTCCTCCTGCCTTGCAGCCTGCTGTGTGCCAGGCCCACCTAGCCAATTATTGCCAGCAATCATATTTCTTTTAACAGTATTGCAAAAATTGTCAATCATCACTGTTTTGACTGTCAGTAATCAGTCTCCTAGTGTCCTTGAATTGCATCTACCTCCTGCCTGCCAGCCTTTTGTGACAGGCCGTCTTGCCAACTATTTACACCAATCATAATTTTTTGTCACAGTATAGTTACTAATTAAAATTAAAAAATTCTTGATTGTTGATGATCTTAATCCTCAGTTTGCTCGTGCCCTAGAATTGCACTTTTCTACTGCCTTCCAAGCCTGTGTGCCAGGCCTACTTGAAAAATATTTACACCAATCATATTTGTTGTCACAGTATTCTTAATAATTAAAAATTTAAATTTTTGGTAATAGTTGTTGTGAATCCTCAGTTTGCTGGTGCCATTGAATTTCACTTTCCTCCTGCCTTTCAGCCTGCTGTGTGCTAGGCCCACCTAGCCAATTATTGCCAGCAATCATATTTCTTTTAACAGTATTGCAAAAATTGTCAATCATCACTGTTTTGACTGTCAGTAATCAGTCTCCTAGTGTCCTTGAATTGCATCTACCTCCTGCCTGCCAGCCTTTTGTGCCAGGCCGTCTTGCCAACTATTTACACCAATCATAATTGTTGTCACAGTATAGTTACTAATTAAAATTAAAAAAAATTTGATTGTTGATCTTAATCCTCAGTTTGCTCGTGCCATTGAATTGCACTTTTCTACTGCCTGCCAGCCTGTGTGCCAGGCCCAACTATCCAATTAGTGCCAGCAATCATATTTATTTTAACAGTATTGCAAAATTTGTCAATCATCACTGTTTTGACTGTCAATCTGCAGTCTACTAGTGCCCTTGAATTGCATTTTCCTCCTGCCTGCCTGCCTGTGTGCCAGTCCCAACTAGTCAATTAGTATCACCAATCATATTTATTGTAACAGGATTGGAATTTTTGTTAATCATAACTGTTTTGACTGTGATTCTTCAGTCTCCTAGTGCCATTGAATTGCAGTTTCCTTTCTCCCAGCGTGTGTGCCAGACAGGCCCATTTGCCAACTAGTGCCAAACAATCATATTTGTTGTCACAGTACTTGTAATATTTTAAAAAATTAAAAATTTGTGATTTTTAAAACATCTGTCTTTTTTGTTGTTGTCAGTCTCACAGTGTATACTGTGCCCACTTTCACAGTGCCACCACTCAATTGGTGTAATAGTATTGTTAGTGTCCATTTAAAAAAAAATGACAGGCAGAGGCAGGCCACCCCGCAGGTTCCGTGGTCGTGGTGCTGTGATTCCTTTAGACCCTACAAATATGCACATTGTTCAGACGCCGGGTGCCAGGGGGGACGCAAAAACTTCTGAGGAGGACCTAGTTGAATGGCTAACACAGGACACCCAATCTTCTTCAGCTTCCGCTGCTAGTCCTCCTAACCTTGACGCACCATCTACGTCCAGCTGTGCTTTGGGCAGGTCTCAAGTGACCAGTGCCACTCCCCCACCTGTCGCCACCACCAACACTAGCACCACAGCCGCTTCACTTGATCTGTCACAGGAGTTATTGACACATCATTTGGAAGAAATGAGTGATGCGCAACCATCAATGACAGAGGATGTAGATAATAGTGATCAGTCTCAGTCAGGCAGCATTACCGACATGGAGGTACGGTGTGATGATGATGATGATGTTGTACCCGCTGCTGCTTCCTTTCTTGATGTTTCAGATACAAGTGAAGCGGTTGATGATGATGTGTCGGTGGATGTCACGTGGGTGCCTGCTAGAAAAGAAGAAGAAGAGGGGGAAAGTTCAGATGGGGAGACAGAGAGGAGGAGGAGACGATTTGGAAGCATGGGGAGGTCGTCTCAAGGAGCTAGTGGCACAGTCAGACAGCATGCATCGTCACCAGGGGTCAGCCAGACAGCACGCCGACGCCCATCAACGCATGCTGTTGCCACCACCAGAATGCCGTCATCGCAGAGCTCAGCAGTGTGGCATTTTTTTTGTGTGTCTGCCTCTGACAACAGCGATGCTATTTGCAACCTGTGCCAAAAGAAACTGAGTCGTGGGAAGTCCAACAGCCACCTAGGTACAACTGCTTTGCAAAGACACATGGTCTCCCATCACAAAGGCCGATGGGAAGAACACATGAGTAGAAGCAGCACACAAAGTGAAAGCCGCCCTCCTCCTCCTGCTCCAGCATCTTCAGCCACGTCAACCAGTGCTGTCCTCCTTGCCCCCTCTCAACCATCCTCCACTCAGTCTCTTTTACGTAGCAGTTCCTGGTCATCTGCCCACAGTCAGGTGTCTGTCAAGGACATGTTTGAGCGTAAGAAGCCAATTTCTCAAAGTCACCCCCTTGCCCGGCGTCTGACAGCTGGCTTGTCTGAACTCTTAGCCCGCCAGCTTTTACCATACAAGCTGGTGGAGTCTGATGCTTTCAAAAAATTTGTATCTATTGGGACAACGCAGTGGAAGGTACCTGGCAGAAATTTCTTTTCACAAAAGGTAATCCCAAACCTGTACTCTGTTGTGAGGAATGAAGTTATGGCATGTCTGGCACACAGCGTTGGGGCAAGGGTCCATATGACCAAGGATAGCTGGTCTGCAAAGCATGGTCAGGGCAGGTATATCACCTACACTGCGCATTGGGTAAACCTGCTGACTTCTGACAAGCATGGAATGCGTGGCTCTGCAGAAGAGTTGGTGACACCGCCACGACTTGCAGGCAGGCCTGCTGCTACTTCCTCTACTCCTCCTACTCCATCCTCTTCCATAACCTCTTCCTCGGCTGAGTCCTCTTCAACTTCTGCGTCTTGCTCCACATCTATGGCACCCCCCCCCAGCTCCCCAGGTACTATGCTACATCCCGGGTACGGCAGTGTCACGCCGTCTTGGGGTTGACTTGCCTGAAAGCGGAGAGTCACACCGCACCAGCACTCCTGACCGCCCTGAACGCACAGGTGGATCAGT
Organism: Bombina bombina; assembly: GCF_027579735.1. NCBI lineage: Eukaryota > Metazoa > Chordata > Amphibia > Anura > Bombinatoridae > Bombina > Bombina bombina. The sequence continues at coordinate 166,636,926 of NC_069507.1, forward strand.
GGCTGACTCCGCACCAACTGGAGATTGGCAAGGTTGTTTCTGACAATGGAAGTAATTTTGTGGCGGCATTGAAATTGGGCAAGTTGACACATGTGCCGTGCATGGCACATGTGTGTAATCTAATTGTACAACGATTTGTCCATAAGTACCCAGGCTTACAGGACGTCCTGAAGCAGGCCAGGAAGGTGTGTGGCCATTTCAGGCGTTCCTACACGGCCATGGCGCACTTGTCCGATATCCAGCGTTGAAACAACCTGCCAGTGAGGCGCTTGATTTGCGACAGCCCGACACGATGGAATTCAACCCTCCTAATGTTTGACCGCCTGCTCAAACAAGAAAAAGCTGTTAATGAGTATTTGTATGACCGGGGTGCTAGGACAGCCTCTGGGGAGCTGGGGATATTTTTGCCAAATTACTGGACGCTCATGCGCAATGCCTGTAGGCTCATGCGTCCTTTTGAGGAGGTGACAAACCTTGTCAGTCGCACCGAAGGCACCATCAGCGACATCATACCATTTGTTTTCTTCCTGGAGCATGCCCTGCGAAGAGTGCTGGATCAGGCAGTAGATGAGCGTGAAGAGGAAGAGGAAGAGTTGTGGTGTCCATCACCCCCACAAACAGCCTTATCAGCATCGCTTGCTGGACCTGTGGCAATGCAGGAAGAGGATTGTGAGGAAGAGGAGTCAGAGGAGGAATGTGGCTTTGAGGAGGAGGAGGAAGACCGAGCACAACAGGCATCCCAGGGTGCTCGTTGTTGTCACTTCTCTGGTACCCGTGGTGTTGTACGTGGCTGGGGGGAAGAAGATACCATCAGTGAGATCAGTGAGGAGGAGGAATGGGACATGATTAGCTCGGCATCCAACCTTGTTCAAATGGGTTCTTTCATGCTGTTGTGCCTGTTGAGGGACCCTCGTATAAAAAAGCTGAAGGAGAACGACCTGTACTGGGTGTCCACGCTCCTCGACCCCCGGTATAAGCATAAAGTGCCTGAAATGTTACCAAATTCCCGCAAGTCGGAAAGGATGGAGCATTTTATCAATAAATTAAAAACTATGCTTTACACAGCGTATAAGAGTGATGTCACAGCACCATGGGAATGTAACAGGGGAAGAGATGAAATTAATCCTCCTCCTCCTCCTCCCACGACCACGGCGGCAAGGACAGGATGCTTTCCTGACGTCTTGTTGATGGAGGACATGCGTACCTTTTTAACTCCCATGCACCATCAGAGCCTTTCGGGATCCAGCCTTAGAGAAAGACTCAACCGACAGGTAGCAGACTACCTAGCTTTAACTGCGGATCTCGACACTCTCAGGAGTGATGGACCCCTTGACTACTGGGTGTGCTGGCTGGACTTGTGGCCTGAGCTATCCCAATTTGCAATGGAACTTCTGGCCTGCCCCGCTTCAAGTGTCCTGTCCGAAAGGACTTTCAGTGCAGCAGGAGGTTTTGTCACTGAGAAGAGAAGTCGCCTAGGTCAAAAAAGCCTTGACTATCTCACTTTTATAAAAATTAATGAGGGCTGGATCCCGAAGGGACTGACATTGGGCGATACATTTGAATAAAAAAGGCCTGATGATGAGATGAGCTGGCTTGGGCTACAACTGGTACACAGGCTGGCCTTTTTTTTTTTTTATAAAGCCGAAGGACTTGCTTGACTTATCCGCCAACAACTAGTGTTCAAGCCACAAGCTTTTAGGGCACTTTATAAATGTTTTACAAACATCAATTTTTCTGGCCGCTGCTACAGCAGTTGCTACAACAATACCCAAATTTTTCAGTCATTTGTACATTCCTAATATTTCTGGCCTCTGCTGCAGCTCTGTGGGTACAAAACTCAAATAAAAAAATAAGGCACATAACACTAGTGATTAAACTGTTACGAATTGTACAACTTAACACAAAACTCATATCTGGTGGACCATTAAATTGATCGCAAAATGCCACAAATTTGAAGGAGGAGGACCGACCAAGCATCTTTATCCGTCTCTTGGTTGCTCTAAATTATCTCTGTGTTCCATCTATGCCATACCTGTACTCTATTGTGCAAAAGGGTGGCATATGTGGTGTTTCATGCTGTTGTGCCTGTTGCGGGTCGTGGCCCATGGTATAAAAAGGCTGAAGGAGAACGACCTGTAATGGGTGCCCCATCAAATTTTTAGAAAAATGTTCCTGGTTCCTCTCAATTATCTCTGGGTTTCTAAAATGGATGCCATACCTGTACTCGCTTGTGCAAAAGGATGGCATATGTGGTGGTGTTTCCTGCAGTTGTTTCTGTTGAGGGTGCTGGACCCTATTATAAAAAGGCTGAAGGAGAACGACCTGGAGTGGGAGTCCAAGCATGGTTTTTGGGGCTATTTCACTTTTCCAAACAATTATCTGTGTGTTTCTAAAATCAATGCCGTACCAGTACTCTATTGTTCAAAAGGATGCCATATGTTCTCTTTCCTGCTGGTATTTTGTTTGAGGGTCCTGGACCCTCTTATAAAAAGGCCTAAGCAGAAAGAGGTGTACTGGGTGTCCACTCAATTTTTTTTTCTATTTCACATTTGACCAAAATTATCTCTGGGTTTGTAAAATCAATGCTGTACCTGTACTCTATTGTTCAAAAGGATGCCATACGTCCTCTTTCCTGCTGGTGTTTTTTTTGAGGGTCCTGGACCCTCTTATAAAAAGGCCGAAGGAGAAAGAAGTGTACTGGGTGTCCATCGAATCATTTGTTTGATTCAAATTCCCGGTTGCAACAAATTATCTCCGGGTTTCTAAAATCAATGCCTTTCCTGTAATCTAACTTTCAAAAGGATGCCATATGTCCTCTTTCCTGCTGCTGGTTTTGTTGGGGGTCCGGAACACTATTCTAAAAAGGCCGAAGGAGAACGACCTGTACTGTACTGGGTGTCCAATCATGTTTTTGTTTTCAATTTCACGGTTCATAATAAATATCGCTGTGTAACTAAAATCAATGCCATACCTGTACTCTGTTGTTCAAAAGGATGGCATATGTGGTGTTTCATTCTGTTGTGGTTGTTGAGGGTTGTGGCCGTGGGAAAGCGTATAAAACGGCTGAAGGAGAACAACCTGTACAGCCTTGCTCCTCTTTTTAGACAGGCCAGCTCTTTGCATACATGCCCACAGACTCTGTAACGCATGCCTCTTTTAGGGAGAGGTGCAGCCATAATGCAGGGTCAGAACCTCTGCCTGCAACTGTTATACTCGATTTTGCGAAAGGAAGTAACCTTAACATGGTTCCCTGCACGCACGTATTGTTGTTATATTTTGGTGAGGGTAATCATGATGGCCATGTAGACCACCACCACTGAGAGTCCTGGAAGTAACAGGGATGAGATGAAAGAGCTAAGAATAGTAGAACTTGAAACAACAGAGTTAGCCATGGGTGTTAGTGCAAGACCGCTTGGCTTTTTTTTGGCTTTGGGTGCGGCTATTCATGCAGGCCATATAGAGCTGCCACCATTCGGTGTTGTATCAGGTATTAAACTAATAAGAACAGTACTACCAAAATGCAGCCAATGAAGGGCCTATGAAGACTGAGCAAAGGTTGGATTGTAGTATTTTGTTCGGCTAATCATGATGGCCATGTAGACCACCCGTAACAGGGATGAAAGTGCTAAGAATAGTACTAATTGAAACAACCGAGTTAGCCATGGGTGTTAGTCTAAGACCACTCTGCTTTTTTTTTTGGGTTTGGGTGCAGCTAATCATGAAGGCCAGATAGACCTGCCACCATTTGGTGTTGTAACAGGTATTAAACTGAAAAGAACAGTACTACTTAACACAACCTACTTACCATGGGTCCCAGAGCATATGTTTGGTTATTATATTTTGTAAGGGTAATCATGCAGGCCATATAGACCTCCACCGATAGGGTGAGTATGAGTAACAGCTATTAAAATGCGAAGGACATTACTAATTAACACAACATAGTTACCATGGGTCGCAGACCAAGAGCAGATGTCTTATTATTATATTTTGTATGGGTAATCATCCAGGCCGTATAGACCTCACCAAATAGGGGGAGTTACAGAGATTAAAGTGCTAAGAATGGTAGTACTTAAAACACAACCTAGTTAAAATGGGTACCAGACCGCATGTCTTATTATTATATTTTTTCAGGGTAATCAGGCAGGCCATATAGAACACCCCCGATAGGGGGGGGGGGAACAGGGATTAAAGTGCTAAGAAAAGTACTAATTAACACAAGCTAGTTATCATGGGTCCAACACCGTGTGTCTTGATGTTATACTTTGTCAGGGTAATCATGCAGGCCATATAGACCTCCCTTGATAGGGGGAGTAACAGGGATTACAGTTATAAGAATAGTACTACTTAAACACAACCTAATTACCATGGGTCCAAGACCAGATGTTTTATTATTATACTTTGTCAGGCTAATCATGCAGGCCATATAGAGCTCCAACAAAAGGGGGGGTAAGAGGGATTCAAGTGATAAGAAAAGTTTTACTTAACACAACAAAATTACCATGGGTCCCAGACCGCGTGTCTTGTTGTTATACTTTGTCAGGGTAATCATAACCGCCATATAGACCTCCACCAATAGGGGGAGTTACAGGACTGAAAGTGCGAAGAATAGTACTACTTAACACAACCTAGTTGGGTCCAAGAACGCATGTTTAATTATTAGACTTTATCAGGGTAATTATATATCTAACAAATCTATCTATTTCTCTTCTATCGATTCTATCTAACTATCAATCTATGTATATCTATCTATCCTATCTATCAATCTATCTTCTGTCCGGGATGTTTTGAGACAGCCACTTGTGTTTCTGACAAATTTGAAGTAGGAGGACAGAACAATCATCTTCTTCCATCTCCCGGTTCCACAAATGAAGGCCATATAGACTTCATCTGATAGGGGGAGTAACAGGTTGTAGTAAAATGTTAAGAATAGTACTACTTAACACACCACGGGTCACAGACTGCATGTCTTATTGTTATACTCTGTCAGGGAAATTATATATATTTCAAATCCATTTATTTATATATCAAATCGATCGAACTATCGAACGTATCGATCAAATGTAGATTGCATCTATTGATCGATGTAATTCGTATCTATAAAATGTATATTACATATTTTGGTTGATGTCATTCGTATCTATAAAATGTATATTGCATCTTTGATTCGATAACATTCTTATCTATCAAATGTATATTGCATCTATTGATCGATGTAATTCGTATCGATCGAATGTATATTGCATCTATTGAGCTATGTACAGTGTATCGATCATATGTATATTGCATCGATTGAGCTATGTTATCTATGTATCTATCTATCAAATCTATCTATCTTGTGGTTGTGCAAGTGGACTGTTTGCAATTGATTGCGGTGCGTAACACTTGGAGTTTGCTCTGTCACTGTGATGCGGCCGTAACCCTTACACTACCTGATAGATACGACATCATAACTGATGTTTTAAAGCACGTTATTGCAAACAATTTGGGAATGTTAGTTGATTTAGGCCCATTATGGCTTAAAAGCAGACTCTGCATAAACTATGTAATTTTCCATGGGAGTTTTGCCAGGGATCCCCCTCCAGCATGCGACAGTCCAGGTGTTAGTACCCTTGAAACAACTTTTCCATCACTATTGTGGCCAGAAAGAGTCCTTGTAGGTTTTAAAGTTCGTCTGCCTATTGAATTCAATGAATTTGCGACATCACTAACTATCATAAATAGAAAATGCTTTAACATTTTCTAATGTTTTAGAGCATATTATTTTGCCCTGAGGCTTGTCCATTATCACATGTCTAACCATGCAAACGAGTTAGCTATTAGATATGTGAATTTGTTTTTATAAGAATACAGAAAAAATGAAAGAAAATGTAATTTTCATTTTATTCTTTATTTTACTGAAAATTAAAAACGCTTTATTTTCTTTTAAAATTTTCATTTTCGGCTGGTGGATGCTGTTTTTATTTTTATATAAGCAAATATGATCCAATCAATGCAAACCAGGAAAGAGCAGCAGAATAGATTGACAGTTTATCTCAGCCTAAGAGTGGAAGCCTGTGAAATTTTCTAGCCAATCAGCATTCTCAGGGGGAGGGAGGGAAGTGAAAGGGCGATTTTTAACTTATTGCAGAGCTACCAGTGCTCAGAGGCACAGATCTTTGGAGGAACTAGTGGAGGCTATGGACAGACACATCTGGCAGAAAATATTTTAAAATAGTATAAAAAAAATAACTGAGAGCAGCTTTAGAAAATTTATAGTGCAAAGCCAGCAGCCAAAACGTTGAATTCATGTGAGAGTGAGAGTGTGTGTGCGATGAGTAAACAGGGTTGTTGGTTGATGCAATACCATGGTGTTATTGACACTGCAAGAGTAAAACCACATTGCGCTAATTCAACCGATGATAAGTAGGTGTGGTAATGGGATTGTGTGGACACAGTAAAATGGTTGATTCAATAACATGGTGTTACTGACACTACATGAGTAACACCACATTGTGCTTGTCAATCGACAAGTATGTGTGGTAAGGAAAATGAGTGTGTATATGTATGTATAGTATCTCACAAAAGTGAGTACAACCCTCACATTTTTGTAAATATTTTATTATATCTTTTCATGTGACAACACTGAAGAAATGACACTTTGCTACAATGTAAAGTAGTGAGTGTACAGCCTGTATAACAGTGTAAATTTGCTGTTCCCTCAAAATAGCTCAACACACAGCCATAAATATCTAAACCGTTGGTAACAAAAGTGAGGTCACCCCTAAGTGAAAATGTCCAAATTGGCCCAAAGTGACATTATTTTGTGTGGCCACCATTATTTTCCAGCACGTTCTTAACCCTCTTGGGCATGGAGTTCACCAGAGCTTCACAGGTTGCCACTGGAGTCCTCTTTCACTCCTCCATGACAACGTCACAGAGCTGGTGGATGTTAGAGACCTTGCGCTCCCCCACCTTCCATTTGAGGATGCCCCACAGATGCGCAATAGGGTTTAGGTCTGGAGACATGCTTGGCCAGTCCATCACCTTTACCTTCAGCTTCTTTAGCAAGGCAGTGGTCATATTGGAGGTGTGTTTGGGGTTGTTATCATGTTGGAATACTGCCCTGCGGCCCAGTCTCTGAAGGGAGGGGATGTTGGCATTCATGGTTCCCTCAATAAACTGTAGCTCCCCAGTGCCGGCAGCACTCATGCAGGCCCAGACCATGACACTCCCATCACCATGCTTGACTGTAGGCAAGACACACTTGTCTTTGTACTCACCTGGCTGCTGCCAAACACGTTTGACACCATCTGAACCAAATAAATTTATCTTAGTCTCATCGAACCACAGGACATGGTTCCATTAATCCATGTCCTTAGTCTGCTTGTCTTCAGCAAACTGTTTGCAGGCTTTCTTGTGCGTCATCTTTAGAAGAGGCTTCCTTCTGGGACGACAGCCATGCAGACCAATTTGATGCAGTGTGCAGTATATGGTCTGAGCACTAACAGGCTGACCCCCCCCACCCCTTAAACCTCTGCAGCAATGCTGGCAGCACTCATACGTCTATTTCCCAAAGACAACCTCTGGATATGACGCTGAGCACATGCACTCAACCCCTTTGGTCGACCATGGCAAGGCCTGTTCTGAGCAGAACCTGTCCTGTGAAACCGCTGTATGATCTTGCCCACCATGCTGCAGCTCAGTTTTAGGGTCTTGGCAATCTTTTTATAGCCTAGGCCATCTTTATGTAGAGAAACAATTCTTTTTTTCAGATCCTCAGAGAGTTCTTTGCCATGAGGTGCCATGTTCAACTTCCAGTGACCAGTATGAGAGAGTGTGAGAGCGATAACACCAAGATTAACACACCTGCTCTCCATTCACACCTGATACCTTGTAAACACTAACGAGTCACATGACACTGGGGAGTCAAAATAGCTAATTTGGCCCAATTTGGACATTTCCACTTAGGGGTGTACTCACTTTTGTTGCCAATGGTTTAGACATTAATGGCTGTGTGTTGAGTTATTTTGAGGGACAGCACATTTACACTGTTATACAGACTGTACACTCACCACTTTACATTGTAGCAAAGTGTAATTTCTTTAGTGTTGTCACATGAAAAGATATAATAAAATATTTACAAAAATGTGAGGGGTGTACTCACTTTTGTGAGATATTGTATGTGACTTCTGTGAAAAAAATATGGATTGATGGCACCACTTGGTTATAATATAAGGGTCTATTACCATTCAAATACGGTTGCGTTTGGCCTTGTAATATAATGTATATTGTGGTATAGGTGCTAAGTATCAATGAAACAATGTTCACTAAATGTCAGTTAAAGAATCTAGACCAAAGAAGTGATACTGTGTAAGCACTCAAATAAGACCCCAAGATTAGCACTAATACAAACAGCTCCTTCATACTTAGTAATATTACCATCAATGAGTGGGGTTAACCTTATTCTATAAGTTGGGATACATCTTTATTCAGAGTCACACTCCTGAATACAATCCTAATAATATTTAGTTAATCTCATCATTTCTATCCCACTACCTAGTATTGGGGTTCTGTATAATACTTTAGCCTAGCTCCCTACTTTAATTGAATGACGCCATAATTAGTCACCCTGTGACCTCCCTAATATAACCGGAACCTCCAACCGGATTCCTTGCTGCTAGCATTTTAGTTTTACATTTTCCCATTGTTTTAATCACGTTCTAATAAAGTTTTAAGTTTTATTATTGTATGACATTTTTCCAGTCTCAAACCAATCTTAGGGTCTTATATGAGTGCTTACACAGTATAACTTCTTTGGTCTAGTTTCTTTAACTGACCTTTAGTGAATACTGTATGTGACTGTCATTTGTAACCTAAATAGAGAGTACAACAGCAACAGAGTTCCTGGGTTGAACATTGCTAATCCTTCAGCAAAGGATATCAAGAGAATGAAGCACATGTACTAATAGATGGGAAATGGAAAGTTCTTTAAATTTGTATGTTGTATCTAAAGAATAATAAAAGAACAAAAAATAGATTTCACTATGAAACCCAATTATTTTCTTTTATGATTCAGATAGAGCATACATTTGTAAGCAACTTTCATTGTATTTCTATTATCAATTTTGCTTCATTGTCTTGGTATCCTTTGTTGAAGGTGCAGCAATGCACTACACGGAGCGAGCCAGCTGAACACACTGTTAAGCCAATTACAAGAGGCATATTTGTGTATCCATCAGTCCTCTGCTAGTTCCCTTCCTGCTTCTGAGCCTCAGCCTACATGTAGGAATGCTTTTCAAGAAAGCAAACCAAGATGAAATGAAGCAAATTAGATAAAATAAGTAAATTGAAAAGTTGTTTAAAAGTGCATGCTCTACCTGAATCATAAATGAAAAAAAAAGTTTCATGTCCCTTTAAGAATAAAGACTTTTAGTTTAGTAAGTATATTAGTAGTACCTTTAAGTAAACTTTTAAGTTTTACCAAAAATGCAGTGCACAAAAAATAGATGTATAAATAAAAGAATACACTTAAAGGGATAGGGACATCAAAATTAAACGCAAGAATCATAGCATGCAATTTTCAGACTCTTTTAAAATCTCTTCTATTTTTAAATGTGCTTTGTTCTCTTGGGCCTAGATTTAGAGTTCGGCGTTAGCCGTGAAAACCAGCGTTAGAGGCTCCTAACGCTGGTTTTAGGCTACCGCCGGTATTTGGAGTCACTCAAAATAGGGTCTAACGCTCACTTTTCAGCCGCGACTTTTCCATACCGCAGATCCCTTACGTCAATTGCATTTCCTATCTTTTCAATGGGATCTTCCTAACGCCGGTATTTAGAGTCGTTTCTGAAGTGAGCGTTAGAGCTCTAACGACAAAACTCCAGCCGCAGAAAAAAAGCAGGAGTTAAGAGCTTTCTGGGCTAACGCCGGTTCATAAAGCTCTTAACTACTGTACCCTAAAGTACACTAACACCCATAAACTACCTATGTACCCCTAAACTGAGGTCCCCCCACATCGCCGCAACTCGATTACATTTTTTTAACCCCTAATCTGCCGACCGCCACCTACGTTATACTTATGTACCCCTAATCTGCTGCCCCTAACACCGCCGACCCCTGTATTATATTTATTAACCCCTAACCTGCCCCCCTCAACGTCGCCGCCAGCTACTTACAATAATTAACCCCTAATCTGCCAACCGCAAAGCGCCGCCACCTACGTTATCCTTATGTACCCCTAATCTGCTGCCCCTAACACCGCCGACCCCTATATTATATTTATTAACCCCTAATCTGCCCCCCTCAACGTCACCGACACCTGCCTACACTTATTAACCCCTAATCTACCGAGCGGACCTGAGCGCTACTATAATAAAGTTATTAACCCCTAATCGACCTCACTAACCCTATAATAAATAGTATTAACCCCTAATCTGCCCTCCCTAACATCGCCGACACCTAACTTCAATTATTAACCCCTAATCTGACGACCGGAGCTCACCGCTACTATAATAAATGGATTACCCCCTAAAGCTAAGTCTAACCCTAACACTAACACCCCCCTAACTTAAATATAATTTACATCTAACAAAATTAATTAACTCTTATTAAATAAATTATTCCTATTTAAAGATAAATACTTACCTGTAAAATAAATCCTAATATAGCTACAATATAAATTATAATTATATTGTAGCTATTTTAGGATTAATATTTATTTTACAGGCAACTTTGTAATTATTTTAACCAGGTACAATAGCTATTAAATAGTTAAGAACTATTTAATAGTTACCTAGTTAAAATAATAACAAAATTACCTGTAAAATAAATCCTAACCTAAGTTATAATTAAACCTAACACTACCATATCAATAAATTAATTAAATAAAATACCTACAATTACCTACAATAAAACCTAACACTACACTATCAAATAATAAATTAAATTAAATTTCTACAAATAACTACAATTACATAAACTAACTAAAGTACAAAAAATAAAAAAGAACTAAGTTACAAAAAATAAAAAAATATTTACAAACATAAGAAAAATATTACAACAATTTTAAACTAATTACACCTACTCTAAGCCCCCTAATAAAATAACAAAGACCCCCAAAATAAAAAAATGCCCTACCCTATTCTAAATTAATAAATTTAAAAGCTCTTTTACCTTACCAGTCCTGAACAGGGCCCTTTGCGGGGCATGCCCCAAGAAAATCAGCTCTTTTGCCTGTAAAAAAAAACATACAATACCCCCCCCAACATTACAACCCACCACCCACATACCCCTAATCTAACCCAAACCCCCCTTAAATAAACCTAACACTAAGCCCCTGAAGATCTTCCTACCTTGTCTTCACCTCAACAGGTATCACCGATCTGTCCTGGCATCCGGTGCTGAAGAGGTCCAGAAGAGGCTCCAAAGTCTTCCTCCTATCCGGCAAGAAGAGGACATCCGGACCGGCAAACATCTTCATCCAAGCGGCATCTTCGATCTTCTTCCATCCGGTGCGGAGCGGGTCCATGTTGAAGCAGCCGACGCGGATCCATCCTCTTCTTCCGGCGTCTCCCGACGAATGACGGTTCCTTTAAGGGACGTCATCCAAGATGGCGTCCCTCGAATTCCGATTGGCTGATAGGATTCTATCAGCCAATCGGAATTAAGGTAGGAATATTCTGATTGGCTGATGGAATCAGCCAATCAGAATCAAGTTCAATCCGATTGGCTGATCCAATCAGCCAATCAGATTGAGCTCGCATTCTATTGGCTGTTCCGATCAGCCAATAGAATGCAAGCTCAATCTGATTGGCTGATTGGATCAGCCAATCGGATTGAACTTGATTCTGATTGGCTGATTCCATCAGCCAATCAGAATATTCCTACCTTAATTCCGATTGGCTGATAGAATCCTATCAGCCAATCGGAATTCGAGGGACGCCATCTTGGATGACGTCCCTTAAAGGAACAGTCATTCGTCGGGAGACGCCGGAAGAAGAGGATGGATCCGCGTCGGCTGCTTCAACATGGACTCGCTCCGCACCGGATGGAAGAAGATCGAAGATGCCGCTTGGATGAAGATGTTTGCCGGTCCGGATGTCCTCTTCTTGCCGGATAGGAGGAAGACTTTGGAGCCTCTTCTGGACCTCTTCAGCACCGGATGCCAGGACAGATCGGTGATACCTGTTGAGGTGAAGACAAGGTAGGAAGATCTTCAGGGGCTTAGTGTTAGGTTTATTTAAGGGGGGTTTGGGTTAGATTAGGGGTATGTGGGTGGTGGGTTGTAATGTTGGGGGGGGGGGGGTATTGTATGTTTTTTTTTACAGGCAAAAGAGCTGATTTTCTTGGGGCATGCCCCGCAAAGGGCCCTGTTCAGGGCTGGTAAGGTAAAAGAGCTTTTAAATTTATTAATTTAGAATAGGGTAGGGCATTTTTTTATTTTGGGGGTCTTTGTTATTTTATTAGGGGGCTTAGAGTAGGTGTAATTAGTTTAAAATTGTTGTAATATTTTTCTTATGTTTGTAAATATTTTTTTATTTTTTGTAACTTAGTTCTTTTTTATTTTTTGTACTTTAGTTAGTTTATGTAATTGTAGTTATTTGTAGAAATTGTATTTAATTTATTTATTGATAGTGTAGTGTTAGGTTTAATTGTAGGTAATTGTAGGTATTTTATTTAATTAATTTATTGATAGGGTAGTGTTAGGTTTAATTATAACTTAGGTTAGGACTTATTTTACAGGTAATTTTGTTATTATTTTAACTAGGTAACTATTAAATAGTTCTTAACTATTTAATAGCTATTGTACCTGGTTAAAATAATTACAAAGTTGCCTGTAAAATAAATATTAATCCTAAAATAGCTACAATGTAATTATAATTTATATTGTAGCTATATTAGGATTTATTTTACAGGTAAGTATTTAGCTTTAAATAGGAATAATTTATTTAATGAGTTAATTAATTTCGTTAGATGTAAATTATATTTAAGTTAGGGGGGTGTTAGTGTTAGGGTTAGACTTAGCTTTAGGGGTTAATCCATTTATTATAGTAGCGATGAGCTCCGGTCGTCAGATTAGGGGTTAATAATTGAAGGTAGGTGTCGGCGATGTTAGGGAGGGCAGATTAGGGGTTAATACTATTTATGATAGGGTTAGTGAGGCGGATTAGGGGTTAATAACTTTATTATAGTAGCGCTCAGGTCCGCTCGGCAGATTAGGGGTTAATAAGTGTAGGCAGGTGTCGGCGACGTTGAGGGGGGCAGATTAGGGGTTAATAAATATAATATAGGGGTCGGCGGTGTTAGGGGCAGCAGATTAGGGGTACATAAGGATAACGTAGGTGGCGGCGCTTTGCGGTCGGCAGATTAGGGGTTAATTATTGTAAGTAGCTGGCGGCGACGTTGTGGGGGGCAGGTTAGGGGTTAATAAATATAATATAGGGGTCGGCGGTGTTAGGGGCAGCAGATTAGGGGTACATAGGGATAATGTAAGTTGCGGCGGTTTACGTAGCGGCAGATTAGGGGTTAATAATATAATGCAGGGGTCAGCGATAGCGGGGGCGGCAGATTAGGGGTTAATAAGTGTAAGGGTAGGGGTGTTTAGACTCGGGGTACATGTTAGAGTGTTAGGTGCAGACGTAGGAAGTGTTTCCCCATAGGAAACAATGGGGCTGCTTTTTTGCAGGTGTTAGGTTTTTTTTCAGCTCAAACAGCCCCATTGTTTCCTATGGGGGAATCGTGCACGAGCACGTTTTTGAGGCTGGCCGCGTCCGTAAGCAACTCTGGTATCGAGAGTTGCATTTGCGGTAAAAATGCTCTACGCTCCTTTTTTGGAGCCTAACGCAGCATTTTTTTGGACTCTCGATACCAGAGTTAATTTTATGGTGCGGCCAGAAAAAAGCCTGCGTAGCGTTAACAGCCCATCTACCGCCAAACTCCAAATCTACGCCTTGGTATCCATTGTTGAAAATGAATACGCATATATCCTAGAATAGTGGGAGCTAGCTGGTGATTTAAAATTGTATGTTCTATCCGAATCATGAATTCAATTTTTGGGGTTTCTTGTCCCTTTAAGAATGACATAAAATGACAAAATTAAAGCTAATGTAGCTGACTAGAACTTCTGTTAAAGAAAAATGGCAAGAATCTGCACTGTAGCTAAAAACAACTATTTTAGTCCAAAAAAATTTTTCAAATGAATTTTGTTTGAAACTAATGCAATAATGAATGTAAATGAACTAAAATGGAAATTTTAAATTTAACGAAAAGAAAATTTTGGATGAAATGAAAAATGTTCCCGTGCACTGTCACATCTCTATTAGCTATGCTCAGGAGCCACAATGCATTGCCAGGGCAGCCAAAAGCAGGACACGGCCTAAAAATACCTGATACATGGGTCACAGTCAGGATTGGCCTCCCAGTGCGGCTGTTCTAGAACTTTTACGTTGGGTTAAATACATTTGTATAGGGGAATTAATGCGTAAAAGTATAAGTAGTATATACTTTTTGATAAATAAAAGTAAGGTCCTTAACTTTAACTGAAACTCTGAGTTGTATACTCTACATAAAAACCTGTATTATTAAAACATTAAAATATAGATATTAAAATTTTTAATCTATTCATTTGACATTTTATTTTTGCTGAAAATATGAGTGCTATAGTTTATTTATTTCATGATGGACTTCAAATATTCTTAAAAAAATTACATTTGTAATGTGTTGCGTCTAATAAAAATTCAAGCTTAGTGGTCGATTTATCAAAGGCTTCGCAAGCCTTTCGACCCCCTACGAATGCAGGTTCTCACAAGAGAACCTGTAGTCCGTATTTAACAAGCAACGGTCATTAGACTGCTGCTTTCCTAAACTTTTGCCACCTCTAAGGTGGTAAATTTAAATCTCCCCAGTCTCGTCCGATTGGGAAAATTGACAGCTTCTGCCTGCACGTGATTGGCTGTGCGCAGGAATGGGGCGGCATTGCACGCAAGCACAAAATAGCGCTTGTGTGAAATGCTGAATTTCGCCAGAGGAATTCAGCCTGCCAGAGGCGAGCAGTGGCGGACAGGGGCGCGTATGTATGCCCCTGTCCGCCGCAGATTGATAAATCGACTCCTTTGAAAAATTAGAAAAACTTTAACCGACTGAGTTTATCTGACCTGCCAGTAGATATTTATTACATTTATTCTGATGACTTTAAAGGATTTGCTAACTTTCGAAGGACATTAAACTTTTGAAATGGACATGCAAACCATCTTAGATAAGCTATAGAGGTAGAGCCTCATTAGAAGGGCTGAGGCTTAAAGGACCAGTCAATACAGTAGATTTGCATAATCAACAAATGCATGATAAGAAGACAATGCAATAGGACTTAGTCTGAACTTCAAATGAGAAGTAGATTTTCAGCCCTTCTAATGAGGCTCTACCTCTATAGCTTATCTAAGATGGTTTGCATGTCCATTTCAAAGTTTAATGTCCTTCGAAAGTTAGCAAATCCTTTAAAGTCATCAGAATAAATGTAATAAATATCTACTGGCAGGTCAGATAAACTCAGTCGGTTAAAGTTTTTCTAATTTTTCAAAGGGGTCGATTTATCAATCTGCGGTCGATTTGTCAATTGCAAAGTTATGTCTATTTCCACTCCCCCTGTATCATGTGATAGCCATCAGCCAATCACAAATGCATATAGGTATATGCTGTGAATTCTTGCACATGCTCAGTAGGAGTTGGTGACTCAAAAAGTGTAACTATAAAAAGACTGTGCACATTTTGTTAATGGAAGTAAATTGGAAAGTTGTTTAAAATTGCATGCTCTATCTGAATCATGAAGTTTAATTTTGACTTGAGTGTCCCTTTAATATAATGGAACCCCCTTTACTGTTATACTCATATGTCATAAAAAGAGATAATATGAGCTTAGAAGTAGCTATAAAACAAGTCTAAGTGAACTTCCTAGTTATTAAATAAACTGGGAAAGGAATTTCTTTAAGTTTTTAAAGTGGCAATGTTGGGGCATACAATAAGAGGATACAAGCTATAAAGGAGTAGTCTCACTAGGAAGATTGAGGATAAATAAAAGGGAACTCCCGTTTGCTTTGTAATCAAATGTCATAAAGAGAAATAATATAAGCTAATAAATAACAATATAACAATTGGACACTTTAGCTACTGGAACAAACATAAGATTGCAATAAACATTGGGAAAATTAAATATTAATGTAGGGTAAAAAATCTACAATTATATTCAAAAGGTATGCTGTACTTAACAGTAAAATAACTACAGGAAAAGTCATAGCACTGCAGATCTATAGTAATATATCAGTATATAGCACTGCAGATCTATAGTAATATATCTAGCGCAACCCTTGTGTGTGATTGTGGGTCCCTGGCCCAAAACAAGGAATTAGATAACTTAAATCTGAATGAACACCAATTTAAATATCTACTATCTTGTTAAATGACCTAGGGACCTTTACCCATCAAAGGGGGGCAATCAAAATAGAAAATCCAATGTTGAAACAAAAAACATTGTAATATTAAGCCAAAATATGCAGAATAATAAAATTGTGCACTTTAATGATTATACATCTACATCCAAGCTAGAATACCTATAGGATCATCTTATATTAGGTAGCACATAATGCTATCAAGATAATTCTATCAATATAAAAAGTGAAATACATCAACCTATCTATTTCATAACCAGCATAGGGACATGGTAAAATTAAATATTTCACTAATAATTGGCAGATTTAATGGTAACTATATAAAAAAGAGTATCTTCATTATTCACTCACAGAACAGTTCCATGACTATAAAATATCTACTGGTCATATGGCGACACCACAATCACAAGCATAGCATTCAATTGTAATTTGTTGAAGTCACAACCAATGGCCCCATTCAGTAGGAGACTTGGTAGTTTTAAACTACCCCAGTTTTCTGGGTATTGGTACTATGGGGATTGGGTTTATCCATGGTAGAATGTTGCAGGCTTCCCATGAATGTGGACCCAAACCACATCTTAATGCCTCCAGCAGGGAACTCCTCTTGGGTCTTAATATCTCTCCCCTACATTTGCTGTGTCTCAGTATATCCCTTGTCACCCTCCAGGATGCCGCCGCATTCCCCTGGGTAACCACCACCAGGGACAGCTTCTCATCAGTTTCCTTCAATATTACATACACTGCTGATCTCCTTCTATCACTGTTTTCCACAGCCAGCTGAGTGCTACAGGCCCCAACCTGCTCCTCAGTTATAATCTCATTCAACTCTGAAGCTTTGATCTGATGGCTCCAAGCAGCAGCATCTAGGAAGATCTCCAGCTCTTGCACTGTACTCGCCTGTGTAGTAGGGCAAATTTCCTCAGGGAAGCCTGATTTCTGCTCATAAGTAATATAGCACAAAGCAATCACAAGTCTGTCCATCTGATATTTCCATCTGAAAGGCATCTAGTAAGTTGTTAATAACTAAATATTGTTCAACCATGTTAATATATTCCTGTAAAAATCAGTGTATACTATTTTGGAGCATAGTTAGCTCTGATAGCATCTTCCAATTACCTTTGGGGGGGGGGGGGGGGGGGGGGAGAGCATCAGCTTCAGCCTCATAGCTTCCCCAGGTAAAATAGTACAGGAAACAGTTCTTTTTAATTTATGAAATATATCCCTGAAAAAAACTTTTCACAAGGGTTCTGAAAAAATACCATAATATTGCAGAAATATATATTAAAACTCCAAAATCTGTAGTTATTCCCAGAGCTTCAGCAATACACGTCCTACCACCCCAACGATCAGCTCCGCCCCCCAAAAATACAATTTATACAGCATTAATTACACAAAAACAACTAGGGGAGTGTTCACCAGTATAAAAAAGTCTCAACATGAGAAATAAAAATATGTTGAGGTTTATGATACATAAATTCAGGAAATGTCCATTCAAGTGTCAGATGACAAATGTGGATTAGTTAGTCCAAATGAGACCACTTGGCTGCTCCTAATAAATGGGTGTATCACATCTGAATCTGAAAAAAGCAAGCAGAACAAAGGAGGCACCTCAGTGTAATATTGTCATTCACTTAGAAGGTACATAGAGAAAAAAAGATCCCACTCACATATTGATGAGTATTTCTGACAAAGTACAAGTATGGCGCACCGGGTCCTCAGAGCTGTCCAGAAAGTTTTCCTCTGGGTTCAGGAACTGTGTGTCAAACAGCTGAGCATGTAGCTTCACTCCATTCTGGATATATCAGTAGATTTTAGTGGAGCTTAATCCTCATCTGTTTGACACATGGGGTTCCTGAGCCCTGAGGAAAGGTTTCTCTGGACAGCTCTGAGGACCTGGTCCCCCATACTTGTACTTTGCCCTAAGTGCTCATCAATATGTGAGAGGGATCTTTTGTTCTCTATGTACCATCTAAGTAATTGACAATATTACAATTTGAAGAGCCTCCTTTGTTCTGCATAATTTTTACTGCATATTTTTAAATAATGATTTCTGTGAGCTCTATTGTAAATGTAGGCATCGCCTTCATTTACTTAAAAGCAGGGAACACCATTTTGCAAGACACACTGTTTTCAAGGTAAAAAACGCCTTTATAGAGTAAGGACAGGGGATTTCTTTGAAATTCTCACAAGCCCAGAGAACTTTAGATCATTGGTCCCTAAGTGTTATTGCATTTTGTTTATATTATGCATTTGTTGATTATGCTATTCTACTGTATTTAATGGTCTTTTACTATGAAGACTGACCATTAATGCTTATGTTAAGGTAACATGCCATTCATTCAGTAATATGAGTAATGAAACTATTAGCTGGCAGAGAAATTTAGGAAGCAAATGCTTGAAGAAAGCTACATGGTGCATGTTACATAGTGTGTCATGCAATTGGTTCTTCCAAACCGGCAAATAGGCACATGATCTGAGCAGCTACTATTGTTACTATGAAATCAAATACGAATGATCCAATAGGGATGTGCAGCCAAGAAAATTTCGTTTTGGACAAAATTTTCGTTCAGAATATTCAGGGAAATTAATTTACCCGCATATTCAGTGGCTGCATTATTCAGTATTTGTTTAGTTTACAATTAAACGAATACTGAATTTTCGTTAAACATTTACATTCATTTTTGTCAACAATAATTGCACATCTCTATTGGACAAGGCCCTAAGGAATGTGTCTCCCACTGTGTAACAATTTTCATATTAAAAACATTTGCAGAAGATCTTAGGAACTGAGTCTGTTCCATTCTTTTTTTTTACATCTTTATTTACAGACCATCAGTGTAAATGGGTTAAACAATTCATATTTCCATTTCCATTTCACCACACAGGGTGTCTTTACCAGTAAAAACAGAACAAATAAGGAAACAGAATGACAACAGTATATAGTATCAGCATATAATGATATGGGTTCTTTTAAATTAAGTAAAACTAACAAGTAACCAAGAAAAAAAAAAGGGAAAAAGAAAAAAAAAAAAAAAGAAATAATCTTCCACCTCCTCCTCCACTCCCCCCACCCCATAGTCCCTAGAGTACGTTATGCGCTACAGCAAACTCAAAGTACATAGTGCCCCGAAAGGCTGCAAAAAGCTGTAATTGAGTCTCCTTGGGAATAACTTAATTTAACATTCTTCCATTTATAGATAAAACGATGGATTTGAGTTTCTGAATTTAGTCTGTTCCATTCTATAATACATCTAACAAATTAGCAGAGCTAAGCAAATAAGAGGAGGAGATGTCACCATTCAAAAAATGTTCCTCTTTAAAAGTGCCAGATTCAGCAGTGCTTCATCAGTATTTTCAGAACAATGACCTAAACTATCTTCCACATTCACAATATCACTTTGAGGATCCAACTGATCACCTATTCTTAATTAATTCACAACCACAGACATGTTGGAGTTAAATCATCCCAGGTTGAATCATCCAAAGTGATTGACAAGCATTGCTCTAGTGCAACTGGTTCCCGGGAGAAACAGAGGTGGGGCCAGGGCCACCACTAGAAATTTTGACATGTGCAATTTTTGACCAAGTGACTAAAACGTATATGCACTTTATTCTTAAGTGTAGTCAAACTTAGAAACACAGAAACACACAAACACACTCATACACTGAAACACACACTCACAAATAAGGATGTATCTATCGACACTCTAGCAGACACGCAAAGAAACACACAAAAACACCCACACAGACACTTAGCACTTGTTTACATTGACCTGACAAGTAGAGAGGTAGACAGTTTTGTCAAAAAAGGAGATTAACAAGACAAAATATGGAGTTCTGATTATTTTTTTGTCAAGGAAGATGCCAACTATATGATGACAACAGCATGCAGTGGCTGAAAGGAAGGACCCTGAACTGCCTAAACAATAATTTAAAGGTTAAGTGGTGGATTGGTGACTTCCGGAAAGGTCTCATTAGTCTCAATGTCTGTAGAAAGATGTGAATAATCAGTAGTAAGGTCAAAATGTCCTTAAAAGGAACAGACAATGGACACACACACACAAACTCAAACACAAACTTGCACATACACCCAAGGAAACACCCATAGAGACAGCCTCAGAAAACACACAAAGACATACACACTCGCAGACACCCACAAAAAACACACAAAGACATACACACACACCCTCACAGAGACACCCACAGAAAAAGCACAAAGACATACACACACACAAACACCCTCACAGAGACCCCCACAGAAAATGCACAAAGACATATTTACATACCCTCACAGGGACATCCACAGAAAACACAGACATACATACACACAAACACACTCACAGAGACATCCACAGAAAACACACAAAAACATACACACCCACCCTCACAGAGGCATCCACAGAACATACACAAATACATACATACACACACCTTCACAGAGACACCCACAGAAAATGTACAAAGAAATATGCACACACCCTCACAGAGACATCCACAGACAACACACAAAGACATACACACACACCCTCACAGAGACACCCACAAAAAATGCACAGATATACGCACACACCCTCACAGAAACATCCACAGAAAACATAGACATACATACACACACACACCCTCACAGAAACATCCACAGAAAATACACAAAGACATACACACCCACCCTCACAGAGGCATCCACAGAAAATACACAAAGACATACATGCACACACACACCCTCACAGAAACACCCACAGAAATTGTACAAAGACATACGCACACACCCTCACAGAGACATCCACAGAAAATTCACAGATACATACACACACACCCTCACAGAGACCCCCACAGAAAATGCACAATGACATATTTACATACCCTCACAGGGACATCCACAGAAAACACAGACATACATACACACAAACACACTCACAGAGACATCCACAGAAAACACACAAAAACATACACACCCACCCTCACAGAGGCATCCACAGAAAATACACAAATACATACATACACACACCTTCACAGAGACACCCACAGAAAATGTACAAAGAAATATGCACACACCCTCACAGAGACATCCACAGAAAACACACAAAGACATACACACCCTCACAGAGACACCCACAAAAAAATGCACAGATATACGCACACACCCTCACAGAAACATCCACAGAAAACATAGACATACATACACACACACACCCTCACAGAAACATCCACAGAAAATACACAAAGACATACACACCCACCCTCACAGAGGCATCCACAGAAAATACACAAAGACATACATGCACACACACACCCTCACAGAAACACCCACAGAAATTGTACAAAGACATACGCACACACCCTCACAGAGACATCCACAGAAAATTCACAGATACATACACACACACCCTCACAGAGACACCCACAGAAAATGCACAAAGATAGACACACAAACCTTTACACAGAGATCCACAGAAAAAAAAATACATACACACTCATAGAGACACTAACAAAAGCATGAAGACATAAACACAGACACCCACAGAAATACTCACAGGAGGTAAAATTTCTGCACATTGCCATCCCCTAAATCAACAGTGTGTGACATGCATGATATCAATAGCTCAGATAATTCTTCAAGGTCTCAACTCCAGTGAATGCATACACATTGAAAAGAGACCAAGGGGACGATTTATCATTGCCCAAATCTGCCCCATTGTAGCTGTTATCACGCGAGCCTTCGGGCTTGCCGAAAACAGGAGTTAAGAAGCAGCGGTCTTAAGACCGCTGCCTCTTAACTCATACGCCTCCTCTGAGGCTGCGGTCTTCAATCCGCCCGATTGTGTATGATCGGGTTGATTGTCACCCCCTGCTAGCGGCCATTGGCCGTGAATCTGCATGGGGCGACATTGCACAAGCAGTTCACCAGAACTGCTTGTGCAATGTTAAATGCCGACACCAGACATTGATAAATCGGCCCCCTAGCATCAAAGATTGTTTGAGAATTTTGGAAAGCATGCTGATAGCCACTTACAAGTTAAATTTGGAGAGCTAATTTATATTACATTCATGCCTGCCAGTTACCCAAAATACATTATATGGTCAGGAGAAAGGCATAGATTAATTCTGCTTTAAAAAACAAAAATCAATTTTAAAAATATCTTAAAATTTAAAAATCTCTCTGTGTTTCAACTAAACATAACCTTACTCAGGAATGAACACTTTAAACATATTTTACAACAGTATTCTTTAAATTCATCTACTACTATCTACTGCCCATACCACATACTTATTATCTGCAATGTTGACAGATTATAATCTGAGTGAATCCCAGTTCTGAGTCTAGCTAAATCAAATAGCTATGTAAATACAGAATACTGAGGGATACATACAATTCATCATCCGCTGCCCTGCCTCTATGTCTTGCTGTGAAATCCACAGGGGTGACAGAAAAAGAGCATATCCTGGAATAGTTCAGTTAAGATGGAGTGCACATTTTAGTAATAAGGGCACATGATTAGCATAAGTGAATAATAGGAAGCAGTTAAAGGGATAATTGATACATGTTGATCAGCACTTTCTGATTCAATTACATCGCTGAAACATTAGTTATTTGCCTATATTACACTTGTCTGAGAAAGCTGCCCTAAAGGTACAATGTTACAATAAAACCTAGCGATGCAAATGTTCTTCAAATTGTTTCAGGTATACTTAGAATTTTAATTATAGCACTTTATACAATACACATTTACTCTCTAATGATTCAGATAGAGCAGGCAATTTTAAGCAACTTTGTAATTTACTCTTATTATCATATTTTTCTTCCATCTCTTGCTATCTTTATTTAAAAAGCAGGAATGTAAAGCATAAAGGGACACTGTACCCAATTTTTTTCTTTCATGATTCAGATAGAGCATGCAATTTTAAGCATCTTTCTAATTTACTCCTATTGTCAAATTTTCTTTATTCTCTTGGTATCTTTATTTGAAAAGAAAGAATTTAAGTTTAGATGCCGGCCCATTTTTGGTGAACAACCTGGGTTGTCCTTGCTGATTGAACAGCACCAATAAACAAGTGCTGTCCATGGTCTGAACCACAAATTGGCTGGTTCCTTAGCTTAGATGTCTTCTTTTTTAAATAAAGAAAGCAAGAGAACGAAGAAAAATTGATAATAGGAGTAAATTAGAAAGTTGCTTAAAACTGCATGCTCTATCTGAATCACAAAAGAAAAATTTGGGCTCAGTGTCCCTTTAAGCCCATTTTAGGTTCAGCACCCTGGCTAGTGCTTTCTTATTAGTTTCATTTAACCACAAATAAGCAAGCATAACCCAGGTTATAAACCAAAAAATGGGCCACCTCCTAAGCTTTACATTCCTGCTTTTTAAATAAAGATAGCAAGAGAAAGAAGAAAATATTAAAATAGGAGTAAATTAGAAAGTTTCTTAAAATCGCATGCCCTATCTGAATCATTAAAGGAAAAAAAATGGGTTTAGTATCCCCTTAATTCAAATGACCACATATTTTTATATATATATATATATATATATATATATATATATATATATATATATATATATATATATATATATATATATATATATATATATATATATATATATACATAAAAAAGGAGACGCACTCGCCGGGTCTTAATAATAAGTGTGTTTAATACACCATGTCCAATAGTGACGTTTCGGGGTAGTAAGCCCCATCCTCAGACCATAACAAATATGTACATTAATAGTAAGCATATATAGCCTTACCCTCCACCAAGATTCCATACCGGAAGTGTCCACAGCGTTCCCCCTACGCCACTGCGCAGGACCGGGGGTGGTCATGGCAACCGGTAAACACAATACTCACAAAATGACAGTCGACACCGGATTGTACGGACACGCCCATCTGCACTGACAGTGCCAAAGGTAGCCGTAAGAGCCGGATAGCAGTTACTATGCTAACAACAAATCTGCAAGAAAAAATGGAATAATAATACATAATAAGGTATTTATAATTATATCAAACATTCCAATTTAGTGGACAGTGTAAATCGCAGTATAGTGTGAGGCAATATACTGAACATATATCATATATACTACACAAATGCCTTGAGAGTAAAGAAGACAGCCCATATGGTATAGATAGAATAATTTAAGCTACCAAAAGATAGATAGACTGACCGTTAGCTTAATTATGGACTGTTATCATAGGAAGCAGTGCCAATCTAAATTTACATTTAGCACATTCGGCGTTAAAGTGTTGAGTGTATAAATCCATCTGGATTCTTTTTGTAGAAGTAGTTTGGCCCTGTCTCCCCCTCTACTGGGTCTAGGAACATGATCAATGATGACATATCGTAGGTTAGACACCGCATGGCCAGCCAAAGCGAAATGTCTAGCAACTGGTTGGTCAGATTGTTTTTTATCAATTGCCGATCTAATTGCAGTGCGATGGTTGGCCATGCGGGTCCGCAGATCATCAATGGTTTTACCCACGTAATATAATCCACAGGGGCAATGAATCAAATAGACAACATATTCAGTAGTACAAGTTACACGATGTCTAATAAAGAATTTTTGGTTTGTGTGAGGGTGTACAAAAAACTTTGTGGCACTAAGGCCATTACACGTAGTACATCCCAGACATCTGAAACAGCCTGGTTTCGGTGAATTTAACCATGTCGATTTCTTGTAACAGTCAATAGGATCCACCTTGACTAGAGTGTCCCGAATGGATCTGGATCTTCTGAAACTGACTCTAGGTGGTCCCATGTTGTTAAAGGGTAAAGTCTGGTCAGACTGTACAATATCCCAGTCCTTCCTTAGTACCGCTGGGATATTCTGTTTGTCCACTGTGCATGTAGTCACATATGTCATCCTTTCGATATCAGATTTCCTAGTAGTCGCTCGTAGTGCTTCCTCCTGTGGCAAATCCCAGAATTGTTCCAGGTGTTTGTTTAGGTGTTGCTCAGTGTATCCCCATTGCAGAAATCTTGTCTTCATTTCTAGTAGTTGTTTTTTTGTTTGCACAGGGTCGCTGTTATTTCTGACGACTCTTTTGAATTGTGAAATTGGCAACGCCTTCTTTAGAGCTGGAGGGTGACAGCTGGTAGCCTGGAGCAGGGAATTTCTATCAGTAGCTTTGCGGAATAGGGTAGTCGAAAGTTGGTTCTGATTCTTATATATGCGCAAATCTAGAAAATCTACCGATATGTCACTGTAGTCCATCTTAAATTGGAGGTTGGGGTGTAATTCATTCAGCTTGTTGAACCATTGTTGAAGGTCCTGTATCGATCCATCCCAAATTAAAAACAGGTCGTCTATGTAGCGACGAAACACCCTAATATTGGGATGGGAAAATAGATCAGTTTGGTACTGTTCAAACTCTGCCATGTATAAATTGGCAAACGATGGGGCCACACTCGACCTCATCGCCGTACCTAAAAGCTGTAGATAAAACAGGTTCTCGAAGCGAAAATAGTTCATTGTGAGGCAGTAATTTAGCATTTCCATAATCCACTCGGTATTTGGTCCTACAAAAGGATATCTTCTCAGGTGGTTATGGACTGCCTCCATCCCCTGGCCATGTGGTATAATGGTATAGAGACTAACCACATCCAGAGTGACTAGAAGTTCCGTCCCTTTTAGATTATTATGTTGCTTGAGTTCTTGAATGAGGGCCATGGAGTCCAACAAGAAAGAAGGCATGTTGCAGACCATTGGTTGGAAGAGGGAATCCAAATATGTAGCAATGGGCTGAAGCAGAGAGCCAATGGCCGAGACTATTGGTCTACCAGGTGGTTGGGTAAGATGTTTATGCACTTTGGGTAACGTATAAAATACGGGTACCCGTGGAAACTGTACTGTTAGGTATCTGCAAAGCTGTTCGTCTATTAAGTTATTCATTAGTGCGCTTTGTAGGGATGCATCAATTTGTTTCTTAAAGGACCACACTGGATCTCCTGAGAGTTGTTTATTGGTATTACAGTCATTTAACTGTGCAATTGCTTCACTGCGGTAGTATGAATAGTCCAGGATTACCACTGCACCGCCTTTGTCAGCTTTGCGGAATACCAATTCAGTGTTGTCCTTTAACTTTTTCAAAGCTTCCCTCTCTTTTTGTGAGAGGTTATTACGATGTTTCCCAAAGTTTCCCTGGAGATCTTTCATTGCTCCATCAGCCAGCAATCTGCTGTAGGTCTTAATACTGGCATTTGTGCTGCTGGAATCATATTTCCCTTTTGCTCGAAATCTTGGTATCTTGGTTTGGTTACTCCCAAAGTGTTCCTGTAGTCGCATCATTCTTTCACATTTATGTTTATCCAAAAAGGAAGTGAAGGGGTCATCATATTCAGTGGGTATGAAGGATAAACCTTTATTAAGTACCCCTACTTCAAAGGGAGTCAGGCGGTATGAACTGAGGTTGATCACAATATCTTCTGTCAGAATCTCTGAGGTCTGGGGGGTCTTCCTCTTATGCCCCCCCCTCCGATTGTGTGGCCTATGCCCCTGTAGTTTTTTTGACTGGGTAATTACGCCCTGGGAGCTTGTTCCATGTAAGATTCAAGCCTGCTTAGTATGGATGAATGTGATATAGGTTTGTAGCACAGTATCAAATGAGAATACTATTACTTGGTAAACCCATATAGATATATGTGCAGTTAATCTAAGATTAATGATTCCCTGCATAAAATACACACTATAGTATAATCTGCAATATTAGGAATAATATCAAAATAAATCTTGGAATAAACAGGCTTGTAAAATATAAGAGGTTATGGAATAGGTGAAACTTTCCAAATGAATAAGTAAGGAGTAATTAATAATTGAATGCGTAATATGAAGAAATTGAATACACAGCAAGTAAGTCTTATCCAAGGTAATTTAGATAGAATCACATAATGGAGAAATTCAGCAAATAAAGTTATAATGCAAACGAGGTATTGTACCTTGCAAACTGTGAGTGCGGTAGGTAGTGACAAACACTTCCGGGTTCTGTACGCTGCGAGTGCAGCAGGAGTTGAGACACGCTGAAGCCGGCTGACTGACAGCGTGTGACATCACGATTCTCCGGTGCAGCCGAAAACAAGATAATGTTAATGAAACGGAACAGATAAGTTATAACTGTTTAGAACTTCAATAACCGGTTATTCTTAATGGAAGCCACAAGGTTGTTTAAAATAACATATGAGCGCATAAGATGGTACAGGTAGCGTAAGTCCACAAATAACAGACAGTCTTGAATAAATGTAAGTACTTGCCCAAACTTAGATTTCCAATATTGAAGAAGTTGTAATAGGCTGGAATACACTGGGAGATTCGTAGTAAAATGTTCTTGAAAGAAATAACTCCAGTTGTAGATGAGATAAGATTCAATTTAGAAACTTACAGAGAACTGAGAGGCTCAGTGATACTCTGAGGAGAATAACAAAATACTAAGCAAGGTGTGCTTAGTGATCCGGTGTTTTATGGGAGTGAGTAGGTTATGATTGGTTGATCTCTAATTAAGGAAACAGTGCACCCTAAACCCTGACATGACTCCCCCCTCAAACAAGCTGATCCTCAGCTTGAAGTCTGGGGCGATCTGGATATCTCCTGTGAAATTGGGTAACAAGTCGAGGTGCATTAAGATTAGATGCGGGTTCCCAGGTGTCATCATCCTCTGAATATCCCTTCCACCTAATTAAATATTCCAGAATTCCCTTGGAAAACCTTGAATCGAGTACTTCTTTCACCTCATAGACTTCTGAGTCTTGGATGGAACTGGTGGGCAGTAATTGGGGTGTATTGTTTCTCGTAGGAACGTATGGTTTGAGGAGGGAAACATGGAAAGTTGGATGTATTCTCATAGATGATGGTAAATCTAAAGTAACTGCGTTCTGATTTATTACCCTAGTAATGGGGAAAGGTCCGCAGAATTTTTGCGTCATTTTTCTACTCGGGAGATGTAGCTTTAGGTTTTTCGTTGACAACCATACCTGGTCTCCAATTTGGTATGAAGGTGGTTGTCTGTGCCGCAAATCATAATAGTGCTTTTGGGAGTTCTGAGCTTTTGAAATGTTTTCTTTGATAACCCGAAAATTGTCTAGGAGTGCATTATTCCATTCATCAACCAGAGGAGAATTGGAAGGAGTAGTACTAACTGAAGTGATGGTTGGATGGTACCCATAATTTGCAAAGAACGGAGATAATTTTGTGGATGAGTTGGTTAGGTTATTGTAGGAAAATTCAGCGAAGGGTAGGTATGTTATCCAGTTGTCTTGCTGATAGGAACAGAAACATCGTAAGTACTCATCTAACCATTGGTTGATTCTTTCAACCTGTCCGTTTGCTTGTGGATGGAATGCAGTTGTGTATTGATGAGTTATGTTAAGAGATTGACAGAGACTTTTCCAAAATTTAGATGTGAACTGAGATCCCCTGTCAGATATCAGAACTGTTGGTACTCCATGAAGCCGAATCACATGTTGTATGAATAGTTTAGCTGTTTCCACTGAAGTGGGAAGTTTATGAAATGGGATAAAATGCGACATTTTGGTGAAACTGTCAACAACTACCATGATAGTGGTATAATTTTTTGATGGAGGTAGATCCACAATAAAGTCAACTCCTACTTGTTTCCAGGGTCTGTCAGAAGTTGGAATGGATATTAAAAGCCCGTACGGTAATTTCCGCTCTGTTTTGCATACTTGACAAGTAACACAACTCTTTATGTAACTTGAGACAGTTTCCCTCAATTGAGGCCACCAATATGTCCTTGTTATAAGTTCGATGGTGCGTGATTCCCCTGGATGACCAGCTAATGGTGAATCATGGTGGTGTTGTAGGATTTGATGTCTCAAATCTTTAGGAATATAGATCATATTCTTGTAGTAGTATAATCCGTCTTTCAGTTCCAAAGGAACCTTAGTGTCAGTGGGTGAATTTTTCGAAGAGTTCTTTATATCAGTAAGAAAGTCTGAAGTTAATCCGATGAAGCGTTCAGAAGGAATTATAGATCTAGGATTTTCATTAGGAATAGGTTCGGATAATTGTCGAGAGAGTGCATCCGCTTTTCCATTTTTGTTTGCAGGGCGGTATAGGATTTGGAAGTCGAATCTTGCAAAGTAAAGACTCCACCGTACCTGTCTAGCTGATAGAGTTTTGTTATTTTGCAGGTATTGGAGATTTTTGTGGTCCGTGTAAATTATGAAGGGCATTTTTGCACCTTCTAGTAAGTGTCTCCAGAATTCTAACGATTTGCGGATGGCGAGTAATTCTTTGTCTCCTATTGCGTAATTCCTCTCTGCTGATGTCATACTTTTTGAGAAATAGGAGATTGGATGTAAAGGATCTTTGGATGTTTTCTGTTGTGAAAGTACTGCACCAATCGCAAAGTCTGAGGAATCAACTTCCAGTACATATTGTAAATCAACATTCGGAAATTTAAGTATGGGTGCTTCTGTGAAAGTTTGTTTCAGGAAGTCAAATACTTTGGAATGAGTTTGATTCCAATGGAATTGTTGAGTTGAACCAGTAAGTTGTGTGAGTGGTCTCACTATTGAAGAAAAATTCTTTATAAATTTTCTGTAATAATTGGCAAACCCTAAGAACCTTTGGAGAGACTTTTTGTCTTTAGGAGTTGGCCAATTTTTCACTGAATCAACCTTCTCGGTTTGCATTTGGATACCGTCAGGAGATATAGTGTAGCCTAAGAATGAGATAGTGATATTGTGGAATGAACACTTTTCTAATTTGGCATATAGTTTATGCGTTTGTAAACGAGCTAATACCCAACGGACATGTTTTATATGTTCTGACAAGTTGTTGGAGTAGATTAAAATGTCGTCTAAGTATACTACTAGACATATGTCTAATAAATCCCGGAAAATATCATTAATGAAGTGTTGGAACGTTGCGGGGGCATTACAAAGACCGAATGGCATCACTAGGTACTCATAGAGTCCATACCGAGTTCTGAATGCTGTGAGCCATTCATCTCCTTCCCTTATACGTATGAGATTGTATGCCCCGCGCAAGTCCAACTTAGTAAAGATGGTAGCATTACTTAATCTTTCAATTAATTCCGGGATGAGAGGTAACGGATAGCGGTTTTTTACCGTCCGTTTATTAAGCTCTCGATAATCTATTATCGGCCTAAGGGATGTGTCTTTGTTGGTTACAAAGAACATTCCGGCTGCTGTGGGTGAAGAAGAGGGTCTGATAAAACCCTTCCGTAGATTATCTTGTAAGTATTGTTTTAGATGTATCAACTCTGGGTGACTCAATGGATACAAATGACCAACCGGTAATGTTGCACCTGGAATTAATTCAATTGGGCAATCATATACTCGATGGGGTGGAAGAGTTTCAGCCTCAACTTTGCTAAAGACCTCTATGAAGTCCTGGTATGGTTCCGGTATTTGTATCTGTTCTAATTCTGTGTGAAGTATTTTATGATGTGGAAAGCAAGTGTTTTCACAAAATTTTGATTGGAAGGTAACAGTTAAAGTAGTCCAATCAATATGGGGATTGTGTGTCTGTAGCCAGTATAAACCTAATACTATAGGAAAATGGGGTGATGGAATTACATCGAATGTTATATATTCGGTGTGTCCATCCTCAGTAATGACTAATATAGGTATTGTGTTGTGTGTTATAGGACTATTTGCAATCACAGAGCCATCAATAACTTTGATTGAGACTGGTGTTTTCTTCAACACAATAGGTATTTTATTTTTCAATACAGTAGATTTATCTATAAAGTTGCCAAAGACTCCAGAGTCAACGATGGCAGATGTAGACAATCTCTTAAGGTCCCACTGCAAAAGGAGAGATAGTTTGCAGTAAGAAATTTGTTTATCTAAACTTTGAGTATTGTTAATATGAACAAACTTACTCTTTTTATTTTTTCGTAGTGTTGGGCAGTCCGTAACTGTATGACTGGGATTCGCACAATACATACAGAGGTGATTGGTTCTTCTCCTTATCCTTTCTTCAGGAGTTAATGGTCCACGTATAACTCCTATTTCCATGGGGGTTACATGCTCCGTAGGAGGGGATTTTGTATGTGCATAGGTGGAGGTGGTGGCTTTAAATGTTGGATCAAAATGACCACGTTCCGCTTTGCGTTCCCTGAGCCTACGGTCGATTTGGGTTGCGACTTTCATTAAGGCATCCAAGGTACTTGGAAGCTCTATACGAGCTAGCTCATCCTTGACGGGATCAGACAATCCCAATCTAAATTGGTTTCTGAGAGAAACCAAGCTCCATGCTGAATCTGATGCGTACAGCTTAAATTCAGTGGTATATTCTTCCACTGTCTTTTTTCCTTGTTTTAAGCTCCTCATCTTCTGTTCAGCCGTTAGTTGAATATCAGTATCTCTATATAGCTCATCCATAGCTTGAAAAAAATTTGTTAGTGAGTCTAGTAAAGGGTCATTTGTTTCACACAAATGATCTGCCCAAATTCTGGGTTCGGATCTTAGAAATGATATTGTGGACAAAACCCTTACCCTGTCAGTGGGGTAAGTTTTTGGTTTTAAATTAAAGAGCAAGTAGCAAGCATTTTTAAACTGCCTGTAGGTTTTCCTATCACCATTATATAATTCTGGCAAGCTTATCTGTGGTTCAGAACTGGGGGTTTGTTGTTCTTTTACCTCCTTTATAAGTTCTCTGAGAACCTGATTTTCAAGCTGTAAGTCCAGGATAGCCTGTCCCATTTTGTCTACCTTTTGACTCAGGTTATAGACTACTTGGGGAATATCAGCAGGTTCCATTTTTTTTTTTTAAGGCTTAGTATTATGTAAGATTCAAGCCTGCTTAGTATGGATGAATGTGATATAGGTTTGTAGCACAGTATCAAATGAGAATACTATTACTTGGTAAACCCATATAGATATATGTGCAGTTAATCTAAGATTAATGATTCCCTGCATAAAATACACACTATAGTATAATCTGCAATATTAGGAATAATATCAAAATAAATCTTGGAATAAACAGGCTTGTAAAATATAAGAGGTTATGGAATAGGTGAAACTTTCCAAATGAATAAGTAAGGAGTAATTAATAATTGAATGCGTAATATGAAGAAATTGAATACACAGCAAGTAAGTCTTATCCAAGGTAATTTAGATAGAATCACATAATGGAGAAATTCAGCAAATAAAGTTATAATGCAAACGAGGTATTGTACCTTGCAAACTGTGAGTGCGGTAGGTAGTGACAAACACTTCCGGGTTCTGTACGCTGCGAGTGCAGCAGGAGTTGAGACACGCTGAAGCCGGCTGACTGACAGCGTGTGACGTCACGATTCTCCGGTGCAGCCGAAAACAAGATAATGTTAATGAAACGGAACAGATAAGTTATAACTGTTTAGAACTTCAATAACCGGTTATTCTTAATGGAAGCCACAAGGTTGTTTAAAATAACATATGAGCGCATAAGATGGTACAGGTAGCGTAAGTCCACAAATAACAGACAGTCTTGAATAAATGTAAGTACTTGCCCAAACTTAGATTTCCAATATTGAAGAAGTTGTAATAGGCTGGAATACACTGGGAGATTCGTAGTAAAATGTTCTTGAAAGAAATAACTCCAGTTGTAGATGAGATAAGATTCAATTTAGAAACTTACAGAGAACTGAGAGGCTCAGTGATACTCTGAGGAGAATAACAAAATACTAAGCAAGGTGTGCTTAGTGATCCGGTGTTTTATGGGAGTGAGTAGGTTATGATTGGTTGATCTCTAATTAAGGAAACAGTGCACCCTAAACCCTGACATGACTCCCCCCTCAAACAAGCTGATCCTCAGCTTGAAGTCTGGGGCGATCTGGATATCTCCTGTGAAATTGGGTAACAAGTCGAGGTGCATTAAGATTAGATGCGGGTTCCCAGGTGTCATCATCCTCTGAATATCCCTTCCACCTAATTAAATATTCCAGAATTCCCTTGGAAAACCTTGAATCGAGTACTTCTTTCACCTCATAGACTTCTGAGTCTTGGATGGAACTGGTCGGCAGTAATTGGGGTGTATTGTTTCTCGTAGGAACGTATGGTTTGAGGAGGGAAACATGGAAAGTTGGATGTATTCTCATAGATGATGGTAAATCTAAAGTAACTGCGTTCTGATTTATTACCCTAGTAATGGGGAAAGGTCCGCAGAATTTTTGCGTCATTTTTCTACTCGGGAGATGTAGCTTTAGGTTTTTCGTTGACAACCATACCTGGTCTCCAATTTGGTATGAAGGTGGTTGTCTGTGCCGCAAATCATAATAGTGCTTTTGGGAGTTCTGAGCTTTTGAAATGTTTTCTTTGATAACCCGAAAATTGTCTAGGAGTGCATTATTCCATTCATCAACCAGAGGAGAATTGGAAGGAGTAGTACTAACTGAAGTGATGGTTGGATGGTACCCATAATTTGCAAAGAACGGAGATAATTTTGTGGATGAGTTGGTTAGGTTATTGTAGGAAAATTCAGCGAAGGGTAGGTATGTTATCCAGTTGTCTTGCTGATAGGAACAGAAACATCGTAAGTACTCATCTAACCATTGGTTGATTCTTTCAACCTGTCCGTTTGCTTGTGGATGGAATGCAGTTGTGTATTGATGAGTTATGTTAAGAGATTGACAGAGACTTTTCCAAAATTTAGATGTGAACTGAGATCCCCTGTCAGATATCAGAACTGTTGGTACTCCATGAAGCCGAATCACATGTTGTATGAATAGTTTAGCTGTTTCCACTGAAGTGGGAAGTTTATGAAATGGGATAAAATGCGACATTTTGGTGAAACTGTCAACAACTACCATGATAGTGGTATAATTTTTTGATGGAGGTAGATCCACAATAAAGTCAACTCCTACTTGTTTCCAGGGTCTGTCAGAAGTTGGAATGGATATTAAAAGCCCGTACGGTAATTTCCGCTCTGTTTTGCATACTTGACAAGTAACACAACTCTTTATGTAACTTGAGACAGTTTCCCTCAATTGAGGCCACCAATATGTCCTTGTTATAAGTTCGATGGTGCGTGATTCCCCTGGATGACCAGCTAAT
This sequence comes from Bombina bombina, assembly GCF_027579735.1. Classification (NCBI taxonomy): domain Eukaryota; kingdom Metazoa; phylum Chordata; class Amphibia; order Anura; family Bombinatoridae; genus Bombina; species Bombina bombina. Next base: position 166,671,345 of record NC_069507.1, read on the forward strand.
GGTGAATCATGGTGGTGTTGTAGGATTTGATGTCTCAAATCTTTAGGAATATAGATCATATTCTTGTAGTAGTATAATCCGTCTTTCAGTTCCAAAGGAACCTTAGTGTCAGTGGGTGAATTTTTCGAAGAGTTCTTTATATCAGTAAGAAAGTCTGAAGTTAATCCGATGAAGCGTTCAGAAGGAATTATAGATCTAGGATTTTCATTAGGAATAGGTTCGGATAATTGTCGAGAGAGTGCATCCGCTTTTCCATTTTTGTTTGCAGGGCGGTATAGGATTTGGAAGTCGAATCTTGCAAAGTAAAGACTCCACCGTACCTGTCTAGCTGATAGAGTTTTGTTATTTTGCAGGTATTGGAGATTTTTGTGGTCCGTGTAAATTATGAAGGGCATTTTTGCACCTTCTAGTAAGTGTCTCCAGAATTCTAACGATTTGCGGATGGCGAGTAATTCTTTGTCTCCTATTGCGTAATTCCTCTCTGCTGATGTCATACTTTTTGAGAAATAGGAGATTGGATGTAAAGGATCTTTGGATGTTTTCTGTTGTGAAAGTACTGCACCAATCGCAAAGTCTGAGGAATCAACTTCCAGTACATATTGTAAATCAACATTCGGAAATTTAAGTATGGGTGCTTCTGTGAAAGTTTGTTTCAGGAAGTCAAATACTTTGGAATGAGTTTGATTCCAATGGAATTGTTGAGTTGAACCAGTAAGTTGTGTGAGTGGTCTCACTATTGAAGAAAAATTCTTTATAAATTTTCTGTAATAATTGGCAAACCCTAAGAACCTTTGGAGAGACTTTTTGTCTTTAGGAGTTGGCCAATTTTTCACTGAATCAACCTTCTCGGTTTGCATTTGGATACCGTCAGGAGATATAGTGTAGCCTAAGAATGAGATAGTGGTATTGTGGAATGAACACTTTTCTAATTTGGCATATAGTTTATGCGTTTGTAAACGAGCTAATACCCAACGGACATGTTTTATATGTTCTGACAAGTTGTTGGAGTAGATTAAAATGTCGTCTAAGTATACTACTAGACATATGTCTAATAAATCCCGGAAAATATCATTAATGAAGTGTTGGAACGTTGCGGGGGCATTACAAAGACCGAATGGCATCACTAGGTACTCATAGAGTCCATACCGAGTTCTGAATGCTGTGAGCCATTCGTCTCCTTCCCTTATACGTATGAGATTGTATGCCCCGCGCAAGTCCAACTTAGTAAAGATGGTAGCATTACTTAATCTTTCAATTAATTCCGGGATGAGAGGTAACGGATAACGGTTTTTTACCGTCCGTTTATTAAGCTCTCGATAATCTATTATCGGCCTAAGGGATGTGTCTTTGTTGGTTACAAAGAACATTCCGGCTGCTGTGGGTGAAGAAGAGGGTCTGATAAAACCCTTCCGTAGATTATCTTGTAAGTATTGTTTTAGATGTATCAACTCTGGGTGACTCAATGGATACAAATGACCAACCGGTAATGTTGCACCTGGAATTAATTCAATTGGGCAATCATATACTCGATGGGGTGGAAGAGTTTCAGCCTCAACTTTGCTAAAGACCTCTATGAAGTCCTGGTATGGTTCCGGTATTTGTATCTGTTCTAATTCTGTGTGAAGTATTTTATGATGTGGAAAGCAAGTGTTTTCACAAAATTTTGATTGGAAGGTAACAGTTAAAGTAGTCCAATCAATATGGGGATTGTGTGTCTGTAGCCAGTATAAACCTAATACTATAGGAAAATGGGGTGATGGAATTACATCGAATGTTATATATTCGGTGTGTCCATCCTCAGTAATGACTAATATAGGTATTGTGTTGTGTGTTATAGGACTATTTGCAATCACAGAGCCATCAATAACTTTGATTGAGACTGGTGTTTTCTTCAACACAATAGGTATTTTATTTTTCAATACAGTAGATTTATCTATAAAGTTGCCAAAGACTCCAGAGTCAACGATGGCAGATGTAGACAATCTCTTAAGGTCCCACTGCAAAAGGAGAGATAGTTTGCAGTAAGAAATTTGTTTATCTAAACTTTGAGTATTGTTAATATGAACAAACTTACTCTTTTTATTTTTTCGTAGTGTTGGGCAGTCCGTAACTGTATGACTGGGATTCGCACAATACATACAGAGGTGATTGGTTCTTCTCCTTATCCTTTCTTCAGGAGTTAATGGTCCACGTATAACTCCTATTTCCATGGGGGTTACATGCTCCGTAGGAGGGGATTTTGTATGTGCATAGGTGGAGGTGGTGGCTTTAAATGTTGGATCAAAATGACCACGTTCCGCTTTGCGTTCCCTGAGCCTACGGTCGATTTGGGTTGCGACTTTCATTAAGGCATCCAAGGTACTTGGAAGCTCTATACGAGCTAGCTCATCCTTGACGGGATCAGACAATCCCAATCTAAATTGGTTTCTGAGAGAAACCAAGCTCCATGCTGAATCTGATGCGTACAGCTTAAATTCAGTGGTATATTCTTCCACTGTCTTTTTTCCTTGTTTTAAGCTCCTCATCTTCTGTTCAGCCGTTAGTTGAATATCAGTATCTCTATATAGCTCATCCATAGCTTGAAAAAAATTTGTTAGTGAGTCTAGTAAAGGGTCATTTGTTTCACACAAATGATCTGCCCAAATTCTGGGTTCGGATCTTAGAAATGATATTGTGGACAAAACCCTTACCCTGTCAGTGGGGTAAGTTTTTGGTTTTAAATTAAAGAGCAAGTAGCAAGCATTTTTAAACTGCCTGTAGGTTTTCCTATCACCATTATATAATTCTGGCAAGCTTATCTGTGGTTCAGAACTGGGGGTTTGTTGTTCTTTTACCTCCTTTATAAGTTCTCTGAGAACCTGATTTTCAAGCTGTAAGTCCAGGATAGCCTGTCCCATTTTGTCTACCTTTTGACTCAGGTTATAGACTACTTGGGGAATATCAGCAGGTTCCATTTTTTTTTTTAAGGCTTAGTATTATGTAAGATTCAAGCCTGCTTAGTATGGATGAATGTGATATAGGTTTGTAGCACAGTATCAAATGAGAATACTATTACTTGGTAAACCCATATAGATATATGTGCAGTTAATCTAAGATTAATGATTCCCTGCATAAAATACACACTATAGTATAATCTGCAATATTAGGAATAATATCAAAATAAATCTTGGAATAAACAGGCTTGTAAAATATAAGAGGTTATGGAATAGGTGAAACTTTCCAAATGAATAAGTAAGGAGTAATTAATAATTGAATGCGTAATATGAAGAAATTGAATACACAGCAAGTAAGTCTTATCCAAGGTAATTTAGATAGAATCACATAATGGAGAAATTCAGCAAATAAAGTTATAATGCAAACGAGGTATTGTACCTTGCAAACTGTGAGTGCGGTAGGTAGTGACAAACACTTCCGGGTTCTGTACGCTGCGAGTGCAGCAGGAGTTGAGACACGCTGAAGCCGGCTGACTGACAGCGTGTGACGTCACGATTCTCCGGTGCAGCCGAAAACAAGATAATGTTAATGAAACGGAACAGATAAGTTATAACTGTTTAGAACTTCAATAACCGGTTATTCTTAATGGAAGCCACAAGGTTGTTTAAAATAACATATGAGCGCATAAGATGGTACAGGTAGCGTAAGTCCACAAATAACAGACAGTCTTGAATAAATGTAAGTACTTGCCCAAACTTAGATTTCCAATATTGAAGAAGTTGTAACAGGCTGGAATACACTGGGAGATTCGTAGTAAAATGTTCTTGAAAGAAATAACTCCAGTTGTAGATGAGATAAGATTCAATTTAGAAACTTACAGAGAACTGAGAGGCTCAGTGATACTCTGAGGAGAATAACAAAATACTAAGCAAGGTGTGCTTAGTGATCAGGTGTTTTATGGGAGTGAGTAGGTTATGATTGGTTGATCTCTAATTAAGGAAACAGTGCACCCTAAACACTGACATTCCAGGTTCCACATGTGTAGTAGGAGCCCCATCTGATTTAGAACTGTTCCCAGAAGAATCAACTGTAGTGAGGTTTCTAGGTTTGCGATATCGTGGCTTGCGTGTATTGGAGGTAGTCAAAATTCTCCTCTCCTCCGGGCTCAGTAGCCATCGGTAAACGCGCTTCTCCTTGTAATCTGCCATCACTACATCTCATTTCCTATTTTTAAATGTTGTCAGTTCCAATTGATATTGAGCAACTTGTTGTTCAAGTTTGGTAAGCCAGTTGTGTTCACTATCTGCTTTAAAGTTTGCTTATGCTGCTCTTCACTATGTAGTGCCAAATCGGTACTTCTCTTTTTTAGTTTGAGCCATTTGGAATACAAGTGGTCCGGTTGTTCTCTAGTGTCCCTTTCTGGTAAAGCATCAAATCTGATGCGATCTGCATCCTCCTGTGTGAAATTGAACACTGTGGCCCCCTGTATTTCTTGTTCCAAATCATAATCCATGTCAGTATCATGTTCCACATTAGCAGTTATGTCAGTCATATTGTGAGTTTGTGTAAAGCAACAATCTGTGCTCTAATAGTGTGCAACGTGAATCCCAAAAGTGTGAAAAACAGCTAGGAAGGAGGCAGTCAATAAAATCCTTAGGGTGCCGGAGCTAAACAAAGCAATGCAAAACAGTCCCAGAGCTCCGCACTCACTGTAACTGATAGACAGCAGGTGCCCGGGGTGCATCTAGAGAAAACATAGGCATAAAAAAGGAGACGCACTCGCCGGGTCTTAATAATAAGTGTGTTTAATACACAACCGGACCACTTGTATTCCAAATGGCTCAAACTAAAAAAGAGAAGTACCGATTTGGCACTACATGGTAGCTTTCTCTCTGAGTACCATAGAAAGATGTATATCCCCAGAGGATTTAGAATGAAAAGTGTGCCAACAATCGGCCGGAACAACGCTGCCTTTTGTGTCAAATGGTGCAGTATCTTAAATAAGTGTTCCTTATATCTCATGCTCTTGGTAATTGAAGAGGTGAGGACACTTATGCAGGCAGCCAAATTAGAGATTGACAAATTTGAAGAGCAGCATAAGCAAACTTTGGAAGCAGATAGTGAACACAACTGGCTTACCAAACTTGAACAACAAGTTGCTCAATATCAATTGGAACTGACAACATTTAAAAATAGGAAATGGGATGTAGTGATGGCAGATTACAAGGAGAAGCGTGTTTACCGATGGCTACTGAGCCCAGAGGAGAGGAGAATTTTGACTACCTCCAATACACCCAAGCCACGATATCGCAAACCTAGAAACCTCACTACAGTTGATTCTTCTGGGAACAGTTCTGAATCAGATGGGGCTCCTACTACACATGTGGAACCTGGAACAAGCTCCCAGGGCGTAATTACCCGGTCAAAAAACTACAGTGGCATAGGCCACACAATCGGAGGGGGGGGCATAAGAGGAAGACCCCCCAGACCTCAGAGATTCTGACAGAAGATATTGTGATCAACCTCAGTTCATACCGCCTGACTCCCTTTGAAGTAGGGGTACTTAATAAAGGTTTATCCTTCATACCCACTGAATATGATGACCCCTTCACTTCCTTTTTGGATAAACATAAATTTGAAAGAATGTTGCGACTACGGGAACACTTTGGGAGTAACCAAACTGAGATACCAAGATTTCGAGCAAAAGGGAAATATGATCCCAGCAGCACAAATGCCAGTATTAAGACCTACAGCAGATTGCTGGCTGATGGAGCAATGAAAGATCTCCAGGGAAACTTTGGGAAACATCATAATAACCTCTCACGAAAAGAGAGGGAAGCTTTGAAAAAGTTAAAGGACAACACTGAATTGGTATTCCGCGAAGCTGACAAAGGTGGTGCAGTGGTAATCCTGGACATCCTGGACAATTCATACTACCGCAGTGAAGCAATTGCACAGTTAAATGACTGTAATTCCTATAAACAACTCTCAGGAGATCCAGTGTGGTCCTTTAAGAAACAAATTGATGCATCCCTACAAAGCGCACTAATGAATAACTTAATAGACAAACAGCTTTGCAGATACCTAACAGTACAGTTTCCACGGGTACCCGTATTTTATACGTTACCCAAAGTGCATAAACATCTTACCCAACCACCTGGTAGACCAATAGTCTCGGCCATTGGCTCTCTGCTTCAGCCCATTGCTACATATTTGGATTCCCTCTTCCAACCAATGGTCTGCAACATGCCTTCTTTCTTGTTGGACTCCATGGCCCTCATTCAAGAACTCAAGCAACATAATAATCTAAAAGGGACGGAACTTCTAGTCACCCTGGATGTGGTTAGTCTCTATACCATTATACCACATGGCCAGGGGATGGAGGCAGTCCGTAACCACCTGAGAAGATATCCTTTTGTAGGACTAAATACCGAGTGGATTATGGAAATGCTAAATTACTGCCTCACAATGAACTATTTTCGCTTCGAGAACCTGTTTTATCTACAGCTTTTAGGTACGGCGATGAGGTCGAGTGTGGCCCCATCGTTTGCCAATTTATACATGGCAGAGTTTGAACAGTACCAAACTGATCTATTTTCCCATCCCAATATTAGGGTGTTTCGTCGCTACATAGACGACCTGTTTTTAATTTGGGATGGATCGATACATGACCTTCAACAATGGTTCAACAAGCTGAATGAATTACGCCCCAACCTCCAATTTAAGATGGACTACAGTGACATATCGGTAGATTTTCTAGATTTGCGCATATATAAGAATCAGAACCAACTTTCGACTACCCTATTCCGCAAAGCTACTGATAGAAATTCCCTGCTCCAGGCTACCAGCTGTCACCCTCCGGCTCTAAAGAAGGCGTTGCCAATTTCACAATTCAAAAGAGTCGTCAGAAATAACAGCGACCCTGTGCAAACAAAAAACAACTACTACAAATGAAGACAAGATTTCTGCAACGGGGATACACTGAGCAACACCTAAACAAACACCTGGAACAATTCTGGGATTTGCCACAGGAGGAAGCACTACGAGCGACTACTAGGAAATCTGATATCGAAAGGATGACATATGTGACTACATACACAGTGGACAAACAGAATATCCCAGCGTACTAAGGAAGGACTGGGATATTGTACAGTCTGACCAGACTTTACCCTTTAACAACATGGGACCACCTAGAGTCAGTTTCAGAAGATCCAGATCCATTCGGGACACTCTAGTCAAGGTGGATCCTATTGACTGTTACAAGAAATCGACATGGTTAAATTCACCGAAACCAGGCTGTTTCAGATGTCTGGGATGTACTATGTGTAATGGCCTTAGTGCCACAAAGTTTTTTGTACACCCTCCCACAAACAAAAAATTCTTTATTAGACATTGTGTAATTTGTACTACTGAATATGTTGTCTATTTGATTCATTGCCCCTGTGGATTATATTACGTGGGTAAAACCATTGATGATCTGTGGACCCGCATGGCCAACCATCGCACTGCAATTATATCGGCAATTGATAAAAAACAATCTGACCAACCAGTTGCTAGACATTTTGCATTGGCTGGCCATGCGGTGTCTAACCTACAATATGTCATCATTGATCATGTTCCTAGACCCAGTAGAGGGGGAGACAGGGCCAAACTACTTCTACAAAAAGAATCCAGATGGATTTATACACTCAACACTTTAACGCCGAATGGGCTAAATGTAAATTTAGATTGGCACTGCTTCCTATGATAACAGTCCATAATTAAGCTAACGGTCAGTCTATCTATCTTTTGTTAGCTTAAATTATTCTATCTATACCATATGGGTTGTCTTCTTTACTCTCAAGGCATTTGTGTAGTATATATGATATATGTTCAGTATATTGCCTCACACTATACTGCGATTTACACTGTCCACTAAATTGGAATGTTTGATATAATTGTAAATACCTTATTATGTATTATTATTCCATTTTTTCTTGCAGATTTGTTGTTAGCATAGTAACTGCTATCCGGCTCTTACGGCTACCTTTGGCACTGTCAGATGGGCGTGTCCGTACGATCCGGTGTCGACTGTCATTTTGTGAGTATTGTGTTTAACGGTTGCCATGACCACCCCCGGTCCTGCGCAGTGGCGTAGGGGGAACGCTGTGGACACTTCCGGTATGGAATCTTGGTGGAGGGTAAGGCTATATATGCTTGCTATTAATGTACATATTTGTTATGGTCTGAGGACGGGGCTAACTACCCCGAAACGTCACTATTGGACAATGTGTATTAAACACACTTATTATTAAGACCCGGCGAGTGCGTCTCCTTTTTTATGCCTATGTTTTCTCTAGATGCACCCCAGGCACCTGCTGTCTATCAGTTACAGTGAGTGCGGAGCTCTGGGACTGTTTTATATATATATATATATATATTTATATATATATATATATATATATATATATATATACATATTATATATATTTTTTATTTTTTTTCTTCAACAAAATACAAGGCATATATGTCCGAGGTAGAATTTGTAATTAACAGATATTATATAATCAAATAATCATATAAACCTCTCTGAATAATTTTCCTTCAAACAAAAAAGTAAGGTCACTTTTGTACCTCCTTATTTTTAAAGACACAGAATGAATAATAATATTAATTAGAAATAGCAAAAAATGCCTGTTTTTGGATTCAAAATAAGATTGCACTTATTGCAAATCCTTGAATAAAATAGCAAAAAATCCCCTTTTGCATTTATACACTATATGGCCAAAAGTATGTGGACACCCCTACTAATTATTGAGTCCATAAGTTTCAACCACACCCATTGCTAACAGGTGCGTAAAATCCAGCACATAGCCATACATCTCTACAGAACAAAGGATTCCAAGAGAACAAAGAAAATTAAATAATAGAAGTAAATTGTAAAGTTGTTTTAAAGTCCATGCTCTATCTAATTAATTAAAGTTTTATCTTTGTGTCTCTTTAATTAGGTTGGTATATTGGTCATGCCATAATTTTATCCATGTCCTGACCTAGAAGATAAATAATTTGTTAACTAACAAAATAAAGAGCAATCACATTTACTTTCAACTTGTAATATGAGTGCACATTGCCGCTCAACACTGCCAATAGAAAATATGGGGAGCGTAAAATACAGCAAAACAAATTTGCGGCAATTTAAACGTCACTGGTCCCAAGCCAGTTAGAAGTAATTTGATAGAATTAATTTTAGACAATACAGGTGGCCCTCGTTTTACAACGGTTCAATTTACACCGTTTCAGAATAACAACCTTTTTTTCCAGTCATGTGACTGCTATTGAAAAGCATTGAGAAGCAGTGCATTTATTAAAATAGCCAGTAGGTGGATCTGTCTGCTTGTGTTGCCGCAAAGCCAAGAAAGCTGAAATTAATAATTTTAACCAGACTGAGCTATCGAGCAGATTTCAAAGGAACAAGATCTTCCTGTCTATAAATCAGTCCAGATTGGAATGCATAGAAAGAACTGTTTGCAGAAAAATGCAAGTGAAGTCTGTGTTGTGTGATTATTTTATTAGGTTTATAATGCTGTTTAGCAAATGTTTTGTTCATTTAACTTAGTTTAATTATATATTTTGTGTTGTGTGATTATTTTATTAGGTTTATAATGCTGTTTAGCATTTAAAGTCTTCATTTCACAGCTTTAAAAATAATGTATTAGGTGTTACTTATGACAATTTTGAGAGGGGCCTGGAAACTAATTCCCTCACTTCCCATTGACTTACATTATAAACTGGGTTTTAATTTACAACGGTTTCAATTTACAACCATTCCTTCTGGAACCTAACCCCGGCGTAAACTGAGGGCTACCTGTACTTTACCACTACTTAATTCTATATAGAGTCTACTAACATTTTAAAACTCTGTGCAAAATATTTCTATTATGGGAGAAAATTATTTTGAGAGTTTAACAATTTGGGTTTCATATCCCTTGCAATAGCTGCCTTGGAGAAAATCTACAAAATTGGCTATTCCCTTTATGCAAGTTAGTTGTAAAGTTTCTCTTTGTATCCAACTTGAGCATCCCAGTTCCAAGCTGGTAATGAAAAAAATAATTAAGTGCTTCAATATATTTCACATAACATTTTAAAAAGATTTAAAGATTTAAAAAAAAAATTCTGTTACTATTCTGCTAAAAGTTATAGCAGAATATTTTCCTAGTACTTATTATATTTTATATTTTTATTTTTTATCTATGACAGTAAAATCCTGGTTGCTTGATGTCATTGGTGATGTAATTTGCCATGTGATCAGTGATGTCATTAATGTATTTATTTATGATTTCATATGCAACAAAACATTTTTATTTCAAAATATTCTGGCTTTTAGACATTTGAATGAGCAGATAACCCCATGTGTTGTTTTTTTTTGGAGTTTATGTGAGAGCTTTAAGCTAAAACCATCTTTTTCAGAAAGTTTACCCCTTACCCTGTGCCTTGTTTAGAGAGGGACAGTTTGTGAAGTAGTTAGTGTACGAGCTTTAGCACAATCAGTTAGCAACTACAGCTAGAACTCAACCCTTTGATAGAAACAACAGCAAATGGTTTCACTTTCAAACTGTAGGGCATTTTTTTAACTAGGGTCTTTGCAAGTGATGGGTGTATGAGAGATAATAGTTACTAATGTTTTAGTGCCTTTGAACTTTATTTAAAGGTCATCAGTAGGAGTATAGCAGTCACTTAGGATGTGAATTGTGAATGTAGTTCCTTTTTTCAGGATAAGCCTGGTCAGTCACCAATATCCGTTATGAGATTATGTATGATACGATAATAAACTCGGCAGTATCCACGTTAGAAGTAATCAGAAAGTCATCAAAACTATAAGCTAATACCTAAGCTAAAATCATAACCTAATTCATGATATCATAAAAAATGACACTAAAAATAATAAAAATGTGTATATTGAGTGATATTTTTTCAGCCTATTACATATTTTTAAATAATTTTAACTTGCTTTATGGAATATTGTTTTTTTCTGTTTTTACATTTTAGCTTCTAATTTTATGCTTTTTAAAATGTTTTTCCTTTGATTGTCTCAGAACAGGCACGTAACTACAAGGTCTCTACTGCTACCAAGCCCGTCCTTTTAGGGAGCCTGGCTGCAGCTTTTCAAGTAGAATCAGATTTCACAGAAGCTTGTTTATTGAGCTGCAGATTTTCTAATCTTGTGGTGACTGAGAAACAACGGGGAAAAAGAAAGCTCTGCACAGAAAGAAAGCAGTTTGCTGTGATAAGTTTTTCTTAGCACTGTAGTGTTTGTTAGGTGTGTTTGCTAAAAGTGCGTCCACTCCCTCTTGTGCATGTGTGAGTGCATGCCTTGTGTATGTTTGTATGTATGTTTGTATGTATGTGTGCATGTTTTGTGTGTATGTTTTTGTGTGTGTCAAGGTTTGTGTGTTTGCATATGTTTGTGTGTGTGTATGTTTTTTACGTGTGTATATCATTACGTTTCAACACAGTTAGAACATGTACAGAAGGAGTGGCATTGACATTTATTACTTCATATATGTGGAATGATGGTTAACCCTTTGTGGTCCTTTGTCGGAATATATCCGACAAAGGGTTGAAGCGCATGTGCTCAAATGTCGGATATATTCCGACTTTGCCGCTTTTGAATTTCACAGCTAAATAGCGACATCTAGCGGTGACTTGCTATTTAGCTGTGTAATTAAAAAAATTGGCGCATAAATTAAATGGCCGCACCAATTAAATATTTAAAGGACCGGAAAGGGTTAATATTGGTCAGCTCATTTGAAAAGAAAACAAGAACAAGTGTGTTAAAGGGACAGTAAACACCTTGTAATTACAAGACATTTCAGTTGTGTTGTTATAGAAGAACATTTCAACCAAGTCTTAATATTTTTAAAACAAATTAAAGGGACATTCCCGCCAAAATTGGAATCCACATGGATGCATTTCAGATTTGAATAGAAGCATTTTTGTAATATACATATATTAGCAAAAATGCTTCTTATAAAAACTATAGCTGTTTCAAAAGTGTATATAAGTATGCACAGTGGACCAGCATTTTAAACACAGCACTTGCTCAAAGAGCCTAAGGTGCTTGTAACATCTGGTAATCACTCAATTTGTTAATTGCTGATATGATTCAAGACCCACTGGCGCTCTGAGCAGCTGTAGTATTTAAAATGCTGGTGCATTGAGAATTTCTTGTTATGCTTCACATGCACGTGCATCAAAAAATGTTAACACTAAAACAGTGATAACTTTTAATAGAAGCATTTTTGCTAACACATGCATAATGCTTGTTGTTTTCTCCTTCAGTACTTAAATGGACAGTCTACCCCAGAATTTTTATTGTTTAAAAAGATAGATAATCCCTTTATTACCCATTCCCTAGTTTTGCATAACCAACACAGTTATATAAATACACTTTTTACCTCTGTGATTACCTTGTATCTAAGCCTCTGCAAACTGCCCACTTATTTAACTTCTATGGACAGACATCCATTTTAGCCAATCATAACAGGCTCACCTGAACTCCACGTGCGTGAGCACAGTGTTATCTACATGACACACATGAACTAACACCCTCTAGTGGTGAAAAACTGTCAAAATGCCCTGAGAGAAGAGGCGACCTTCATGGGCTTAGAAATTAGCATATGAACCTCCTAGGTTTAGCTTTCAACTAAGAATACCAGGAGATCAAAGCAAAATTAGTCATAAAAGTAAATTGGAAAATTGTTTAAAATTACATTCTTTATCTGAATCATGAAAGTTTATTTTGGACTAGACTGTCCCTTTAATATCCACAATAATTTATTTTTTAATACAATTTTGCAATTAACCAAAGTAGCAGCATTAAGCTTTTTTTATTTCATGATTCTGAAAGAGCACACAATTTTAAACAACTTTCTATTTTACTTCTATTATTCTATTACTTTTCTTAGTATTGTTTGTGGAAGGAGCAGCAATGCACTACTGGCATCTAGCAGAACACATCTGGTGAGCCAATGACCAGAGATATTTATGAGCAGCCACCAATCAGCTGCTCCTGAACCTACCTAGGTATGCTTTTTCAACTAAGAGAACCAACTAAATTTGATAATATTTGTAAATTGGAAAGTTGTTTGAAATCAAATGCCCTTAATCTTGAAAGAAAAAAGTGGGGTTTTACATTGCTTTAAAGCATCGAACAGCTTTTGATTACCTATATGATGATTGCAGTTGGACATTGTCAATATACAATTCGGGATAGATTACCAGTGACAAAGTAACTGTTGCGTACGATAAAGGGTATAGCGTGGCTCTTTGCACGCGTCAGAAGTAGTGTGCTTATTACGAGTTTAATGTAAATGCTACTCTTGAGTCAGAGTAGGGTCACTTCAGAGCTCTGGTTAACTGTTACACGAGACAAAAAAGTGGCACAAAACACATAAAAAAATACATTGTACAGTACAGTTACACTCATAATACCACTGTATAATAAAAATGATTAAAAAAAATTGCATAAAAAAGTTATAAGGGCTCAAAGATATGAGGTCTCAAGTGTTAGAAAAAAAAGGGCTGCAAAGGGCTTTAACATACGTAGATATACATAAACATACATTTAAATATGTGTATATATGTATGTTTAATTGTTTATGTACATATGTGTGTCCATATGTATTTATGTATTTATATGTGTATATATATATATATATATATATATATATATATATATATATATATATTTACAGACATATACACATATCTAAACTATAATCTTGTTTGTTGCGCATCCGTTGCCGTTGGCAGTTGCGCACGAATCCTCAAAGGAATGTTGGATACGCATGCAGCCACCTCAGCGCGAGACAGCTTCAGGAGCAAAAGAGAGGGGGGAGAGAGAGCAAAAGAAGGGGGAGAGAGAGCAAATGAGAAGGGGAGAGAGAGCAAAAAAGGGGGGAGAGAGAGCAAAGGGAGAGAGAGCAAAAGAGGGGGGAGAGAGAGAAAAAGAGAGGGAGAGAGAGCACAAGGGATGGTGAAAGAATCCACCTAGAACCACTGAACCACCCTGCCATTTTCGGAAGGGCAGTATATTTTGGAATCCACCTGGATGTAATGAAAGCTGCATCCAGGTGGATTCCAAAAATGGCAGGGTGGTGAAAGAATCCACTTGGATGCAGAGTAAGATGCATCCAGGTGGATTCTTTCACCGCCCTGCTATTTTCGGAATCCACCTGGATGCAGCGTAAGCTACATCCAGGTAGATTCAGAAAATGGCAGGGTGGTTCCGTCACCATAAAAGACTGCCCTTCCGAAAATGGCAGGGTGGTTTGGTGGTTCCGTCATCACAATAGACTTCCCTCTTGGCAGGCTTTCCCACTAGTAAAAATATAAATAAATATATATATATATATATATATATATATATATATATATATATATATATATATATATATATATATGCATTGGAGCCCTTTGCAGTCAAGTAGCTGAAAACAAGAATAATCATTTTTATGCACTATTCATATTTAATAAAGTGTTTAACTGTGTATTTGCTGTAAATATTTAATATTCCAATGTTCTTCACATTCGGGAATATTTTCTAATTATTTTTAAATAGTTTTTCCTATATATATCTGTATTTATATATATACATAAATGTATTTATTGAAAAAACCTCAAAAGTAACTCAGCTGATAAAAAAAACTATATTTCCAAATATCTACATATACGATTAGAACATATAGAGCATAAAAACAATACATGACATATATTATGAAAATGAATTATAATATAAAAACTAATTGCTAATTTGCTCCAAAAGATCCTAACTGACCGGTTTCTGTTCAGTGTTCCTTCAAATAATGGAATATAGTTTCTCTCTCTGCTGTTTTTAATAACAGATGTGCTAATTGAGCATGCTCTGAAGATTTTTTGATACCTGATAGTTACTTTTTGAAATAACTCAGGAGCTCCGGGTATGGGATAATGTCTCTTGGATCCTATGGATCGTATTATCCATTCTGTAAGATATATTCACCTGTATGATATAAGGAGAAATCTTCTGCTTCCAGCCCTGGGGTCCCTGAAGCTACACATGAAAGAAAGCTTCCAAGCTCCTCCTTCCTGTCCGCCTCTGAATACACTCTCCGCTGTCAGTATAGGCTTGACAAAGGCTCTGTAGAGAGCTGAAACGCGTTGCTATTATTTCTCTTATATCTAAGTAAGGACATCATACTTTTGGAGAAATGGAAAATCGAACAGCTGAGAATGAAACAGCTGACAGCAGAGAGTGTATCCAGAGGCGGACAGGAAGGAGGAGCTTGCCGGCTTTCTTTCGTGTGTAGCTTCAGGGACTCCAGGGCTGGAAGCAGAAGATTTCTCCTTATATCATACAGGAGAATACATCTCACGGAACGGATAATACGATCCATAGGATCCAAGAGACATTATCCCATACCCGGAGCTCTGGAGTTTTTTCAAAAAGTAACTATCAGGTATCAAAAAACCTTCAGAGGGTGCTCAATTAGCACATCTGTTATTAAAAACAGCAGAGAAACTATATTCCATTAGTTGAAGGAACACTGAACAGATACCGGTCAGTTAGGATCTTTTGGAGCAAATTAGCAATTATTTTTTATGTTATAATTTATTTTCATAATATATGTCTGTCAGGATTCAGAATTAAATAATGTAGTACCTATGGTATACCTGTAACACCACTCAGTCTCACACCAAACCTTGAGAGTTAGATTGATGTAACTCTCCTGTTATGCTCATAGAACTGAGGGTGACATTGTTAGGGTCAAGATGTTCATGAAACAGTTGTAGGATGTTTGGGGAACTATGTGAAGCAGGTTGTATGTAAGGTGTCAGGAATGTATCTTAATCTGATTAAACATGTACAACCTACCATGAGCTCATAAGGAACTGGCTAGATTACTCAGGGTTAAATTTGTGATGCATGCAACTGCTTAGAGGAACATTGAACGATGATTCTGTATTTAGGACAATTCTATGATAAGCAAACAGCTATCTCCCACAAGTTAGAAGTAACTAAGACAAGTTTTGCATAACCAAGTAATTCAGGGGCCCTTTAAGAGCGTTTGCAGACGCAACAATGACCAAGAAATTCAGGGGCCCTTTAAGAGCACACATATGGTTCTGTTAGTTGACAGGATGTATGTATCCACAGTGCTGATAAGGACAATTGGTTACAGATACAAGAGGAGGTAAGGTCCTGAGAGCTCTGGTATTAGAGTCCTGACCTGTCCGGATCCGTGGAGCTGATGACGTCACGCACTACGGCGTGTGAGCAGCAGGCTGTAGATGGAACAAGGAATGCAGGTGGGTGCCCGGTATTTGTTAGTTTCTTGGGCTAATCCTAGCAGAGAGTCTGTTTTGGAATTGCGGTCTGAGTAATGCCTGTAAAACAATACCAGCAAGACAATTAGGAAGCAAAGGGAAACTGGCTGTGAAACCTGGAATCCTGGGAAATCCAAATTATCTAGCAATGAAGAGGAGCTGTGTAATCCTTTAAGTAGGAATACCTAGTCACATGTTAGGAGGTTTTAAAGGGAAAGTAGCATAGTGTTGTTATGAGTTTACATGTTCTGGACAATGTCATATACTGTTTTTATGCTCTATATGTTCTAATCGTATATGTGGATATTTAAATTGTAAATATAGGTTTTTTCATTGTGAGATAGTGATTGAACTACATTATTTAGAATTATATATATATTTTTTTTATATTTTTAATGGGTTAACCAGATAGCCCTGACTGCAGCAGAGCTCATTTCTGGTTTTACCGTTACTTGGAATAATATTTGATTATCAGCTATAAGCAGTGTCTATATATATATATACTGTATATCTCAGCTGAGTTACTTTTGAGGTTTTAAGGTTTCAATAAATACATTTTATGTACTAAATTATATATCTCTTTGGTTTATATTTTTACTGATTATATATATCCCTTATATTTAGGTGTAGACCAGCCTGTTGTGAGGCGCCCACAGTTCATTTTTGTATGTATTTAATTTTACCTAATAGGTGATAGGAACCTATTCTTATTGTTCAGCAGGTTTATATATTTACAGCGCAATTGGTGTTAACTTTGGTTTTAAAATGTAATAAACAGACAAAGTCATCTGAAAATAAAATTCATCCTGTACTATATTGAAAACACATTATTAACACATTATTTGATGTTTTACTATGGCCTAGATTTGGAGTTTGGCGGTAGCCGTGAAAACCAGCGTTAGAGGCTCCTAACGCTGGTTTTAGGCTACCGCCGGTATTTGGAGTCAGTCAGGAAAGGGTCTAACGCTCACTTTTCAGCCGCAACTTTTCCATACCGCAGATCCCCTTACGTCAATTGCGTATCCTATCTTTTCAATGGGATCTTCCTAACTCCGGTATTTAGAGTCGTGTCTGAAGTGAGCGTTAGAAATCTAACGACAAAACTCCAGCCGCAGAAAAAAGTCAGTAGTTAAGAGCTTTCTGGGCTAACGCCGGTTAATAAAGCTCTTAACTACTGTGCTCTAAAGTACACTAACACCCATAAACTACCTATGTACCCCTAAACCGAGGTCCCCCCACATCGCCGCCACTCGATTAAATTTTTTTAACCCCTAATCTGCCGACCGCCACCTACGTTATACTTATGTACCCCTAATCTGCTGCCCCTAACACTGCCGACCCCTATATTATATTTATTAACCCCTAACCTGCCCCCCACAACGTCGCCACCAGCTACCTACAATAATTAACCCCTAATCTGCCGACCGCAAAGAGCCGCCACCTACATTATAGCTATGTACCCCTAATCTGCTGCCCCTAACACCGCCGACCCCTATATTATATTTATTAACCCCTAATCTGCCCCCCTCAACGTCGCCTCCACCTGCCTACACTTATTAACCCCTAATCTGCCGAGCGGATCTCACCGCTACTATAATAAAGTTATTAACCCCTAATCCGCCTCACTCCCGCCTCAATAACCCTATAATAAATAGTATTAACCCCTAATCTGCCCTCCCTAACATCGCCGACACCTAACTTCAATTATTAACCCCTAATCTGCCGACCGAATCTCGCCGCTATTCTAATAAATGGATTAACCCCTAAAGCTAAGTCTAACCCTAACACTAACACCCCCCTAAGTTAAATATAATTTAAATCTAACGAAATTAATTAACTCTTATTAAATAAATTATTCCTATTTAAAGCTAAATACTTACCTGTAAAATAAATCCTAATATAGCTACAATATAAATTATAATTATATTATAGCTATTTTAGGATTAATATTTATTTTACAGGTAACTTTGTATTTATTTTAACCAGGTACAATAGCTATTAAATAGTTAAGAACTATTTAATAGCTAAAATAGTTAAAATAATTACAAAATTACCTGTAAAATAAATCCTAACCTAAGTTACAATTAAACCTAACACTACACGATCAATAAATTAATTAAATAAAATACCTACAATTACCTACAATTAAACCTAACACTACACTATCAATACATTAATTAAATACAATATCTACAAATAAATACAATGAAATAAACTAACTAAAGTACAAAAAATAAAAAAGAACTAAGTTACAAAAAATAAAAAAATATTTACAAACATCATAAAAATATTACAACAATTTTAAACTAATTACACCTACTCTAAGCCCCCTAATAAAATAACAAAGACCCCTAAATAAAAAAATGCCCTACCCTATTCTAAATTACTAAAGTTCAAAGCTCTTTGTTATTTTATTAGGGGGCTTAGAGTAGGTGTAATTAGTTTAAAATTGTTGTAATATTTTTCTGATGTTTGTAAATATTTTTTTATTTTTTGTAACTTAGTTCTTTTTTATTTTTTGTACTTTAGTTAGTTTATTTCATTGTATTTATTTGTAGATATTGTATTTAATTAATGTATTGATAGTGTAGTGTTAGGTTTAATTGTAGGTAATTGTAGGTATTTTATTTAATTAATTTATTGATCATGTAGTGTTAGGTTTAATTGTAACTTAGGTTAGGATTTATTTTACAGGTAATTTTGTAATTATTTTAACTATTTTAGCTATTAAATAGTTCTTAACTATTTAATAGCTATTGTACCTGGTTAAAATAAATACAAAGTTACCTGTAAAATAAATATTAATCCTAAAATAGCTATAATATAATAATAATTTATATTGTAGCTATATTAGGATTCATTTTACAGGTAAGTATTTAGCTTTAAATAGGATTAATTTATTTAATAAGAGTTAATTAATTTCGTTAGATTTAAATTATATTTAAGTTAGGGGGGTGTTAGTGTTAGGGTTAGACTTAGCTTTAGGGGTTAATACATTTATTAGAATAGCGGTGAGCTCCAGTCGGCAGATTAGGGGTTAATGTTTGAAGTTAGGTGTCGGCGATGTTAGGGAGGGCAGATTAGGGGTTAATACTATTTATTATAGGGTTAGTGAGGCGGATTAGGGGTTAATAACTTTATTATAATAGCGGTGCGGTCCGGTCGGCAGATTAGGGGTTAATAAGTGTAGGCAGGTGGAGGCGACGTTGTGGGGGGCAGATTAGGGGTTAATAAATATAATATAGGGGTCGGCGGTGTTAGGGGCAGCAGATTAGGGGTACATAGGGATAATGTAAGTAGCGGCGGTTTACGGAGCGGCAGATTAGGGGTTAAAAATAATATGCAGGGGTCAGTGATAGCGGGGGCGGCAGAATAGGGGTTAATAAGTGTAAGGTTAGGGGTGTTTAGACTCGGGGTACATGTTAGGGTGTTAGGTGCAGACGTAGGAAGTGTTTCCCCATAGACAACAATGGGGCTGCGTTAGGAGCTGAACGCTGCTTTTTTGCAGGTGTTAGGTTTTTTTTCAGCTTAAACAGCCCCATTGTTTTCTATGGGGGAATCATGCACGAGCACGTTTTTGAGGCTGGCCGCGTCCGTAAGCAACTCTGGTATCGAGAGTTGAAGTTGCGTTAAATATGCTCTACGCTCCTTTTTTGGAGCCTAACGCAGCCATTCTGTGGACTCTCAATACCAGAGTTATTTTAAAGGTGCGGCCAGAAAAAAGCCAGCGTTAGCTACGCGGGTCGTTACCGACAAAACTCTAAATCTAGCCGTATGTGAATTTAATGTATTTTTTAAAATATACACTCATTTCAAATCTGATGACTGCAACACATTCCAAAAAAGTTGGGACAGTCGACTGTTTACCACTGTGTAACATCACCTTTTTTTAATAGGTGATGTTTTGCTTTGGAACAAGTTAATTATCATATCGTTAAACCAAGTCCTGTCTACCAGAGAGTTCAGCTAACATATATAATAAATACAGCAGGTTTTTGCACTCTATCAACAGGATTTAAATATAGGTGCAAGCAGTCAGAAGCTAATAGTACCAAAAGTAAAATAGAGAGAGATATCCACAATATTGGTGGATATCAAAGAATGACCAGACTGCACTCGAGAAATCCTTAATCAAAAAGTATTCATTTATACCTCTTAACAAGCCAACAAGAAAACCCACCACAAAAACCTCTAGAGTGAAAAAACAAATAAACACTTGAGCCAGTATAAACAATCCTAAATTATTCTCAAATATTAATTTATAAAGCAAATATTGGAGAGCCAAAATTTGAGCACATTAGTGTACATGACACGCTCTGAAGGCTGAATAAGAAACATTCTGCAACAGTTTCTTTTGTGTATCCATATATTGCAGCTGACATTTATACGTAAAGAAACAAGCTTGCGTTTTCAGATATCCAATACTTTGACAAAAGGTGAGAAATAATTCTTGTCGCTTCAGTCCTAGGAGCACTTAGTGTATAAATATGCTCCTGTT
This sequence comes from Bombina bombina, assembly GCF_027579735.1. NCBI lineage: Eukaryota > Metazoa > Chordata > Amphibia > Anura > Bombinatoridae > Bombina > Bombina bombina. The sequence goes on from NC_069507.1 coordinate 166,692,121, forward strand.
ATCCAATAGTATTAAAGTGGCAAACTACTGTTTGGTGGAGGACAGCATATATCCTGATTAAACAACTGAGTTCCTAAATCTCACCGCTCAACCTCTGTTTACCCGCTGGCTGTATTACTGCAAACAAATTTCTGGTGTTCCGTCCTAAAACCTTTCTTCAGAGACACGCCTTAGATGCGTTCAGTCAAGGTCTTCCAGGATCAGGTTTAGATCGGGTGGAGAGGTAATCAGGATCTCTCGGCTCCTGGTTCAAAGTTACCAGTCAGATGAGTGCCAGTTGTGACACATTTTGCCCCTCTCTAAACTGGGCTGGCTTACAGGGCTTCATCAGGTACCTCCTTCATTGAGTGCTGGGTTTTTATTCCGTCAGCAACTCCTATTTTTCGTTACTCATCACCCATTTTTTATTTCTTAAAGGGCTCCGGATCCAAAGAAGAACAGGCTAAGCATTATTTTCCTTATTTAGCCCATTACTAACCTACAAAAAATGAATTCATTAACTCTTTGGGTATCTCAAGTGAACCGCCATACTGAACAGCACAATTTTAAAACAATAACAGTGAACTTTCTTAATTTAGGTCTGACAAATTCAAAATATTGGCAATTCCAACAATATATTTTTCAACAATAAAATAAATAATTCTAAAGGAAAATATTTACCACAAAATGTATTTACAGTAAAAATGAACACAAATGTGATTTAAAAAATGGTAAGAATGCCAAATTTTATAACCTTATTATATCTATAGATAGCTATAGAAAACAGGAAAAAATAATTTTTTTGTTTAGGCCATTAGGTGCTAAGGTGTTGAGTTTGTACATCCATCTACTCTCATGTTGCAGCAAAAGTCTATCTACATCCCCTCCACAACGATGCTGTTTTATATGCTCAATCCTTGTGACTTTAAGGATTGTGAAATCTGAGTTATGATGAGTTTTTAAAATGCCTAGCCATGGGGCTATCTTTCACTTTACCCTTAATGTCATCCCTATGTTCCCTGACTAGATCTTTTAGATTTCTCTTAGTTTTTCCTATATAGTACTTTGGACACAAACAGTGTAGAAGATAAATGACACCTGTTGTGTTGCAGGTTATCCATTGTTTTATAACATATTGCTCATCTGGATTTGTACCAAATGTATTCGTTTTTTTGGATAAACCTGCAATACAGATAGGGGCCGCAGGTACTGCAACCTAGCCATTTATCCCTTCTGTCCAACTAAGTTTTTGACACCTCTTTCTTTGTGTACTCACTATGAACCAATCTGTCTTTCAGACTTTGCGCTCTACGAGCTGTAAATAGGGGATAATCCCCACTATATTCCTTTAACTCTAAATCTACTGTTAGTATATGCCAATATTTCTTCATTATCTCTCTGATTTGCTTCCAGTGAGAGTTGTACCTAGTTATTAAGCGAACCTTGCCAGTATCTCTATTGTTATTTTGCCTGTTATAAAGCAAGTCAATTCTAGTACTCTGTCTGGATCTTAGCCATGCTTTTTTTATTTGACTTTTTGAGTAACCCCTTTCTAAAAACCTGGATGACATTTCTTTTGCTTGATCTTCAAAGTCTTTTTCACTGGAGCAGTTCCTTTTCAAACGTAGGCACTGTCCTACTGGAATACCTGACTTTAAACTTTCTGGATGGTGGCTGCTAGCGTGAAGTAGGCTATTTGTAGCTGTCAACTTTCTATATACCTTAGTATTCAGGCTATTTACTTCTCTCTACATTTTTTAATCTAGGAAGGTTGCTTCATGTTGACTCGTCTCCCTAGTTAGGAAAAGGTTGTAACCATTATCCCTATTTAGTGTGTCAATAAAGGAATCTAAAAGCTCTTTGTTACCTTTCCAAAGCAAAAGAATGTTGTCGACATTTCTCGAGCTTCCCATAAACCAAGGTGTAAACATGCATATGTTGGAGTGCACGTAGCCCCCATGGCTGTACCTTTTAACTGTCTGTAATACTTGCCATCAAATAAGAAAATGTTGCTGGTAAGTATTAACTCAAGCAGCAAAATAACAAATACTGTATGTGCCTGGTATTCATAACCTCTTTGCTCTAAAAGCAATCTACAGTGTGTGGAATGGAGGAATATAATGATTCCACATCAAGATTTACTAGCATAATGTCATCACCGATCACAAGCCCATATAATTTTCTCAATACATCAGATGAAATTTTCTAACATTTTGAAACACTTGTGGAAGCGCACGTACTCCTCTGGATTAGATTTGTCGATGACATTCTTTTGCTTTGGAAAGGTAGCAAAGAGCTTTTAGATACCTTTATTGACACACTAAATAGGGATAATGGTTACAACATTTTCCTAACTAGGGAGACGATTCAACATGAAGCAACCTTCCTAGATTTAAAAATTTGGAAAGAAGGAAATAGCCTGAATACTAAGGTATATAGAAAGTTGACAGCCACAAATAGCCTACTTCATGCTAGCAGCCACCATCCAGAAAGTTTAAAGTCAGGTATTCCAGTAGGGCAGTTCCTACGTTTGAAAAGGAACTGCTCCAGTGAAAAGGACTTTGAATATCAAGCAAAAGAAATGTCATCCATGTTTTTAGAAAGGGGTTACTCAAAATGTCAAATAAAAAAAGCATGGATAAGATAAAGACAGAGTACTAAAATTGACTTGCTTTATAACAGGCAAAATAACAATCGAGATACTGGCAAAGTTTGCTTAATAATTAGGTACAACTCTCACTGGAAGCAAATCAGAGACATATTGAAGAGATATTGGCACACTAACAGTAGATTTAGGGTTAAAGGAATATATTGGGGATTATCCCCTACTTACAGCTCATAGAGCGCAAAGTCTGAAAGACAGATTGGTTCATAGTGAGTACACAAATAAAGAGGTGTCAAAAACACTGTGTGTATTGCAGGTTTATCCAAAAAAACTAATAAATCTGGTACAAATTTAGATGAGCAATATGTTATAAAACAATGGATAACCTGCAACACAACAGGTGTCATTTATCTTCTACACTGCTCATGTCCAAAGTACTATATAGGAAAAACTAAGAGAGATCTAAAAGATTGAGTTAGGGAATATAGGGATGATATTAAGTGTAAAGTGCAAGATAGCCCCGTGGCTAGGCATTTTGAAACTCATCATAATTCAGATTTCACAATCCTTAAAGATTGAGCATATAAAACAGCATTGTTGTGGAGGGGATGAAGATAGACTTTTGCTGCAACATGAGAGTAGATGGATTTACAAATGCAACACCCTAGCACCTAATGGCCTAAATGAAAAAAAAAAATGATTTTTCCTGTTTTCTATAGCTGTCTATAGATATAAAAAGGTTATGACATTTGACATATTTACCATTTTTTAATCACATTTGTGTCCATTATTGACTGAATATACATTTTGTGGTAAATATTTTCCTTTAGAATTATTTATTTTATTGTTGAAAAATTTATTGTTGGAATTGCCAATATTTTGAATTTATCAGACCTAAATTAAGAAAGTTCACTGTAATTGTTTTAAAATTGTGCTGTTTAGTATGGCGGTTCACTTGAGATACCCATAGAGTTAATTAATTAATGTTTTGTAGGTTAGTAATGGGCTAAATAAGGAAAATAATGCTTAACCTGTTCTTCTTTGGATCTGGAGCCCTTTAAGAAATAAAAAATGGGTGATGAGTAATGAAAAAGGAGGAGTTGCTGAAGGAATAAAAAGCCAGCACTCCATGAAGGAGGTATCTGACGAAGCCCTGTAAGCCAGCGCAGTTTAGGGAGGGGTGAAATGCGTCACAACTGGCACTCATTTGACTGGTAACTTTGAACCAGGAGCCAGGAGATCCTGATTAGCTCTCCACCCGCTCTAAACCTGATCCTGGAAGACCGTGGTTGAACGCATCTAAGGCATGTCTCTGAAGCAAGGTTTTATGATGGAATGCCAGAAATTTGTTTTCAGGAGGTTAAGCAGTGAGATTTGGAGACTCAGTTGTTTAATAAGGATATATGCTGTCCTCCACCAAACGGTGGTTTGCCACTTTAATGGTCCTAGGACTGAAGAATTATTTCTCACCTTTTGTCAAAGTATTGGATATCTAAAAACGCAAGCTTGTTTCTTTATGTATAATTGTCAGCTGTAATATATGGATACACAAAATGAACTGTTGCAGAATGTTTCTTATTGAGCCTTCAGAGCATGTTGTGTACACTAATGTGCTCACATTTTGGCTCTCCAATATTTGCCTTATAAATTAAAATTTGATTGTTCACAGTGGCTCATGTGTTTATTTGTTTTTTTCACTCTAGGGGTTTTTGTGGGGGTTTCTCTTAGGCTTGTTAAGAGGTATAAATAAAAACTTTTTGATTAAGGATTTCTCAAGTGCAGCCTTGTCATTTTTTTAATATCCATCAATATTGTGGATATTTCTCTCTTTTTTACTTTTGGTACTAACATATATAATATATGCACTTTGTATTGCTTTCTGGCAGCCAAGGAGTTAAACCAAAATGTATGACCTATGAGAACCAATTATTTTAATATTACTGTAATTTTTAATATTGGCACATGTCATTTTTGTGTGAGACTAAGTCTGTAGTTTGTGATGATTTCACCCACAATGGTAAATTGTCTGGAGGCAGACAGACTTGCTGGTGGTGAGGGGAGGCCTCTTCTGAAAAAACAAAACAAAAATAAAGTTTAAATGGCCATGTGAAGTAATTGGGAGTCAAAAATTTGAATTTGAATTCAGTTTACCATAAGCCAGTTAGCAACTTCAAAGGGTCAAAATGCCCTTTACAACTAATATTACAATTTTTTAAACATGTATAACACAAACACGTTCAATAAAATCATGTATATTTAAGAATAATATTGACTCTAATATTTTATAAATAAGAAAATATAAATAAAAAATATTTGATATACTGAAATATTATATAAACAAGAAGTAAAAAATTAATAATACTAAATATAAGATATTGTTTCAAACCCCAAAGAAATATATATAAACTAAACATAGTAGTCTGTCAAAGCCCTTAATTAATAAATGCTCTTGAGGTTTCAAGGGTTTCATAATAAAGATGTTATAATCAAAACTTATTGATTATCATTTTCCTCTATATTTTCTAGAATTCTGTTAGTGGTGGTTTGTTCCATTAAAATCTATATTTGCTTGATGTGCCCAATACCTGCAGTGGTGTCTACAGAAATGAGATATGTTACATAAAAATAGCATTTACTCTCGCAACGGCAGAACAGGAACTCCTTCTTGCAGTTGATAAGATAAAACGATATAGAGCAAGTAATAACATTTAACACCACTTGTTTCATCAGGCTTAATACAAACTTAATAACCGACTTGCTCTATATACATATACACTACCTATACATTGCAACTTTGCAATATACTTTATTTATTTTGCCCACTTTTCCTGCAATTTAAGTCTGAAAATGACAAATTTTGTAGTCCTAAAAACTGAAGGAGCACATAACAGGCTTCACAAGCTTAATTGTACCGATTTTTTTCCCTAATTTGCAGTTTGTTATCTTATCTTTTCCGCTGATGCCAAACAATTAAAGTTTTGCATTTTCAGACGCAAATCCGGTTTGGCTATGCCAAATGAAAAAAAAAGTAACTTAACTTAAAACTAATGATGGTCACATGTCTGTTTTGGCAAATGGCAGAACAAATGTTCTCTTTCACATTAGTACTATCATTTTTAGGATACAATGTCTTCAGGAGCTGGACTGCAGCGCAGTGGTAGGGATATGAGAACTAAAACCCTTGACCTGGATTTTGGATGATGATTAGAATTTATGCAGCTCATATTTTCATATTGGAGTTGAAGACAGCTGAGAAATGCAGCAGTTTCAGATGAGTGGTTGTGCCGAGAATAGCTGATTGACAGCTGCAGTCAGAGTGCAAAATTGATATGGGTCTTAATCAAACAATCTCAAAATAAAAAAATGTACACAAATAACCCAGCAGCAACAGCAGCACAAACAGAGCATGACACCATTCAAATGTTGCTATAGGGCAAATTTTCTGAATTTAGCGTTCAAACGTAATAATAATAATACTGATAGTAATAATAATAATAAAAAGGTTCAGCCCATTTATGAGTTTCTCAGAAATTTCAGCAAGACAGAGTTAGGTGTAGTCTTCATCTTCATTGGGTTCAGCAACCAAATTGTAATTGTAGTATGATGGCATTTTGAGATATATGTATATATAATTGAAGTAAGTAGCATTTTGATATATATATATATATATATATATATATATACAGTATATATTTATATGCATGAGCAATTGTGCAGTTGAGATGCTAACGGATGGCTGGCCGACATTTGTGGTGCAGTATTTAGGGGGTAAGTTGTATAATTTCATGTCTGAAGAAGGGGTTCACCCTGAAAAATCACATTAAAAATATTATTGATGTTAAAACTGGAAGTCCCAGAATAGGATATGCACACCTATCTTCCAAGTAAATAACAACGACCAGGGTTCTGAATCAAAAAGTTTTTATAAAACATCAGTATTCAGGACAACACCCTCTGGATTTTAAATAAAACTTAGCTTTTATTAATCCATATTGTTAAATGGGACTTTTCTTTTAACAATATAGATTAATTAAAGTTAAATTTTATTTAAAATCCAGAGAGTGATGAATATATATATATATATATATATATATATATATATACACACACACACCTGTAGTTGTATATAATAATAATATGGGCACTTCAAATTACAGTTTACTGGATTAAAAATCCCAATTGAGCACAACTTGATGTTTGCTTCAGTCTTAATTGTGTGCGGGCAAATTAATACCACCTTAAAGGGATACTAAACACATTTTTTTTCTTTTATGGTTCGTATAGAGAATGCAATTTTAAGTAGCTTTCTAATTTACTCCTATTATCATTTTTTTCTTCATTTTCTTGGTATCTTTATTTGAAAAGGCAGGATTAAAAGCTTAGACGCCGGCCCATTTTTTGATTCAGCAGCCTGGATAGCGCTTGCTAATTGGTGGCTACATTTACCAAGAGTACAAAGAAGAATTGATAATAATAGGAGTAAATTAGAAAATTGCTTAAAATTGCATGCTCTATCTGAATCATGAAAGAAAACAATTGGGTTTAGTACACTTTTTAAGGAAAGTTTACTGTTCTTCTGATATAATAAAATTTCCAGTAGTATTTATACTACACTAAGTTCAATTCTATACAAGTGCCATCAAAGTATTCCAAATAACCGCAAATGCTTGCAGTACCTTCTGATTTAAAGGAGGCTCAGTGTCTCACCACTGGTTCAACACAGCAAGTGTTGCCTCCCGATTCCTGTGTCCTCTTTCCCCTCTGTGTGTTTCTCAGTCAACTTCCGAGCCAGTCACGTGATCCTCTATTAGTGTTATGATTGGTCCTTGTGGCGTGCTTTGTATTCCGTTTTTTTTTTTATTTGCTTTTTTTAAATAACTGATGTGCTGTTTATAACCACTGGCAGTGAATATGTTAATTTACCTTCATTAACATGTAGATACCTCATTAATATAACACTGCTGCCTCTTGGTCATACTTGAATTAAGATGGCTTTTTTTAAAAGTATTATCTTAGGATAGGAAGCCAAGCTGAATACGCCTGTATTAATTAAGAAACTATATAGGTTTGTTGCTATTCCTGCATAATAAGCTTTAGGCAACATCCATGTACAAGGTCATTTTTCTCCCTGTCAAAACATTCATGAAATTCTTTTACTTTGTTTCGCAAAACCCTTTTGTCAGTTTGATAACAAGCAGACTTATGAATCATTGCTCTGTTTTCTCCACAAAACATCCTGGACATAATTGTTGAAAACCTTTTGTTTATGATAAGGACAAAACTCAACCAAGGATCAGCCTATCTTATATGGTATCTACAAATATGTATCAACATGTTACATCTATTTATTATCACAAGTTTATGTTCAAAGGAAAATTCTATTTAGTTGTTTTTGCCACATTCTTAAAATGTCGAAAGATATTTTTAAATTAGTTGAATTTTTGATGCCAGATCATATTTCTAATTTATATAAACTCTAAAAAAATTATATAGGACAGTTCTGAATTTTTTGAATTCACTAATAAGGAAAAACAATAATAATACATTCGTAAACCTTATGGAGTTTAGGGATAGGCGAAATGCGGTGAAAAGGCAATTCGCTTGGTAGAACAAATACTCCTGTGAACATTCATTTTAAATAATTGAATGTTGATAAAAAAGTAAAATCCATTGAAATTTGGTAATCAAATGTTGTTTCTGGTTAATTTAGTTTTCAAATGTTCAAAACGAACAAACAAATGTGTTAAAAATCAATTAATTTTTGGAATGTTGCAAAACACTCACCCATCCCTAATGGAGTTATAAAAATATCAATCACACGTTGGACAAAATCTCTACCAAACTGTTTTTTCTTTAAAGGGCTACCCTCTACAAGTAAGAATCCTCCACAAAATGAAATCCCGCCCCCATTGTAGGGACCCCTCCTCCATAATTACCCAAATTAAAGAAATCCCCTAATTTATTATGACTCCCAAAGAAGACCCCCCAACTCTGGGCTTGTGTCCATTGATCCATAATTAGGTTTGCGTGCGCTCGCAAACTGTTAAATAAGCTGTCGGAAGCAATATAGTTCACCGACTGCTTCCAACGGCCCGCTATAACTCAATTTCGGCAACTGGACTCTGGCTGCCGAAAACATTTTCGTCTCCCATACAAATTATCAGGTTGCCAATGACCATTAAAACACTATTAATTGTAGATTTCATTATTGTAATTTAATATTAGGTTTTATTTTTAAATTAATGTTAGGATTTTTTATTTTAATTGTATTTTAGTATTTATTTAATTCATGTAATGTGTGTTAATTTAGGGGGCTAAGTGATAAGATGAGTTTCATGCATTGTGGGGGGATGGCGGATCAGGGGTTAATAGTTTAAATAGGAAGATTGCAATGTGGGTGAATGGCAGATTAGGGGTTAATAGTTTAAATAGGTAGATTGCGTTGTGGGGGGATGGTGGATTAGGGCTTAATATCTTAAATAGGTAGATTGCGATGTGGGTGAATGGTGGATTAGGGGTTAATAATTTAAATAGGTACTTTGCGATGTGGGTAAATGGCAGACTAGGGGTTAATAGTTTAAATAGGT